>NC_043977.1:51177032-51777032 GCF_902148855.1 Sphaeramia orbicularis | reverse complement strand
CTCACATACACACACACAAGTACACAAAATGGCCTAAACAGTTTGTTCTCTGTCCTAAAATAAATAATTTGGTTAATGTTATTGTCAATGATGCTATTAAGTTTGTTAAAAGAGAATACCAGTTTGCCCTCTGTTAATGTTGCACTTCATGTGGATTTTTTTTTTTTTTTTAAATTATTGTTATTTTAATGCAGAATGTGAACTAACAGAACTGTGATTTGATTTTTGTTGTTTGTTCAAAACAACCTTTCAGGCAAAAGTGCAATCCTAATGTTTAAAATACATTTAGTAATATCAATAATTTATTTTATTTTCTATTTGATTGATAGCAGCTGAATTATATTCCTGTTTTTTGTGAATTCTGTTGTCTCCAATAATTGAGGGAAAATGTTCAAAATTTCATAAATGCATTCAAGACATTTTGAGGGGTTTTCCTTCTTCCCGTACCGAACCGAAAAAAAAAAAAAAAAAAAAAAAAAAAAAGAACTGTGGCCTTCACACTGAACTCACCTGATAAAGCTGAACCCCCAAGAAATTTTTGAAAAATTAAGTAATTCACTCAACACTACTGATATCATAGGGGTATAATCTGGTCCAGGGGCTTATATTCTGGCCTAAAACAGTTTATACCCTGAGTATACTCCAGCTGGGAGTATACCTTGGCCTATTGCACCAGGAAAGGGTTTAGAAACAAAGTGAGGCTTCACTAAAACCAAAAATCACCCTTGTATTATTTGACTTTGTGGACTGGTTTGAACCTCTGGACAGTCCTCTAAGTAATGTGTGAAGAATATGTTGATCTACTGGAAGCTGGACTTCTTCATATAAATTGAGTGAACTTCTATTGAGGACTTGCAGCTGACGTCAGTGGTCATATGATTGTTGTTTACACCGCCATATCGGTAGGCACGCTATCTGGATCCAGAAAGTCAGAACTGTTGCTTTATATCGTGTTTTTCTTTGGACTCGTGTTTGCGTGTTTTGTTATTTGCGAGTATGTCTGCTTGTGATAAAGGCACCATAGATGAGTTTCAATGTTTACTAACAACAATGATGCACGCGTAACTCGGAGGTAAAAACACCAGCTACCAGCCAGCTCACCTCCAGGCTCTGCCCCGGAACTCGTGAACGAGCCGATATGTTAGCTCTAAAACGGTCCATTAACTGTCTCTGTCCAAAATCTGATCCCATCTTCTCTTTCACAACCGCATAATTTGACCGCACCAGGAAGGCTGTCCCATAGTAGAAAAGCAGACTGTCACAGACGGGTGGGGAGTATTCTCACCAGCTCCCTGCTGAACTCACCATTGTCACCCACCATAGCTCCGCCTGCCACTTCCAGCTGAGGAAACTCTGGCTGCCATCGCCGGCAAAGGGAGCAGGTAGATCCACAATCACTCTGTCTCTATAGGGTGATAGTCCAGGGGAAGCCCTCCTGGTAGGTTTAAAGGGGTCTTCATCACCGTACCACATGATGACAATTCTTTTTTTCCACGCCGCTAAGCGCAACAGACACGCAGGCTAACTATACTGAGAAGCTACGCTAACCGTGGTAATAACTATAAACAGCGGTCGGCAGAACAGAACCACCGCTGCCACCAATGGAACCGAGCGGTCTTTCTGCCGAACTTATAATTGGTGAAAACTAAGTAATAAATGGCACACAGGAGTTTAGCAGGTCCATCGTTTAACACGCTACGAACTTGGCGTGACTTTCTCCTTCAAGACTGAATGTATGCATCCATCAAATGAAACTCATCTATTGCAACCAACTGCAACACATGTGGTTACCACCGTGATCCCACTGCTTAAAGCTTTATGTTATTGTAGATCTACACAGGAGGAAGATAAATATCACCAACAATAGGCAATTGTACGATCCAAGGAAAGCTTGCCTACCAATATGCGTCGTAAACAGAAAACCATGTGATTATGTGACGTGTGTGCGAAACCTCAATACTAATGGTATGTGGCATTTCTGCAGTTTGACAGCAGGAGAGGAGCAAAAAGGAACCACTGAAGAACATGAGAGTGACAACTAGTACAGTGGTGAATGGTTAAAACCGAAACCTTGACGTACAAATTGGTGTATTGTGGCTGTCATGCATGTCAACTGAGATTGCTGTTGCTTGGTAACTGACGTTCAGAAATGACTTGTTCTCACCAGAAACAGAATAAAACCAAGAGGCAGGGACTTTGGCTCCAAAATGAAGCCAATTGGAAACATCGTTTAAGTTCTAATACCACTAATAGCTATGGTTGGCTCTGAAAAACCTTGGCTCTCGTCCCTTTGCACCCCCCCAGCTCTGTCCAAATGTTGGCACTTCTGATCCAAAAAGCCAACATGGTAATAGCCAAAGTGCACACTCGTTTCAGAATATCATCTTTTAAGCACAAGAGCACACAAGAATCTTCCACAGTGTTGGTCACATGACTTTATGGATGGCAACAGCAAGTGCCCAAAATCAAAGACGTGTTTTGTCCTACATTGGAAGGACTATTCTTGGACCATTCTCTGCTCTTTATGTTCTCTGACCTGTGTTTTGTCCAGTTGTGGTGGGAATGGGCTTATGTTTTCACGTAGATTTGTTAGTCAGTGGTACACTGTAAAAAAAAAAACAACAAAAAAAAAACGGTAATTTAACAGAATTTTTGCTGTTTATTTTACAGATTTTTCTTTATTTTTAAGATACAGGAAAATATAAATGAAATGACAAAAATAGACTGTGATTTTACATGTGAAATGTAAAATAACATGAAAAAACTAAATAAAAAACTGAATAACCAAAAAAATGTCAATTTTTTTAAATATTTTTTTTTCTTTTTTCACAGAAAAATACAGTTAAAATACATTTGCAAATGTATCATAATTTCACAAATATTTATTTTCTATTTATGAGACTAAACTGTTAATTTAAAGTTTAGTACTGTAAAAACAAAAAATAAAATGATAAAATTACTGACAATTAACTGTAAAAGAAGTGTTTGTTCTTTAAGTTTAACAAGACTTGTTTGTTAATTGACAAATATCTTGTGTAATTACGGGAGGTTTCACAACAAAAATGTTGAATAAATGTATTTTTGTGAATGTAGAACATGTATCAGCACTGATAAAGTGTCAAAATACAGTTTTTATCAGTGGATTGTACAAGTTAGTCTCATTGAATATTATTTTTTTTTAATATATATTTCTAGGTAATTTGATTGTTTTAATACATGTAAATATTCTTTATTAAACATTAAAAAGTCTAAAAAAAAATAGGCAAAATCTCATGTAAAGTTAGGGCAAAAAACTGTATTTTAATTATGGAAAATTACTGTATTTTTATGAGATGGTTATTTTCTGTTATTTTACAGTATTTTTTGGCACCCCTGCTGCCAGAATAATACCTTTTTTTTTTTTTTACTGTTTTTTTTTTTTTTTACAGTGTATTTAAAGACTTATGCTGTAAAGCTGTGCGTCAGTTGAGTAATGCTTCTTTACAGAGATATCCTATATCTTTGTTACAGTCAGATATTCCTCAAGGTGTTACCAGATTGTGTGCCTCCTGCAGTACTATGAGTCGACTGGGTGGAAAGACTTGAAGTTATGTCTGATGCAAGTTTGCTTGCCAGTGCATGTTTTCCATCTTGGTTTCCGAGTGACAGCCATAGATTACTTCAGTGACCAATGCCTGCGGTCTTTGCACATTTCTCCAAGATGTCAAGTGTTGTCAAACAGAAATCTCTGCATTCTCAAAATTGTTTTCCTTGTTTAGCATTCTCCTGCTTTGACTTCCTATCTCTTTTCCATTGCTGAAATCGCTGTGTGGTTGATGATAAAGTCAGTTTGTCTTGCCACATCTGCCGCTGACCAAAACTGATAAAAAATCACTTCTGTCTCTAACTGGGGAAAAATGTGACTGTGTTTATTACAACAAGAGGCCTTTTCCTCTGACCTTCAGAGCTGGACAATGACAATTTCACAGAGCTTTGCCCTGTGCTGTGTTGCCCCTTTTCTTCCAGTTTCTAAGGGTTTTCTTCCTTCCTCTGTTTGATCTCACTCTTAGCCCTGATCTCTTCAACAGTCACTGGCTCTAAGATCAGAAGAACATGCTCTTCCTATTCTCAGTTTCCATCGGGTTTGGTGTGTACCTGCAGTGAGCCTTTAACTCACATTAGTGCTTATCCTTTCTCTTGTCATTTCTGTTGACTGTGGCTGCTTCTCTGTTCTCTCGTTTTTTTCTCTTGTGCTTGAGCAGCAACATGATTAGTGAGTGCTTACATGATGAAACATAAGAATTAAGTTATTGGTTGGGAACTACTAGCTAGCCAAAGTTCTAGGTTTCAAAAGTACCATATGCAGCTGACTTTAATTTGTCTGTCATCATTAGGGATTTCCCGATCCAATCTACAGATTGGTATCAGCTGCCGATCTGGCATTTTTTAGAAGATCGGATCAGATTTAGTCACAAGATCAGGCCGATCCGGACCCGGTACTCGGGCGGGGGTAAACACATGTCACCGGTGGTGTCGGACTCTGCGTTGTGTTCTTTTTTTTAAAATGACAAGACCCGCACGAGTGTCCTTGGAGGCAGTCTCTGTTTATTGTTCTGACAAAAGTGACAGAAAACATAAAAACCTCCGGTCAGTATCCCACATAAAACACACTCCTCTCCCACAGAAATCCGGAACAAAAGGGCGTACATTAAATCATTAAAACAAAATACAACATACCTAACAAAAGTGACAGAAAACATAAAAACCTCCGGTCAGTATCCCACATAAAACACACTCCTGCACAAACCAAATGATAAAGAAATATGTTTAAATACATTATAAGCGCCTAATACAGCCTAAACTAGTTGGTTCATGTAAAAAAAAAAAATTAACAGAGGTTAAACCAAAAATTTTTACGAACTACACGGCTGCTTACCTCTCCCACAGAAATCCGGAACAAAAGGGAAGAGGCAAAGGCGCGGAAACTTCGGTTATAGTGCACAGTGTCACACCATAAATTGTTCGCAGGGGAACAGACCAAAACCAAAAGTTCCGCACACTGATCCGGAGGCCCACAATGTCAGGTACCAACCAAAAGAAATTGAAATAAAATGAACAGATTTTGTGTAATTATAACAATACACAATATAATATACATCCCACATTGCTGCTAAATAATTGACCCTGTTACACACACCTCCTGTAAAAGTTGAATTCACTTCAATTATAAAGGTATTAACTTCACAAATCATTCAGATATAAATTCTCTTGCACTTCAACTTACAAAATAACTCACAAAATGTACTCTAAAGTGCCAAAAGCTTCGACAATTTTATATTTTAAACAGTCAGTGCGAGTAACGTAGCTTACCTGTAGGATGATACAGCGTACTAAAGAAAACATGGCGCTACTGAAATGGGAGTTTATCAGCGTAACATATACACTACCTTAGAGTGTGGCTTCGACCAACTCTATATGTAAAGCATCATGAGATAACTTTAGTTATGATTTGGCGCTATGTAAATAAAATTTAATTTGATTTTTTGACTACTTTACACTTACAATTAGAAAATAAAAATTGTTACAGTTGGCCTAATAAATATCACTACACCAAAAAATCTTTTTTTTTTTTTCAGTGTGAATGCATTTAGATTTTGTGCAATTACAAAAACAAAACAAAATATTTGAAGTTTGTTTGAAGTTTCTGTCGTAGATGAGTTATCCAGTGTCTGTTTCTTCAACTACATTGGACTGCTTTGTGTTTTTAGGTTTGTTCACGATTACTTTGTTCGTAGATATCCCAAGTGAGCTGTTTCATGCAAGCAAAGGACATCTCCCCCCTCCTTCTTCCTCATAATATTCAGTGTCCTGAATAACCGCTGAAGCACAGCATTCCTCCCTGCTTTTATGACAGAAATGTCAAGTGGTCCCGGCTCCACTCTCAAAGCTAGGTGATATATTATCTCTCAAATTCAGCCTTTGGGATATTTATTAGAATACTTCCTTCTGCCAATTCATCATGTAAATATTGTTCCCATCCGCCAAAGTCCTCAGCACAATATTGAAATGAGGCACAGCATGCGGTCCGCTCTCTAAGCTCATCACTGTCAACAGATGAGTATGCAGTCAGGTTAAGTAACTTCAATATGTATAGGCTCAAAATCCCCCCAATATTCTTCATATTTCCAGCCAAAACTGTCTGCACTTCACATAGAGTGACAAGCTTATATGCATAACGTATTAGTGCTTCATCATTCCAGTTTCGAACCCTGACAAGGCAGCCCATAAAGCTGGTATGCAGCTGGAAATGTCTTCTATCCTCCAGACAGCAGTGAGGTTTCCTGCTTTTTCATGGTTTGACTGGTGAGTAGAGTGATTATCTGTCTTAGGTTGTGTCTTCTCCGGTGCTGCTTGGCCTCAGTTTGCATCATCAGGTGTAGGATTTGGGGATGAATGAAGTCACATACAGCTAGAAGTTCTCCAAAGTCAGTTTAAACAGCTGTTTTTAAAGTGGAGATGAAATGCTGAGCAATACGAGTAGTTAATTTACGTTTAACCTTGGACAAAATATGGCAGTCAGTCTCTTTATTTATTTTATTTTATTTTTTTAATTTGTTTTTATTAACAGAAGCTTTTACAGTAAGTTAAGGCACATTCCACAATCAATCAGTCAATCAAATTTTATTTACATAGCGCCAAATCATAACAAAAGTTATCTCATGACGCTTTACATATCGAGTTGGTCAAAAACAGACTCTGAAGCCAATTTACAGAAACCCAACAGAATCCTCCAGGAGCAAACACTTGTAACTGGTGACAGTGGAAGGAAAAACTTCCCTTTAACAGCAGAAACCTGGAGCAGACCCTGAGTCCTGGAGGATGGCCGTCAGCCTTGACTAGTTGGGGTTAAAGAGAGAGAATAAAGGAGAAGAAAAGAGAGAGTGATAGAGATAGAGAGAGGCTGGGGGAGAAGGGGGGGAAGTAGGGGGAGACACATGGATGCAGTTGATGCACAGATAACTGAACTAGAACTGTCGAAAGTAGATCAGCTGGTGTTAGTATAATTACTAGAAACCAGAACAAAGGTCCATGACTGGTAATACTACTACTACAAATACTAACAGTGGATGTACTACAATTACAACAGTTAGTATAAATAATAGAAACCTCTACCATCTATGGAACTATACAGGGTGAGGAAGCAAAATTTACAATATTTTGAGGCAGGGATTGAAAGACAGTGTATGACCAATTAGTTTATTGAAAGTCATGAGAATTTATTTGCCACAAGAAAATGTACATAATAGAAAATGTTTTTATTCTATGTGTTCTCCTTCTTTCTCAATAACTGCCTTCACACGCTTCCTGAAACTTGCGCAAGTGTTCCTCAAATATTCGGGTGACAACTTCTCCCATTCTTCTTCAATAGTATCTTCCAGACTTTCTCGTAATAGTTTTGCTCATAGTCATTCTCTTCTTTCCATTATAAACAGTCTTTATGGACACTCCAACTATTTTTGAAATCTCCTTTGGTGTGACGAGTGCATTCAGCAAATCACACACTCTTTGATGTTTGCTTTCCTGATTACTCATATGGACAAAAGTTTCTGAAAAGGTATGGATAATAGTGTTAGGTATGATTATGACATCAATATATGTTTGGTTTCAAAACAATTGACGTAGTGCCTGCTGAGAAAAAACAACTAAATGTTCATTGTAAATTTTGCTTCCCCACCCTGTATAATAAACACTATCATAACTATATGGATAAGTGAGTGATGACAATGAAGGCAGGAGAGAGGCAGGACCACAGCAGCAGGTCCAGAGATGATCCAGGAAAAACCTGTGATGATCCAGGGAAAACCTGTGAGGCGATAAAGCACAGAGACTCCGGGGAAGAAGTCAAGTCCGTAAAATGTATTCACTGGGGCGAAAATAGAAGTGAAATTAGGAGAAAAAAGGTCAGGGAGAAAGAGGAGAGAGAGGAGGTCAGAGAGGAGGAGGAGCAGAGAAGAGAGCTCAGTGTATCCAGATGAGTCTCCAAGCAGTCTAAGCCTATAGCAGCAGAACTAAGAGCATTCTCTAATACCTGGCAACTTTCTAAGGCACTGGCAATCTAGAACGGCACCAGATATGAGCAGTGATTCTAAAACTATGAATGTAAGATGCTTACCGCAGTACGTCGGACGTAGCAGGAAGAAGGAACACACATAAATGTATAAGCTTACAGATACACAACGCATAATTTGTATACATCAAAAGAAAAAAGAAGAACTAAATAGCCAAAAATGATAAAAAATTTAAATCTAAACAAAACAAAAATATTACAAGAACTTTTCCCATCCCACCCCCCACCTTCCTCCCATGTATGTCTCTCAGTTTCCTTTCATTCATATACCTACACAGTCTATGTCCATAATTTATACTTAAACCCATCTGTACACAGTCTTATGCATACAAATCAACACACTACTCACAACAGATATATCAATGAGGAAGTTGTACACGAAGAACCCATAGAGGGTTAATTTGAAGTCTGTCTAGGAAGGGTCACATCATCATGGTCAACCAAGTCCAGAGAGGGCAGACTCTTTATAATTATGGCTGCGGCTCTTTGTTGAAGTTTTGTTGCTGCTTTCTTCTCAAATCTATGGATTAGATCACAAGTGTCAAACATGTGGCCCGCCAAAGGCTCCATTCCAGCCCGCAGGATGAAAGTGCAAAAATTAACCTGAACAGTCGAGGTTGTCAAAATCATTTTGGTTCAGGTTCCACATACAGACCAATGTGATCTGCAGTAAAAATAACAACACAATAAATATCCTTTCAAAAAATGTGAATTGCATGAAAAACTATGAAAAAACTGAAATTTCTTAATAAAAATAAGTGCAATTTTAACAATATTATGCCTCAGTTGATCATTTACACATGTGCTTTAGAACTTACAGATCACAGTAGATCTGCAAATACACAAAACATTTGCAACACAAAACAGGCAGAATATTGGTAAAATTACACTTTATTCTTTATTCTCTTAAGACATTTCAGTTTGTTCATATTTATTCAAGTTATTCACATTTATTTTGTGAAAGAATAGTTTGTAAATGTAAACATTTTCATGTAATTTTACTTTTTTGACACTAAAACAAAGAGACAAATCTGGAGTTGTCATTATTTATAGGTTACCCCCCCATGTTTGAGGCTGTTTCTAGAGTCCTTCACATGTCTAAGGTCTGAACCACAAAGGCTGTTGTGTGCGTGTTTGTAGACGTAGGAGGACATTACTGTATACTAGACGACCTTTGTATTGGTGATTCATGAGCCTGTCATAAATTTTTTAGTAAAATGCTCAGTTTAGTAACATTGTTGTGGCGTTAGATTTGACAGATGAGGAGTTTGAACACAGAGGGTTCTTAGTGTTTCCTTGGTGATGGAGCGTGACAGTGGTTCTCCTAACAATGACGTCTGTCTGGGGGTGTCCGGCACATTGTCCGTCTGTCCGTCTGTCCTTCCGTCCATCTGTATGTGTAAAAACTTTGGTGTGGACTGAAGGCCAAGGGGTTTCAAGTGCATGCACATTATGTTTATTTCTGACATATGCCTTCATTGATCATTCACATTTGGCTACATTTGTTCCAAAGTGATTTCACTTTTTATAACACAAGTATCTGGTTATCTGATAACCATCCTCTCTGCCTAAGGTGCTAGAGATTAAAATACAAAAATGCCGCATCAGTAATGCCGCGTTTCCACTGCGTAGAACCAGCTCAACTCGGCTCGGCTTGACTCGACTCAACTCGACTCGAGTACCGGGTCCTATTTCTGGAGACCGTTTCCGTTACAGGATACTACCGACTTTACTGTACCTGGATGTCATAGTGTTGTGGCGCGTTACTTCCGTGTTGTCTGCTCAGAGTTGCTGATCACCTCACTCGTTGCGTGTTGTCTCGTCAAGCTCATGCGAATTTTTACGTCTGAACCTCCTCGACAAATCATGGTGTAGTTTTATGGGCTGTCATCATGTGGATTAACCTACCGCTCTATTTACTATCAACTTCCGCATCTGTTTTTTGTAAAATGGCGGGCACACAGAGATGACTCTCTGACCAGTCAGTGGTCTGCAGTGTTTACACGTCATGTTTTAGTATCTGGTCCCCAGTCCTGGAACCTTGAATGCATCCAGTTTGTCTTTGGTTGGTCGGTTCACTCTCAGCTCCTTCATATAATGTAATGACATTTAATGGATACTTAATGTGGATTTACTCTTAAAGTAGATCCATGTTGGTTTAAACCAGTCCCCATGGTACATTCTCACAGCAGGGGATGACAAGATCCAATTCCACCATAAGAAAAAGGATACAGCTCAGTGTGGCAGTATGTTGGAGGTCTATGAATAATGATCTGGTGGAGAAATCACATTAGCAAATAATGTTCCCTGACATGTAATGAGGGTTGCTCCGGTTAATGATGCTAAACAAAACAGAGAAAACATCGGCAACACAAACAAAACCAAGGCAAATCTAGACTGGAGGGAAAAAAAAAAAAAAACATCTTCACTGCGGAAAATTACTTTCCTCCTGTGGCTGATCCAGAATGTTAATAACTTGACGACTACAGGGACGAGGAGTAAGGCTGGAGTTGTAGAGAAGAACTTTAGGAGATGTAAGACTTGGCAAAGCTCCAGGATATTTATCTTTGAATCATAGTGCCAATTAAGAGACTTGGAAAGCTAACAGATCCATAAATACACAGATGTGTTTTCAGTAGCTTGGGGCTCTGTAAGCTAGATAGATTTATTTATAACGCTGCTGTCAGTGGAAATGAAATAAGGCTGCATAATTGATGTAGGGAAAACAAAGAGGTTGAGATAAGTCCCGAATTGGGCCTAGTCTTCAGAGTATTGTTCTTTCCTATCTACACCTTGAAGTTTTCTTCAACTGCAGTGAAATGAGTTATGACTTAACAACCCTCTGTGTTTTTCTTCAAAAAGCAGGCGTACCTTGAAAATAAAGGCAATAAAAATCCTGTTTTTTTTTTTTTTTGTTGTTGTTGTTGTTGTGTGTGTGCAAATGAGTTGTTAATAGTCAAGAATTCAGAAGGCCTCAGGTGGGATGGTGCAACTAAATTTGCCTCTTTGCATTGATTGGCCCCCACTCCTCCATGACCAGTCTGGTTTCGATGGGCTCGATATGTAAAGTGTCATGAGATAACTTTTGTTATTATTTGGCGCTCTATAGATAAAATTTGATTGATTGACTGTTGGGGCCAGCCACAGCTGAAAAGTTTTATTACAGATATAATGTGACCTGATGTTTCCATGCGTGGCCTTTGGTCAGTTGTGGCAAATCAATCAATCAATCAGTCAATCAATCAATCAAATTTTATTTATATAGCACCACATCATAACAAAAGTTATCTCATGACATTTTACATATAGAACTGGTCTAAACCAGACTCTTAAGCCAATTCACAGACACCAACAAAATCCTCCAGGAGCAAACACTTGGTGAGAGTGGGAGGAAAAACTTCCTAAAACAGGAAGGCATCGTCTTAAAGGACGGTCGTCTGTCTTGAGCAGTAGAGGTTAAAGAGAGAGGGTTAAAGGAAAAGAACAGAAAGAGAGAGAGAGACTGGGGGAAGGGGGGAAATGGGGAGGCACACATGGACTGCTAAAAACTAGACCTGCTACAGACAATGTGCATTTGAGTCCCAACGACTTCCTCTTTTGTGGCGAAACATAAAATTTTGCTGCATCTCATCAGTACCACCTGTAACAGAAAGTTAGCATTTTGAAGGCACTAGCAATATCTAAAGTTAATGTCACGTTAATTCTCCACATGGATGTTGCTCTGCATCATTTTTTTAGGGGTGCTATTGAGCCATTTCTAGTAAAACACTGAAATGTGCCCTGTCACCACACAGGTGATGATCAACCAAAAGTCATCAATTTGATAACATTTTAGTTTTTAGTCCAATGGACCCTTGGATCCGATGGACCCTTGGTATCACTTGTCATCCATCGTCCGTCCGCCTGTCCGTAAACAGTTTTTCAACAATCTTGTTCTCTAATACCATCAGCCAGAAGCAATTTTGAAGTATTATAACTTCCAAACAGTTGAATATATTGATATAATTACTATTGGAATTAGATAGGATGTCACATATGGGCTTTCATTTGGTATCTTGACCTTGAGTGACCTTGAAAGGTCAAACAAATGTCAATTAATGTTTTTAAATATGCCGTTGTACTACAGGACCCTTAGTCCTATTTTTTCATTTTTTTTTCCACAGGTGAAACTGCTACAAATGGCCAAAGCTGGGGGAAGAATTGTATATTTAAATCAAACTAGTGTACTTCCTGTTTGGTGTAGGAAATTGGTCTGATAAGCTTTTGGTAAATCTGATCAAATTTGGTACATTAAGGTGAATGATCTTTAAATATATAAAATATTTTTTGCGGGATGCTATTTAATGACTTTTTCACACTTTAAACCAAACTACAAACTTTTAAGGGTTTTTTGCTTTTGTTTTAATTATGTCCGTAGTCAGTCAAAACAGTGATTAGTTATTCAGACAAATAATAATAATAATAATAATAATAATAATAATAATAATAATAATAATGCCTTTGCCCTGGTCAAATATCAAACCTGAAATACTGATTTGTAATTTATGTGTATTTTTGCAGTTCTATATATTTCAAAGCCTTGTGTAATTTATCCAAAACATGCATAACTATTCATGCATTTTCATTTTGACTTGTATATTAATTATTCTCTTTAACACAGTAGCTGTTTTTAAATTTACTGTATAACTTGACTGGGTCAGACATCCCCGTAGGTGTATTGACGTTTTCATTATAATATTTGTATTTACATGTAATCATCTCAGAATAATTCATTGAAATTCAGCTCTTTTTCCCAGATGGCCTGTGTTTACATAATTGTGGTATGACTGCATATACTGCATATACTCCTGGTGTTCATTATTAATTTTTATGAGTATGAATATAAATCAGCTAGATTTCTTGATTTGATTGTTTTACTTCTGTGTAAAAGTGGATGGATCTAAAGAAGAGAAATAGCTGTTTCTCACAGTTTAATGTCCTCTTTAATGGTTTGCAGGACATTGGACCTATCGGGGGGGACAGGAACTGGAAGGGGATCGGTATCTCTCTGCTGGTGATCCTAGTGGTGCTCTCGCTCATCGGACTGTCCATTGTTCTTCTGTCCAAAGGTGAGCTTCACCACAAATCTGTGCAGAGACAATAAAAAAGGATGTATTGACAGATTACCTCGACATATACTGTATATATTTTCCTAAATTATCAAGTTAATTGTCTTGAACTCCTCCTCAGCATATACATGCTGTGCTGTTAATGATGTTGTACTTAGGATCGGTTTTTGTCCTGAGGCGGCTCTAAGGACCACTGAAGACTGACAGTACATGGATTTGTTTTGTCCTGGGCTCAAATAAACTTAATAACGGATTTTACCTCAAGACCAGTTGGTGAAAAAACAGGGCTCTGTAGCTCAGTGGTTAGAGCACTGGTCTTGTAAACCAGGGGTCGTGAGTTCAATTCTCACTGGGGCCTATCAAGCCACGGCAGGAATATTTTGAGACCAAAGAGTCACCAGTTCAACTCCCTGCCATATGATGAGGGATGGGAATCGAGAACCAGATCCCAGTAGCTCAATTCCTTGGATTTGTTTGCCTGCCTGCTTATTGATTCCGCCTTCGTTATGCATGCGCGATGATGTCACGCATACGCTGCATTGCTTTGGTCAGAACGTAGCCAACATGGCATTGAGGCAGAAACGGTCTAAAAAGACGACACCAGGTCCACTGGAACACTGTCAAAGCTTCCATTTCTTCAAAAGGGTGGAATCCCTCCAATCTGCTCAAGCATTTGTCCACAGCATGTGATTCATTTGATTCGCTACTTAGTGGCGCCTGTGAATCTAGCAGTAGAGTGAACACCAGGCCGTCATCCGGGCCCAGTTCCGGTTCCGGTGAGGGCAACAAACATTGTACCCCTTCAGATATAAATTTCCAAAAGTAGGGTAAAGGAAATGAGGTGCACAACGATGGGAGACGGGCAGAGTCGAACCGGTTCCAGAGGAATTAGTAAAGCATCTTTAATTTCACTTTCACTGTACACCCCACCCCCACCCCCGAACCGGGCCTGGTGTCATCTGTTATTATTATTTGTACATACTATATATGTTATATTTTCTGTGCAGAGATGGAAATATAAAAGACAGTTAATGCATACACACCCGTTTGTACTCTTTTATTCCCTCACCCAATGAGAATCGATAAGGAATCGGACCGATAAGCAAAATCGATAATGAAATCGGAATCGTTAAATTCTGATTGATTCCCATCCGTACATGTGATGCAACATCATACTGTTATTTAAGAAAACTGGTTTAAGGTGTGTTTGGAAGAGGTTAAACACAGGCCCGTAAGAAATAGTACTACACACATCCAACTAATTCTGCTTAAAAAAATACCATGACTTGGAGCTCATATTGTAACCTGGCCCATGTCATGTTTCTTAACCCTGTAAAGCCTGAAGCATTAAATCATTGACAGAAAATTCCAATTCTTTGAAACTGGAGCCTTTATCAGTCCTTCTGAATGACCACTTCTTTTTTCTTTCAAATATCAATTTCCGTGTGTGAGTCTCAATTTTGTATCATATTTGATACACCGGGTCTCAATGTTCAAATATTATTTTTGAACAAACAAAAACATAATATAAAACAAACATGTCTGGCAAATTGGTAATTCCTTTTCAAAATTGCCACAGTTCTGCCTCCTTCCTCATTATTGACAGTCTTGTAGTGTCACTGGAAAGGCCTCTGGTGAATGACTTTCTCCCCCTAGTGGATTATCTGTGTTTTGCATGTATCTAATTGTATACATCAGGTTTTTCAAGAAAAAAAAACAAAACAAAAAACATCACAATGATCATGTAGAGGGCTTCAAAACTCATGTATCAAATATGATACATGTGCCATTATAAGGTTAATCATACAGAAAGATGGTGTAAATGACACTAGCAAAGCAGGCTAGCTAACATTAGCAGTTTTGCATTCTGAATCTGCACCAGAGATCCCTCCAAATCTAATCTTTAACAAATACTACCTATACATATTATCCATGTGTATATCTACTGTTACAGTTACAGTCAATGTTTTGCATCTTAAGTGGGTGTGCACGCTAACTAGCTTAGTATGTATGTATTGAAGGATGTAGATAAAGCAATGCTAGCTTTGTGAGACATTGAAAGGACAGAACTTGTGACAGATTGCTGTTTTTAATTACATATTTGCTGATAACAGTGATGAAACAGGTAGACCATTGGTCCTTGTTGTTTATCTGGTCTCAGTCTCATCCAGCCCTGGTCTGGACCTGTTCTCAACCCCTCAAAGGCTTCACATTGTTTCATTCCAGGGGTAAAGGTCAAGGATTTTGGTTCCAAAATCAAGCCAATTCCTTTTTTTGTAGGAGTTGTAATACTGCTGATAGCCACTAGGTACTGCTCCACAAAGCACTGGCTTCCTTAGACTTGCATTGAAGTTCTCTCTGAAAATAGTGAGTCAAAATATTCCCCCCCCCAAGACTCCTTTTGGTCTTGTTCGTTATCTGCTTGTCTAATACATGTTTTATCATTTAAATTATTTCTCTACTAATGTGATCTTAGGTTAAATAGATGGATTTCATGTCTGGTATTGGGCTTTGATTTAGATTTTCTTAATTTCTGTAAATAAAATGTTGTTTTTTTGTTTGTTTTTCTCCAGCTACAGCTCCACTGTAGTTGTGGTGAATAAATTCCACTAACAGGACTGTAAAATGACCTTGCTACTCAGTCCTTGAAGAAGTTAACAATTTTTACCAACCTACTAATATGGTGTTAACTTTAGCTCACATGACCTGACACCTCACAGATGGCCCTGACCCCTTACACTCCCACAGCTCCACCCCTTTTTCCCCAAATACAGTCCCTTTTATCTTCAAAAAGCCAACATAGAGGTCAAAATCCATGCAGTAATCTGTGGATGAGCATGTGGTTCCTCTGTTCACGAATACACTATGGTCATGCTCAGAACTTAGACCGGATTTTCTCGATGCAGAAAACTCTCCATATTTCACTAGTAATTGGGAAATTGCAGAATATCCTTAAAAGAATGTTCAGATCTAAGACACAGGCAGGAAGCCATCCCCAGGCAGTTTCCACTTTACAATCAAAGTAACATGGATGTCTTTGGACTGTGGGAGAAAACTGTGCACAGATGATGCCATACGAACCACTGGAGATGTGCAAAAATCTACTCTGAGATATTTTGTTTATTTAGGTAAATAGTATCCATATTCTTGGTAAATTTAGGACTGCACAAATTTGCTTCTATGCCTCTATGAACAGCATGATTTGATGTAAGTGAATCAATAGAGAACTCTATAATAATGTAGAAATGGCATACAAAAATACGATCTTGACTATAAGGGTGAGTTGTGTTTGGATGCTTGTATACTTAAAATAAATTCTTCTGTCTTCACTACATGTATAGCTATCTAGCTATGACAGACAGTGAACAGACGAGTCTTCATTTGACTGAAACTTTTACTCATCATCTTTTTTGTAAAACTGTAACACACAGACATAATACAGCAATTAGTTCATTATAACAATATCTTCTTTACACTGAACTAACAGTAGTTTACAGCCTTAATGAGAAACTTTACAAAACATTAGCGTTAATTGGTATTTAAATTGCTTGTACTTTGAACTGACTTGTAAATAAAGCCGTCCGAATTGCCTAATTAGCATATGAAAAGTCCGCTAGCTTCATGCTAAATGCTGCCGTACACTAACCTGCTGCTGTATGCTAGCACCGCTGCTGTATACTAACATTTGAATATTTCACTTAGAAATACATTTTCATACTCAAAATTTTACAACAAACCCATTTATATCTAACTTACAGATCAATATCGTATCACTATTTCTAAATCTACAAAACTTACAGCCTTATGTGGGCCAAGACGACACAGATGGCTGCTCTTCATGACAGTTTTCACAGTAAACAATATACAACTTCTGCCACAAGAGGGCAGTATCAGGGCAGACCAAACTTGCAAAGCATTAAGATAAACATCAAAGATAAACTAACCATAACATAAGTCAATATGCCATCTGTATAAAAGAAGGAAGTGGCTATTGCCCCAGTACTGTGGACCTAACCTTCTCAGTTGTCTATTCCCACAGAGCCAATTAGTGCCCTAATATATCCTATGTTGACTTATAACCTGTCATCCTGCTGCCACAGTACTATGGCAATAATCATCACACGTGCCATGTGCCTTAATCGGTTACAGGAAAAGGCTAGGGTACCAGCTACGTCCAGATGACAATGCTAGTGGTATTTTTCTTTTGCAAGTTTTACGTCCATACACGTATCATGTCAAGAAGTATCTGTGTCCAGGTGTAAATGGGAAAACTGGGTTAAAACGTTGTAATATATATGCCACACCTATATGTGGTGCTGTACACAAATATAGACAGGATACACTAAAATGCATGCGCATGAGGTTGTGTCTGGGGGGTTCTTCCTCTGGTCATGTGGTACTATGGCGTCATCGTTTCCATACAGTGGTGTTTTGCTTATCCATATGACAATGCCAGAGCAGCGTTGTGGGATTTTTCAGCTCCGGGACCCGCTCTCCAAAACCATTTCAGGGCACCGACAATGCTGGTGTCATGTGGACAAAAGGCCGAACTGATATCAAACTTTTGTGGACTGACAATGACATTTGCGGTTGTGGTGTGTACAATATTTCACCACAGTACTGTGGCAACAAGAGGCTAATGAGTTCATGAACAGTATCTATGACTGGCTCAGGGATAACAAAATGTCCTTACTGCTTATTATCACAGTACAAATGCTAACATTTGATTGACTCTGTGGCAAGAGACAAACTGATATTTCATGCCACAGTACTGTAGCAGTAGCCACTGCATTAAAGTAATGACTTAATGACTAACTAAGGCTGAAACTTTATCAAGCACCGTAAGTAAAGTCAGTCATGTTTGTGTAACTTATCAACCAACCACAGTGGAGCTGAAAAATGTGCTTTAGTAAATAAAAGAAATTCAGACAAACCTGACAAGTAAGGGAGCTGTCATACAGACCTGTCAATCAAAGCCCAAAATGGCAGATATCAAAACCTGGTCCAAATAAAATGGATCAGACCGCTATGCCTCAAATTAAAACTGACTTCATATTTTTGGAGTTCAATGCGAGTCTACAGAAGCCCCCTGTTAATTCAAAAATGAACATCCACCACCAACAGCAGGGGCAGTAGTGAATCCTGAAAACTAAAACTAAACAGAACTCCCACATCATATGTCCAACATTCACCTTTTGTCGCCAACACCAAGAATTTACTTTCAGTTTCTTTCAATGACGCATCCTTCATTGCAAAAAAAATCAAGTTGAAGATTATGTTTTTAATAGATGACTCTACATGTATTACATTTGTGATCAACCAGAGGAGATCATCAGAAATGAAAGACATTTTATGAAACAGGTTTATTCTCATCTCATCATATAGTGAACAATAAAATGGAAAGTGGACTTCATCTTGAATCTAAATCATGAAACCATTTGAGTCTTTTCTGTTCATGGGCACTTATAAACATGCCTATATGCATGGTCAGATCTTGCTTTAAATCAGGCCCTTTTCTCCTACAGTATGTTCATAACTAACTTTTATTCCAGATGTCATCAAACTATCTGTCTTTATTCATATGGAGCAATCTGAGCTGAGGGTCCCAAATTTTACATTGCACTTTATTGTATATATTTCTTGGCAAACATTCTGTTTAATTTTCACTCTTAATAGCCCACTTTTAATAAGGTTGCAAAGTGCATTTTAATGTTTGACTGTTGTTTAATTGTGCAGCATGACCTATAGTATGTCTCCATAATCTGCATAATGCCCTTTCCCTGTTATGTGTGCTATATACAGTTAGCACAGGGGTTATCACTGATGCTGTACTATTCAAGAAAAGCTGAGGGCATAATGCAAGACCAGTGGTGTAGTCCAGGTTATACGGGGTCTACAGAGCATACCTACTTATATTTCGATCATCACTGCGTATACCCACTTCTAAATTCCCCCTGGTGTGCACCATTCAGTAGTATCTGAGACAGATTGCCCATGTTTTCCCCTAGGATGGTGAAGCCATGACCCGCCCTACTCTGCCTCTAATTGGCTAGTATTTGGTACCTTCACTGATTAGATTGGTTAACTTTAGGCATGAGGACTAATGAGCCAATCAGAGGCAGAGTAGGGCGGGTCATGCTGAGAAAACTGTTACTAATTTAGCGCCAGAGCCCAGGGCTCTGCTTAGTGCTGGCCGCTTCTGGAACCTGATTGGCCACCTCAGGTGCCAGTGGCACCCCAGTTGATTGACAGGTCACTGCACATCACATTGGAAGATGTACGATTATTGGAAATGTGAACAAGAAAGGCAGAATAAATGTCTTTCAAATGAGTGACACATATTGAGAGAACCTACTTTCATGGAATAGATAATTCTGAGGTAAGTTTTAAGGTGGTTTCAGAATGAGTCACTGTTTTTAACTACTGACCAAATGACTGTACATTTAGAGAGATTTTGTCACCAGTAGTTCAACTATGTGAGTAGGCCAATGTTATAAAAGGCTAACGTTATGAAAGGCTAACGTTATCCTCTGTTTGCCTCATGTTGAATACATTTACATTCATGCAGCTGCTTGTGTGACCAGTAAAACCTCCAAACTGCTCCTGATCAAGTCATTATCATTTCATAATAGTGAGCAAATACTACTGATGGATTTTTGGGTAAACTAAATAAAGTAGTCTTACATGTCACTGTTTCTAAAATGTTTTTCTGGACTACTTTAAAAAAAAAAAAAAAAAAAAAAAAAAGGGGGGGGGGGGGGGGTTTGGAGTACACCCACTTCTCCTGGGACCACTACACCACTGTGCAAGTCTTTATTAAATTATAGATATTAACAAGTTTTTTTCTCTCTTTTTCTGTAGATGATGGTGGGAAAACCTCTCTATTGCAGTTGACAGTGGATGATCTCTTTGACAGAAACTTTCAAATACACGATCCAGATGCAAAGTGGATCAGTGGTAAGGGCATTTTCTATCACATTATCTTTAATAGGTACCTCAACACTTTGGATATATACTTATTTGTTATGTAGGGTTTTTTTTTTGTTTGTTTTTTTTTACAATGAGAGATATAAGAGATGTGACACCATCCACATACGTGCAGTAAATACTGGTGCTCAGTTTGGGTTTAAGACTGGATTCAGGGAGTAACAGCAAACCTGGTTCTGTCTAAAGCACATGTACAGTTCTATAAGGCTATAAATATAGTTGAGTGCTTCTATGAAACTTGGTATTTGGTACTTTGCCAGGTTTTTAGACCCAATAATAAAAGACAAATGTAGACATATTTCCCCCCAGGGTGTACCTAATGATGGCCTCTGATAAATGCAAAAAAAAAAAAAAATACACTCTTGTTCTGAGCCATCCCAAAATTAATGTATTTTTAATAAAATATTGGGGCCAAAAATAGGACTAAAATTGGGACATGAAAAACTATTTTAAGTGTGAGTGCATTTGATCTAGAAAACATAGCTTGAAATGGTGTTATACAGACTAAATAAGGACACTATGTGTTAAATTTGATGATCCAGTGGGTTATCTAATCCAGACATGTGGGTCTTTCATGAATCTCAGTCTCATTCCAGGTTTTGTATGTAACCCATTGTGTCCACTTGTGTTACATACAGAACCTGCCCATTTAAACGCATTTAAATCGAATATGACTTTGCAACAGCGGCCATTTTTGTGAAACACTCTGCCTCGCACAATTACATTAATTCCCAAAATGTACCTGTGAGAGAATAGAGATATTCAAGAAAACAGTAGTGCATCATTTTCGTGTCCTTTTGACGGTGTTACATGCAGATTTTTGTATTAAATATTATGTAAAATAATATAAAAATGTGTTTCATCTGAAAAAAAAAGTTTCTCTTTTATCTCATGAAATATTTATTTTTAAAATAGACCCAAAGTGCTTCCAAACCTGCTTCATGACATTAGTCTACATCTGCTTTGAATTTTTAGCCCCCATGTCCTGCTTTTAGGACCAGTTTCATAGAGGCACTCAGTTTTATAAAAATCCAACAGTTGGGAGTAATCGGATAATTTTAATAAGCGGCTGTGACCCGTTCACATGCACTTCAGAAATGAGATAATCGAAAAACCCTGATTTAGACGTTTCATTCCATTGTTGGACTGCTTTTGGAGTACATATGCATGTACTGACGGTAGTCTTCCACTTACGTTTGACTACGTCACTTCGTTTTTCCATTTCTTTTGTTTTTACACATACATAGAAGTAAAAGAACTAAATAAATCAGATTAACGGGTATACATGCGCAAAGACATTGGAGTACTGGGGAGAAATCCAGGTGTTTCTCATAATCAGGTTACTGCTGTTATCTGATATCACATTACACTGTTTACACAATCACTTGAATATTCTGATAACTCTAGAGAGCATATAATGATTGTTAAGAAAATATCACTCAAAACAGGCTGTGAACCAAAATCAGTTGCTTTATTCTTGCAAATGGAAGAAAGAGTTGTGAATTATACAGCAATGATTTTTCTATTTTCTTATTTTAGGAAAACTTGATTAGTGCAATTTTCTTACAGCACTGGCAGATAATTTTACTTGAAGTAAGACATTTACCCCAGTAATGAGTTTAATTTTCTTATTTTTGTACAGGCCTTTTTGTAGTATACTGCTATAAATAATGATGTGGAGAAATTTTAGATCAATCCAGCTGTACCTCTACTGCGTGATTACCGTGATGAGTACGGTTGCACAGTGCTTCAATTTACAAAAAGAAAACAAAAGTAGTGTGTAATGCAAACACAGTTTGAAAAGTAGTGGAGTAAAAAGTACAGATACCTGCTCTAGAATGTAGTGAAGTAAAAGTAAAAAGTACCACTCCATAAATTTACTTAAGTAAAGTACAGATACACAAAAAATATACTTAAGTACAGTAACAAATAGTGAGGGGAATCGAGATCCGGTTCTTTTTAAGATCCCAGTAGCTCGATTCCTTGGAATCGTTTGCCTGCATGCTTAACGATTCTGCTTTTCGATTCCGCCTTCATTGTGCATGTGCGATGACGTCATGCATACGCTGCATTGTTTTGGTCAGAACGTAGCCAACATGGTGTTGAGGCAGAAACGGTCTAAAAAGATGACACCAGGTCCACTGGAACACTGTCAAAGCTTCCATGTCTTCAAAAGGGTGGAATCCCTCCAATATCCTCAAACATTTGTCCACAGCATGTGAATCATTTGATTTGCTACTTTGTGGCGCTTGTGAATCTTGCGGCAGAGTGAACACCAGGCCGTCATCCGGGCCCAGTTCCGGTTCTGGTGCAGGCAACAAACATTGTACCCCCTCAAAAACAAGTTTCCACAGGTAGGGGAAAGGAAATGAGGTGCAAAACAGGAGACGGGCCGAGTCGAACCGTTTCCACGTAGTGGAAATGCGGCAATAGAGGAATTAGTAAAGCACCTTTAGTTTCACTTTCACTGTAAACACCCCCCCACCCCCACCCCCCGAACCGGGCCCGGCATAATCTGTTATTATTATTTGTACATACTGTATATGTTATATTTTCTGTGTAGAGATGGAAATATAAAAGACAGTTAATGCAAACACACCCATTTGTACTCTTTTATTCCCTCACCCAATGAGAATTAATGAGAGAATCAATAAGGAATCAGATCGATAAGCAAAATCGATAATGGAATTGGAATCATTAAATTCTTATCGATTCCCATCCCTAGTAACAAAGTACTTTTACTTTGTTACATTCCACCACTGTTTAAAGCAGGTGTGTGACTCTCTCCCTGTCTCTATGATAAATCTCAGTTTGAAGACCCTGGTGCTAAAAGTACTGAAGTCACATTTTGGGACAATTCAAGTTGAGCATATAAACATGTTGTATTTGTTTAGCTAAGTCCACCCTATGAATATTTTTAACAGACTTTTTTGGCGACTTCAGCACTTTTAGCACCAGGGTCAGCAAAAATCTAAATCTTACCAAGTGTATTTTTCTCATTTCTAGTCAAAATATCTCATCACACTTAAAATAAGACATAATCACCTAAAGAATAACTTTTCAGTGAGATATAAGAAGTAATTTTTAGACAGTAGATGTTGAAAATCTTATTTCAAGAAATTGTACCAAGATAATTTTCACTTGTTCCATTGGCAGATTTTTATTTTTATTGTTTTGCTTAATTCAAGATTTTTTGCTTAATTTAAACCAAAAAAATCTGACAAAGGAACAAGTGAAAATTATCTTGGTAAGATTTCTTGAAATAAGATTTTCAAGATCTATTGTTCAAAAATAAGTACTTATATCTCACTGAAAAGTTACTCTTTAGGTGATTATGTCTTATTTTAAGTGTGATGAGATATTTTGACTAGAAATGAGAAAAATACACTAGGTAAGATTTGGATTTTTGCAGTGTATTTCCAATTCCAAAACATATCAATCCATTGTTGTCTTTTCATCTGAAAAAATTACAAAATACTGGGATCAAAAAAATCTAAAGTTAATCCTTAAAAGATATCAGTGAGTGACAACAGAAAGGATGGATTGAGAATATCAAATTCTTCCTCAGTCTCAACCAACAAATCATCACATCCAAGACTGAAAGTGAGCACACAGCTAGTATTTTCTCCATATTCGCCTAAAAATTTAATGCAAAAATGTTTTTTTTTATTGTTGCATGAAAATGTAACAAAAAAGGCCAGACAGCTATTATGAAGATGCAGTTGTTTTTGTTTTTTTTTTGTTTTTTTTTGTTTTTTTTAATCAATTTTTTATTTATTTTCATTGTGCATCTCCAAAAGTACAATACAAAAAAAGAAAAAAAGAAGAAAAGAAATTCACAATTTATGATTTATGAAGATTTTGTGACACAAAGTATAACCCCCCCCCCCCCCCCCCCAGAACCGATGGCAACCCCCATACCAACCCAACCTGGATCTCAAAATGCAAAAACTATTACATACAAATACATGTATATAAATGAAAATGAGTATAATTTACAGATATAAACAGATAGATGATCGGGATAGTCATAGATAATTATGTCGCACTTTCTTTAACCATAACTTAAACAGTATCCCACATACTGAGGATTTTTTCGACTGGTTGCATGCATCCAGGCCACTGACCTCTCCATCATAATTATATCTAGAAAATAATTTGATCCATTGTTGCTGTGATAAAGTATGAGGCGGCTGCCATCTCAATGCCAGCATTTATGAAGATGCAGTTTTTAAAAACAGTTTTTAAACAGAAACTGAAATGACTATTATCTGATGGACAGTTTGATAATGATGTGAGAATGACCAATGAGCAGAGACTGAGAAGAAAGGACTTTAAAAAAAAAAGGGAAGAAAAGGAAAGTGATGACAAAGAATATTTTGAGTCTCTCCAAGTGTCTTTTTTTCTTTTTTTTTTTTTTTACCTAAAAGTCTTTTGTATTCCTTCTAGTCATCCCTCAAGTGTCTGCCAGACTTTCAGAGAAAGGAAAAATTTGTTGAAAAGGTTCAAATGCAGTTTATTGACTCCATGGAGAACACTGAAAAGTTGAACCAACTTTACTGTGGTGTACTTTAAATACACCCCAGACTGTTGATGTTTGAAGGTTCTACTGGAAACTTGTACACAATAAACAATCAAAAAGATGTTTAAAGGATTTGGGTTTTAAGTCTTTGGCTGCACTAGTGGTTAAAGACTCTTATAAACTAAACAAGATACAAAGATGCAGTCGCTATACACATTATTTCAAGGATGGTAGTGGTTGTTGGGGGGGGAGGGGTGGGGGCATGTTCCTGCATTTGCTGAAAGTGTATCCACCTATCTTTGATTTCACAATACAACTTTAAGATACTTCAACATAAGCTTCATCTCTGAGCTCTGAGATCATTGCCTCTTTGAACCCCCCCCCCCCCCCCCCCAACACATTTCATATAAGAACACAAACATATTGCATATTGAACTTTAAACATGACCACTCAAAGTTGAAGGATAAATGAAGTTATTTCCAAATTCATTCAGGCCATGGGTGTCTTTAACCAACCAAGAGGCATAATATTATTATTATTAGCATTAGGAGGGGGGAGGACGCTGGCGTTGCGCTGTTCGCCGCTTCCCCTTTCGAGATTTTCGAAATTTTCTTTAAACTTTATAGTTTTCCTGTGTTTCTTTTGTTTAGCTATTCGCTGTATTCATAGTTCACATTAGTACCTCTGCTTCTACACCTTTCTGGACTTCGGATACCACTATTTTTTACATCATTTTTACCGGTGGAGAGGCGCTTACCTGCAAGGCGACCTTTACCTGTCAACTTCACCCACCATGAAAAGGATTCTGGAATCTACCACCATTGCCGGGTTGCCGACCGAAATATCACCCCAACCACAAACTGTTTCTGTCGTCCTGTCATGGTTTGGATTGTCTTCATTTGCCTCTCTACTCTCCATCTCTGGAACATCTGCCCGAGATTCACTGGCGGCTCTGGCCCGCAGGAAAGCGGGCTAGTGGGAAACTGGCTGCTAGCCAGCCAGTTGACGGCCAGCTGGCTGCTACCTGTCCGTGCCTCTGCTGTCAGCTGTCCGGGACCCCCTGCCAGCAGTGTTGGGCCATCAACTAGCTGGCTGCCGGGTGGCCGGCTACAAGCTAGCAGGTCAACGGCTAGCCGGCTGCTGCCTGGTGCTAGCACTGCTTGGCTAGCAGTCATAGGGGCTTGGAAACATCCATCCGTGGTCAGCACGTTCAGTTTCTCCGTCCTGCAACCCCGCCGACTCAAACCAGCAACCACCCCTGGTGTTAACCCCCTAAACAAATCCAGACCTCCATCATCCACCTCCGGCACCGTCACAGCCCCAGCCATGGTACTACGCTACACATCCATGCAACTCCACCAGTTAAACCACCAGACGCCTCCTTCCATGGAACTCAAAGCCTCACTAAAAAGCTCCAAACTTCTTCTCCGTCCCCGCTACATCCACCGAGGCTCACGTCGCAAGTTTAATTACCATTTCACCACGATAAACAGTATTCCCTCTCTCTGGTCCGACCGCAGCTTGTACACCGGCTTCCGCACTTCCGCATTACGTCATCAGAACAACTTCAGCGCTAACTCTTTCAACCTCCGCCCTATCCCTACTTCCGCATCATCGATTTCAAAACAAAAGCACCTGAAGCTCGCCCTCTTCAACACACGGTCCCTCAACAATAAAAGTCTCATTCTTAATGAATTCATCATTGACAATAAACTGGATCTCCTCTGTCTCACCGAAACCTGGCAAAAACCCCTGGATTACCTTGCACTAAACCAAACCACCCCCGCTGGATATTCATACCTGGACAACCCACGCCCTGAGGGCCGTGGAGGAGGTATTGCTGCTATCTACCATCATGACCTCACTCCACGGCCTCTCTCCATACCCACTGCGTCTTCTTTTGAACACCTGGCTTTTAAACTGCCTGGCCCTAAACCTCTCCTCATCGCCATCATCTACCGCCCCCCCAAACCCAACCCATCCTTCCTATCAGATCTTTCAGAACTTATCACAGTACTGTCATCAACCTCACCATCTGTCCTACTGCTTGGCGATTTCAACCTCCACATTGATTCCCCTGACTGTAAAAATGCAAATGATTTCCTGGATTTACTCAAGTGCCTCAACTTCACCCAACACATAACCTTCCCCACCCACAGCCGCGGACATATCCTTGACCTGGTTTGCTCCACTGGCCTTCACATCCATAACATCTCCAGCACAGACCTCACCATCTCCGATCACCTGGCCATCACATTGGATATCAACACACCCATCCCCCAGCCCAAACAAGACCGCACAATAACCTTCCGAAATCTTAAGTCCATCTGCTCAGCCTCTCTCTCCACCTGCATATCTAATGCTCTTTCTGACTCCACCCTCCCTGTCAACCAAACTCCCACAGACCTCGTCAACATCTACAATAACACACTGTCCACTTCCCTCAACCAACTGGCCCCCAGGAAAACAAAAACTGTTACTTTCACTCACTCAGCCCCCTGGTACACCACGGAACTTCACAAACTCAAAAAACAACTCAGACAGCTTGAACGCCTTCACAACAAAACAGGACTAACCGTACACACCCTCGCCTATAAAGAACACATGCACATGTACCAAACCTCACTTAACAAAGCCCGCTCCGCCTATTACTCCGGCATCATTCACACTGGATCCTCCAACCCCCGCTCTCTGTTTTCCACCATCAACAAACTCCTCAAGCCTCATGACAACATCCCATCATCTTTCACCCCTGAAAAATGCAATAACTTTCTATCATTTTTTCACTCCAAAATTGACAATATTCACGACCAGCTTGCCTCTTCCTCCGCCATCACCTCTGACCCGGAACCCATTCTTCCCCCACCCACAGACAAACGGCTCTCCCTCTTCTCTGCCATTACTACTGACGAACTCCCTGAATTACTCTCCAGCATGAAATCACCCACTAGCCCTCTGGATCCCATCCCCTCCCCCCTTATCAAAGCCTGTCTCACCCCTCTCGCCCCACTCATCACTGAGACCATCAACTCTTCCCTAACCACTGGTACAGTCCCCCTACCTCTCAAGACTGCTGCCATCACTCCCCTCCTTAAGAAACCTGGCCTAGATTCCAATGACCCCAATAACTTCAGACCAATCTCCAACCTCCCATTTCTGTCAAAAATACTGGAAAGAGTTGTCGCAGCTCAACTCAAGCAATATCTCCTCTCCAACAAACTGTATGAAACATTTCAATCTGGTTTCCGTTCACATCACAGCACTGAAACCGCCCTTCTCAAAGTTACCAATGACATCTTACTCTCCTCTGACTCCGGTTCCCTCACCATCCTCCTTCTCCTCGACCTCAGTGCAGCTTTCGACACCATCAATCACTCAATCCTCCTCCGCCGTCTGCACTCCATTGGAATCACTGACTCTGCCCTCTCCTGGTTCACCTCTTACCTGTCCGACAGATTGCACTTCATCTCCATCAACAACCACAAATCACACACCACCCCGGTATCACATGGTGTCCCTCAAGGCTCTGTGCTTGGCCCCATACTCTTCATCTTGTACATACTTCCGCTCGGTCATATCATCCGTCACCATGGTCTCCACTTTCACTGTTATGCTGACGACACCCAGCTATACATCTCTACTAAAGCCATCACCCCTGTCATTCTCTCCACCATCACCAACTGCCTCACCGACATTAAAACCTGGATGACCAACAACTTTCTCAAACTCAACAGCAATAAAACTGAAATCATAATTTTTGGACCAAAATCTCTTCTCCCCTCCTCCCAGAACTTCTCACTCTCCATCGATGGTCACTCAGTCACCCCCTCTCCCCTGGCCAGAAACCTCGGCATCATTATGGACCCCACCCTTTCCTTCAAATCACACATCAATCATGTCACCAAAACTTCCTTCCTTCATCTCCACAACATCGCACGCCTCCGCCCCACCCTCTCCCCCTCAGCTGCCGAAACACTCATCCATGCCTTCATCACCTCCAGACTAGATTATTGTAATAGCATTCTTTATGGTCTTCCTTCCACTGCCCTCCAAAAATTACAGTATGTTCAGAACTCAGCGGCCCGGTTACTCACCCACTCCCGCTCCAGAAATCACATCACACCCATCCTCCGTCAACTTCATTGGCTCCCTGTTCAACAACGCATTAACTTCAAGATCCTCCTCATCACCTACAAAGCCCTACACAACCTTGCCCCCCCTTATCTGACTGATTTACTTCACCGCCACTCCCCTACTCGCCGCCTCCGCTCTGCAGATGCTAACCTTCTCACCCCCATCACCAAGACTAAGTTCCGTACCCTGGGTGACAGGGCTTTTGCCATCGCCGCCCCCACCCTCTGGAACTCTCTACCCATTCACATCCGGAACTCTGACACAGTCACCTCATTCAAAAGCCAACTCAAATCCCACCTCTTCAGATCATCATTCGAAAACTGACCGCCCGCTCAACCTCCTCCACTCTCACATACCTTCTTTTGTGTGTTTTTCTTTAATCAGTATTTGTCTCTGTATTTGTTCTTCGATTGCCATTTAGCATTTACTTTGTATCTGTTTACCCGTTGGATGTATGTTTGTCCCTTGGTTGTTTTTTTTTTTGTAAAGCGTCTTTGAGTACTTAGAAAAGCGCTATATAAAACTGATGTATTATTATTATTTATTATTATTATAATAAACCAGTTGCTGCCCCTAGAGTCAATGTCGTACTGGCGGCCTCTGCACTGCGCCCCCATGTAAAATGTTGAAAATAATACAAGCGCTCTTGCTGGGATTCAAACCCTGGTCTCCCGCATCGTAGACTTTGGCCCAATCCCAATTCACCCCTTGGCCCTCCCCTTTACCCCTCCCCCTTGGCCCTTGCACTTGACATTACCCCTTGAAACAGAGTTGCAAAGGGTAGGGGTTGAAACATTCCCCTATGAAATGAGACAACCCCTCCAGACCTCTTACGGCATCAGCAGTCATCAATGCCACTATTAACAGATGTTTGTTTCCTCAAGTATTCCCCATGCTGTCAGTAGCTGTAACCATCTCTGTTCCATGGACTTTGGTCATGTTTTTGCAGCTATCAACTATAAACCGCAGAAATGCGATCTATAACCAGTGTTGGGCAAATTACTTTTAAAAAGTAATTAGGTATAGTTACTAATTACTTTCCCAAAAAAGCAAATTAATTAGTTACGGAATTACTCCTTCATAAATGTAATTAGTTACCTGGGAAAGTAATTATTGTGTTGAAAAACTTAATAATTGAAAAACCTTCAAATATGTAAAAGGAAATAGATTTTTGAGCGTGTTTCACGGCCCGCTGCATAGAATAGAAGAGAAGACAGGTACTTTACCATAACTGTGGTGAGGCTGGGGTCCACCAGGGCCCGGCTTTTCCACCACATAAGTGCATATCTGCATTTATAGGAAGAAGATGCCCCTCCAGTTAATCCCACATCTCCACTTTCTTCAGTCGCTCCTCCCTGGTACAGCAGTAAATGTCTTCAGTCCAGTCAGTCGGACTCTCACTGATAACTCCTCCCCTAAATTAGCTGTGCACATAGCTGCGTAGTTCAAGTGAATGGGCTGTGCTGCGGACAACTCAAACTCACAGATGTCATTAGTCGTTCAGGTGAAGGCAGCGTGGACAACTCAGACTCATGTGGCACACAGGTGAAGCATGAAGGCAGTGTGGGCAATTTGAATATGAGAACGGCTCGTAAACAAACGGCTCACAACGAATCGGTTCTTATCGTTCACTTAAAAGAGCCGTTCAAAAGGCTCATCTCGTCCGTGAACATCACATCTCTTGTGCCTGCCTGAGCGAGCCTGGACGGATAATATATAGTAACGTGCCACATTTCACTGCCGGTAACGGCAATGGCGTTGTAACGTTTTAGTTAGTGATTAATTAGATTACCCATTACTAGAAAACAAAAACGGTGTTAGTAATGCCGCTATTTGTAACACCGTTATTCCCAACACTGTCTATAGCACATTGAAATGGTTTTAAACGTACGATCAAATGATTAAATTGTTTACGGAGAAAATACCTAGGTTTGTGTGTTCCTTTCATCACACTGGTGCACTTTTTGGCTGTGTCTACCTCCATCTTGCCAGTGATTTGAACAGAATTATGGAAGATTTCTCCTACCCCTCCTTTTGTAGTATGGTCCTGAAAAATCTCCATTTCAAGGGCCAAACAGCCCGACTCATCGAGAATCGGGACAACACTACCCCAACACATGAACACGCAAAATGGAGGGGTAGGGGTAAGGGGGAGGGCCAAGGGGTGAATTGGGATTGGGCCTTTAGCATTACCTATTGAACTGTCATCATATACAGTACAGGCCAAAAGTTTGGACACACCTTCTCATTCTTTGCATTTTCTTTATTTTCATGACTATTTACATTGTAGATTCTCACTGAAGGCATCAAAACTATGAATGAACACATGTGGAATTATGTACTTAACAAAAAGGTGTGAAATAACTGAAAACATATCTTATATTCTAGTTTCTTCAAAGTAGCCACCCTTAGCTCTGATGACTGTTTTGCACACTCTTGGCATTCTCTTGATGAGCTTCAAGAGGTAGTCACCTGAAATGGTTTCCTAACAGTCTTGAAGAAGTTCCCAGAGATGCTTTGCACTTGTTGGCCCTTTTGCCTTCACTCTGCGGTCCAGCTCACCCCAAACCATCTCGATTGGGTTCAGGTCCGGTGACTGTGGAGGCCAGGTCATCTGGCGCAGCACTCCATCACTCTCCTTCTTGGTCAGATATCCCTCACACAGCCTGGAGGTGTGTTTGGGGTCATTGTCCTGTTGAAACATAAATGATGGTCCAACTAAACGCAAACCGGATGGAATGGCATGTCACTTCAGGATGCTGTGGTAGCCATGCTGATTCAGGTTGCCTTCAATCTTGAATAAATCCCCAACAGCGTCACCAGCAAAGCACCCCCACACCATCACACCTCCCCCTCCATGCTTCACGGTAGGAACCAGGCATGTAGCATCCATCCGTTCACCTTTTCTGTGTCGCACAAAGACACGGCGGTTGGATCCAAAGATTTCAAATTTGGACTCATCAGACCAAAGCACAGATTTCCACTGGTCTAATGTCCATTCCTTGGGTTTCTTGGCCCAAATAAATCTCTTGTGTTTGTTGCCTCTCCTGAGCAGTGGTTTCCTAGCAGCTATTTGACCATGAAGGCCTGATTCACGCAGTCTCCTCTTAACAGTTGTTGTAGAGATGTGTCTGCTGCTAGAGCTCTGTGTGGTATTCATCTGGTCTCTAATCTGAGCTGCTGTTAATTTGCGATTTCTGAGGCTGGTGACTCAGATGAACTTATCTTCAGCATCAGAGGTGACTCTTGGTCTTCCTTTCCTGGGGCGGGTCCTCATGTGAGCCAGTTTCGTTGGAGCGCTTGATGGTTTTTTGCGACTGCACTTGGGGACACATTCAAAGTTTTTGAAATTTTCTAGACTGACTGACCTTCATTTCTTAAAGTAATGATGGCCACTCGTTTGTCTTTACTTAGCTGATTGGTTCTCGCCATAATATGTATTCTAACAGTTGTCCAATAGGGCTGTCAGCTGTGCATCAACCTGACTTCTGCACAACACAACTGATGGTCCCAACCCCATCAATAAGGCAAGAAATTCCACTAAGTAACCCTGACAAGGCGCAGCTATGAAGTGGAAACCATTTCAGGTGACTACCTCTTGATGCTCATCAAGAGAATGCCAAGGGTGTGCAAGGCAGTCATCAGAGCTAAGGGTGGCTACTTTGAAGAAACTAGAATATAAGAGATGTTTTCAGTTATTTCACACTTTTTTGTAAAGTACATAATTCCACATGTGTTCATTCATAGTTTTGATGCCTTCAGTGAGAATCTACAATGTAAATAGTCATGAAAATAAAGAAAATGCGAAGAATGAGAAGGTGTGTCCAAACTTTTGGCCTGTACTATATGCCAAGGTGCAAATTTATGTGGCTGAAGGCTGTTCTATCTCTTGTATTGGAGGGGGGGTCTACTGTGCATGTGTCATTTATGATGAGAGCCTATAGGGTAAAGGGAGTTAAACCTAAACTAAAGTCTAACCATGAAGAGACAACATTAAAGTAGCATTTGGGTCTGCATGAAAAACAAATGGGCAGCCACAGAAGGTATGGAATGCACTATTATACAGATGGAACTATAGAACTGCATGGGCTGAACATTAAATACCTTTGAACACAGCCAGTGGTTGAGTGAATCACACAAAGGTGTCAAACATAGGCCTATACCTCTACTGTATCCTGTTGTTTCTCATTTTAAATCATTTGGAATTCAATGCCATAACTGAGGACAGCCTTATTATAAATGCTAAACAAACTTCATTTACTAAATTAGCACAAAATTAGATGAAGGGCACATATTTTATTTCACTCAAGACCACTGTCAAAGAAAAGCATTTCATCTGTGCTCATTTATATTCAGTGGCATAGTTCTGTTGTGGGACCTCTCCACCCTTTCACCTGCATACATGTAAGGCACCAACAAGACCCCCTTCGGGAACAGACCAGAGCAGACTGCAGTCATGTCAGCATGACACTGATCAAGTCAGATGCAGCAGGAAAAGGCTGGGATGGGGGTGACTAGGAGAGGAGGTGGTGTGGTTATAGGCTAAGCAGCGTGAATAAACAAACATGGCATCCTGAATGAGACAAAGAGGCTATGCACTAGGGCTGGGCGATAAAACGACAACGATGTATATCACGATATAAGTTTTCCTCAATAGAAATATGAGATGTGCTCGATACAATTTTGATAGAATTCATTTGCTCATGTTTTGACAGACATAAGAACAGCCAATCATAATTAAGTAGCACCGCATCGAACCAGTCACGCTAGAGCCATGGTAAGTTAGGGTTGACGTCCACAGTACAGGTACAAGAGCAGCGGCAGACACACACTAATGTTTGGACTGCAGAGGGAGGTAATGAGTGTTCCCTCAGGAGAACATGTGACCGAGAACTGGGCACCGGGTTACTGAAAAGTAGGGTGTGGCATAGAAGCCAGGAGTCGGACATTCAGAGTGTGTTAAGTTTCAGTTTTGGTTTATGCCAGTTACAGCAGTTAAGGCACACTCCCCCATGTGTATACCCCCAGTATTGTTTCATGAAGATGGTCTGTTTTATTTGAGCTCTCTTTTAAAACTTTTTTTTTTTTAATTTAGTTTTTTTTTTTTTTTTTTTTTTTTTTTTTTAGTTCTTTACAGCAGTAGCACAAAAAAAAAAAAATCTAAATAACAGGAATTGTAGTTTTTATACAGACCATATACAAAACACACATACAACAAACAAACAAACAAACAAAAAAAAACATCACAAAGCAAGCCACCTGTCATTCTGAACAAATGTAACAGTTTGTGAGACGTAAACTTACATTTAAACATGGTACAAAATATCACCAAGAGAAGAGGAGAAAAAAAAGGGAGGTATATATGCATATACTTAAATACATACATGCATACATATATACCTATATGTCCATACATACACATACACAAATACAAATGTATACACACATACATATGAAGTGCATCATGATGGATATATATCCCCCATGAACATATGTACATGTAAGCACACATACATATATACATATGTACATAGGCCTAGCTACTAGATACTCCTAGAACTAAATAAATAAATAAGAATAATAAAATACATTTATATTATATATATATACACACATACATACCTATACATATAAATATATATATACACACACACTCATGTACACGTACACACTTTAGTTTTAAATATATGTACCTGTTTTATTTATCTGTAACAGTTGTATAATGTTCTTCAGCACATCCATCATGTTCAACTTCTGACAGAAAATAAATCCTATTTAAATCAAAAATAACCTTCTGATGTCTTCACAATTAACTTTTGTGCAACGGAAACTTTAAGTTTGACAAAAATAGTGATTTGATTTCTATCGTGATACATATCAATATCGCCTGAATTCGCCTGAAAACAATTATAGTGGTATGATTTTTTTCGTGTCGCCCAGCCCTTGTATGTACCGAAATTCAGATCCTGCACTCTGATGAATGTGTACTGTATGTCCAGTTGGTTTTACCTGAAAAGTTTGATTTTAAATTGACCTAAAGGACTAAATATGATGGTTTTCTTTTAGTTAGGATTTTAAATAAGAGAATAAGTGAAGTGTTGAATATTGACAACATAATTAAAAGAAGGTGCACAGTGAGCGGCGGTTGGGTCAAACTCAACAGTTATGCCTGCAGAGATGGATTCTGTTTTCTTTGTTTCCACTTGAAGAGGTTCTCCAGGAGATACTTGGTGTGCAGATGCTGTGAGCATCATTTGAAGTAGACCACTTTTTGTAATGGAATTGTCCTTTTCTTTGGAGCTTCTCTGGTGAACAGTCAAAGTCTGGCGTCGCTGTCAAACTGTCTCAACTTCTGACAGGACTGTTGCTGTTGCTTCTCTCTGTCACACTTAGTTTCTCTCTTCTGAAAATTCACCCTGTGGGTCTACCTATTCATCTCAAATGCTGCCTTTCTGTCTCGGCAGAACAAAAACACAAACCAAAATACTCAAGTTATTTTTTTTTACAATGTTTTCTTTTCTATTCTTGAGGTTCTTATCAGTTACTGAAGTACAATAATCCTCTAGGACAAATAGAGTTAGTCAAAAAAAGCATGTCTTTAATGTTAAATCGTCCTTAATCTAAATTAACAGCGCTGAAAACCTTCAGCGATAACACATAATCCAGAATTCTGTCACTTAAAAGAGACTTCTGTTGTTCTTAGAATTAATTTGTGGTTTAGTAACAAAAAGGGAATATGACAAAGCACCAGCGAATTATTATAGAAGGGTCCGATCAAGCAGTAACACGTCTGTTCAACAGTCTGTCATGTAGGCAGAGTAACTTATATGCATGTATTATACATATTTGAGTAGGTATTTACAAGCACTTTAACATTATGTATAACAAAATTTGGGGAGATAAAATTTTTGGGTGAAAAATGTCAAATTACTGTTCGGTGACATGTGGACTTGAAACCGACAGCAATTTTTTAAGCTTTACGCAAACATTCAAAACACGCAGTTCTCAACAGAAACTGATATCAAGTAGAACAAAACCTTTTAGATATTATGTTCAACTATGATGAAAATACATTTTGGAGTAAAATATTGAAAAGTCTTTGTTTTATTGACATGAGAATGTGGTAACACGTGGACAGGTTGCAACAGTAACATGTGGGCGACTCCTTACCATTGAATGCATCACCCAAAATGTTGACTTATTTTTTTAAACAACAAGCTAGATATAATCACAATGCTTTACTTTATGTATTTAATATGAACACAGTGTTATTTACAACTTATGGTGGTCCACACTGATACAGGTAAATTACAAATAAAGAGTAATTTCTCAGTAAAAGTTCACAGATAGTCTTTTTTAAATGTGACAGATTGAATACATTTTTAGATTTTGCTCGCTGACTGCTGCTTGTTTACTTGCACTCAATCACCCGGAATTAATGTGGGTATGTCACTCATGGTCAGCAATGGCTGCTCCCCATAGGTTCTGCTCAAATTCACGTAATAAAAAGGTCCATTGTGGCGCATTTATGGTTTTTTTTTTGTTTTTTGTTTTTTTTTTTTACTGAATTTGTGCCTCCCTGGCTTAAAAGTGATGAACAGTGCACAGTTAATTCTATAAACATAACTAGTACAGGTACACTTTAACCCTTTCATGCATAGTGGTCACTACAGTGGACAGTTCTTCTCCAGCTGTTCTCTTGTATATTCATGGATTTTGTTGTTTTAGTTCCATATGAGCCAACACAGTTGACGCTTATGCATCATCCCATACACTGCAGTTCATACGATTATTGTAACTTTGCTGCTCATGATAAACCTGATCTGCACTAACATGTTTGAGTGTAAATCAGTTGCTAATTATTATTAGACTGTAATTAACAGTTTTCTGAAACAAACATTTTTCTTTTTTCTTTCTTTTTTTTTTTTTGTTTTTTTTTGCATATTCTCCTGAGACCCAGTAATGCATTTTGTCCTCTATAGGGGACAAAAGTTTGACAGTTCTACCTTAAAAATGCTGTCCATTACAAAGGACATTCCATTAAAAAATCAATCAATAAATAAAAATTATTTTAAAAAATGTATCTGAAAAAACTGTTGCATTATGCAGTTTCCAATCATGACAATTTTTTAATGTAAAAAAGCTAAAACTGTCAAATTCCTGGGTCTCAGGAGGATATTATCTCCATGAAATGAGTAATAATTAATATTAGAGTGTGATAAAATGTGAGAAAATATTAGCGATTGAGCAATTAGTGGCATTAAAAATGTTTTGATTTCATAGTTTTCACACAGTGTATGACTTTCTGATGATGAGTTTTAAATACATGTTTCTTTGTTTCAAAAATTAAATGTATGGTGTCCAGCTGAGTGAACATTTTTGTGACTCCACGAAAAATAGGTTCATAAAAAAAAAAATAATAATTTGCATTGTTTTTTTCATGTCTAAAGAGGAATAAAAACACTCAAGAAAAAAATATTGACTAAGATTCTTATAATTCATCCATGAAAGGGTTAAGGAACGGTACAGAGGCTTGGTTCAATATGCAAAGTTTACCAATGAGTCAAAAACTATTATTTAGGGATGCACCGATACCAGTATTGGGTATTGGGTCCGATACTCAGCATGTGTACTTGTACTGGTACTTGTAAAAGTACACCGATACAGCTGCACCGATACCACTTGAGGCAGCGTGACATTGGCAGTTAAGTGCAGCAGGTATGTGGCGGAGGAGTAATGTCAGCAGTGTGGAGATTTTTCAAAATAAGTGTAAAGCAGCGCTAACTGCAAGTAACGTTAACGACACAGACAGATATGGACGGAGCATTCTGTCCGTCCTCTGCGTACATTCCATCCATTTTCCAGGTGCTTGTGGATGCGTAGCCAGATGGAGAATACCACCGGGAACCGTGGAGGTAGAGGATCTGTTCAAAGACCGACTATGTGAGTTAGAGAAAAACTACTGAGACATTTATGACAGCTACCCTCATCAATATCAACATTAGTATCCACATTAGTATTACCTCTGTTGTCTCCATGGTTATTGTTACCGACTTTCTTCTTCTCAAAAAACGTTACTTTTCTTCGTGGTATTCAGCCAGTATGGTTAATTAAGAGCTGCGCCCCCTGGTGGATTGATTGAGAAACGCTCATTCCAACACATTAAATGTAGTAGCAGCACTTTATTCCAGTCAGACTAATGACAACAACAATAAAGCACATTTACTAAAGTAACTAAGAACTAGGGATGTACTGATACCAATACGAGTATCGGCATCAGCTCCGATACTCAGTGTGTGTACTCGTACTTGTACTCGTAAAAGTAATCTGATACAAATGCACCGATACCACTTACGGCCGTGTGACATTAACAGTTCAGTGCAGCAGGTACGCGGCGGTGGAATAATGAGTGTGGAGTGTGAAGAGTGTGGAGATTTTTCAAAATAAATGACGGTGATAAAAGTAACGCTGACTGCAAGTACTGTTAAAGACACAGACAGATATGGACGCAGCGTTCTGTCCGTCCTCTGCGTACATTCCATCCGTTTTCCAGGTGCTCGTGGATGCGTAAACAGAATGAGAATGCCAGCAGGTGTACGGAGCGGTACAGACCGCCGCCAACAGAAGTGAAAACCAAACTTATGGCTCATTTCTCTTTTCTCTTCCTGCTGAAGCTAAGCTGTTAAACCTTACCAGTGAAAACGCTGCAATATTAGTATCACATTAGTGTTACCACTGTTGTCTCCATGTTTGTTATTACTGACTTTCTTCTTCTTCTCAAAAAACTTTACTCTTCTTCGTGGTATTTGTCCAGTATGGTTAATTCAGAGTGGCGCCCCCTGGTGGATTAATTGAGAAACGCTCATTCCAACACATTAAATGTCAGTAGCAGCACTTTGTTCCAGTCAGACTAATGACAACGACAATAAAGCACATTTACAAAAGGAACTAAGAACTGGAATGAGATTATTAAGTACTCATATCGGTACTTGGTATCAGCAAGTACTCAAATGTAAGTACTCGTACTCATACTCGGTCTGGAAAAAAGTGGTATCGGTGCATCCCTACTAAGAACTGTAATGGTATTATTAAGTACTCATATCGGTACTCGGTATTGGGAAGTACTCAAATGTAAGTACTTGTACTCCACAGGTGTCAAACATGCGGCCCGGGGGCCAAATCCGGCCCACCAAAGGGTCCAGTCTGGCCCCTGGGATGAATTTGTGAAATGCAAAAATTACACTAAGATGTTAACAATCCTTTTAGTTCAGGTTCCACATTCAGACCAATACAACCTCAACTGGGCAGGACCAGTCAAATACAATCATAATAACATAAGAATAATGACAACTCCAAATTTTTCTTTTTGTAAATGTAAATATTTTCATGTATTTACACTAAAACAAAGTATAATTTCACAAAAAATGTAAATAACCTGAACAAATATGAATAACCTGAACTGTCTCAAGAGAAGTACAATTTTACGAAGATTCTGCCAGTTACTAAATGTTTTGTGTATTTGTAGATCCACTGTGATCTGTAAGTTATAATGTAAATGTGTAAATGATAAAGTAAGGCAGAATATTGTTAAAATTCCTTTTTTTTTCAGTTTTGTAATGTTACTCACATTGTTTGAAAGGATAGTTTGTAGATGTAAACCTTTTCATATTAACTTTTTTCACTATTAAACATAGAGAAAAGTTCAGAGTTGACATTTTATATATGTATTATTGTACTGGTTTGGCCCACTGCAGATCTAATTTAGTTGAATGTGGCCCCTGAACTAAAATGAGTTTGACATCCCTGTTGTACTCGGTCTGGAATAAAGTGGTATCGGTGCATCCCTATTATTTCCTAATTTATTAATTCTTAAAGTAAACCACAGTCTTTTCAAAACCCTAACTAAAGCACTTTTATTGTCACAACTTAAAAAAGTTCCAGGACTTTCTGACATCCATGTTCTGAATTTTGTCCAGCAAATCCACAGTTTATCCCAAAGCAAAGATCCTTCAGTCACAATGATGCTGAGAACACATTCATCTGTGGTTTGTAGAAAAATACAGTGGCATCATTTTATTCTGGTGACGCGGTGGTCTGATTAATGGGGTACCTGGCTTATTCAAGGTTCTTGAAGTAAAGGGCATCCAAACACTTGTATTTTGCGTCATTCCTTCTGACCCTGAGGACAGCTGATCCACAATGAAATGCTGACTCACTCTGGTGCCCAGGGCTCAGCAGCATCACTGGACTGATTTATTGCTGCGTTATAACAGCTTATCTGGGGCAGACACCAATATCACTTTGTGACTGGCAACTTTATTATATATTATGTCAGCGTTCGTCCATCATGATATACAGCTAGCATATACAGCAGTCTGTGGGGGCCAAGACAACTCAGGGTTTTCTGCTCATTTTATAGACGCTAGTTTATTTATACTGTATGTACCGTGGTATATTTAGACAAGCACACCTAATGAAGAAGTAGAGCCATTTATTGGTGTTGAACACTGGATTACATATAAAACAATCACATTTCTATTTACTTTTTAAGCTTTAGAAACTTTAAATTAAGTCTAATACAGGGGTGTCAAACTCATTTTAGTTCAGGGGCCATATTCAGCCTAATATGATCTAAAGTGGGCCGGACCAGTAAAATAATATAAATAACAGGATAAAAACTTATAAATAATTTAAACTCCAAAGTATTCTGTTTTTGAGTAAAACAAAAAGTCAAATTCTGTAATGAAAATGTTTACATCTACGATCTGTACTCGAACATGACATGAACAAATATGAACAACCTGAAAATTCAAAGAAAAATAAGTGCAATTTTAACAATATTCTGCCTCAGTTTATCATTTACACATGTAAATTATAACTTACAGATCACAGTGGATCTACAAATGCACCAAATATTTAATAACAAATAGAATATTGTTAAAATTCTACATACTTCTCTTGAGATATTTCAGGTTGTTCATATTTGTTCTGGTTGTTCACATTTTTTGTAAAAGGGCTAGTCTAAATGTAAACCTTTTTGTGTATTTGACTTTTTTTTACACTGAAACAAAGAGGGAAAAAAATTTGTTTTTCATTATTTATAGGTTATTATGATAGTATTTTACTGGTCTGACCCAATTTAGGTTGAATTGACCTAAAATGATTTTTTACAACGTTGATTGTTAATATATTCAGTATCATTTTTGCATTTCACACATTCATCCCACGGGCCGGACTGGACCCTTCGGCGGGCCAGTTTTGGCCCCCGGGCCGCATGTTTGACACCTGTGGTCTAATACATACATTTTAACTTGCTTTTTATTTTCAAAATATTAAGAAAAAAACTAAAACTTTCATTAGTATTTCAAATAAAGAGCTCTGAAGTTTTGCTAAAGATGCAAATGTATTGGATCGAAGAGACATAAACCGAATCTATTTACACCAGGAGTGTCAAACTCATTTCTTCCAGGGGCCGCATTCAGCCCACTTTGATCTCAAGTGGGCCAGACCAGTAAAGTAAAAGCATAATAACCTATAAATATTGACAACTTTTTCTCTTTGTTTTAGTGCAATAAAAAACAATTAAATTATGAAAATATTTATATTTACAAACTATCCTTTAATATAAAATGTAAATAACCTGAAAAAACTGAAATTTGTAAGAAAAAAAAGTGCAGTTTTAACAATATTATGCCTCAACTTATCATTTATACAAGTGCATTACACACAATGTTACACAAACACTTGGTCACAAGCATAAAATTGAAAAAAAAATTAGAGTTTGGAGCTAAAATAAGAACAATTTCTCATCCAATTTCTCATTTGCCCGGGTCATTGTTCTTCTTAGTGGTTCTTCGAGGTTCAACTGGACTAGTTTTGCTTCAAAAAATCAAAACCAGTCCAGTTGAACCTAAAACCTCAAAAAATGAAGTTGTCACTGTTTATAGGTTATTATACTATTATTTTACTTTTGCTCATATGGATCTGAATGTGGAACCTGAACTAAAAATGACTTCGACACCCTGGATTGTTAATTTCTTCAGTGTAATTTTTGCACTTCCCAAATTCATCCCACAGGCCAGATTGGACCTTGTGGCAGGCCGGTTTTGGCCCCCGGACCACATGTTTGAGACCCCTGATTTACACAGTGACAGACTGGTGGATTATGTGACCACCAGAGGGAGTAGAGAGTCACTCTGCTGCTCTCCCATGGTGAGGAAAACTAACACCATGGGGCGTTTGAACAAAGTGTCGTATAGTGACCAGATGGAATGAAAACCACAAAGAAAGTGACAAAGGGACTCTAAATTGTACAGAAAAATAAGGTGATTTGTAGTTTTTCTGTGACTGTTTTCTGTCTTAAAGGGCTCATATTTTGCTAAACCCACTTTTATTAGTCTTGGGTTCATTTATTTGTGTATTTGGACCCTAATAGTTCATAAAGTTTGAATTTGAACCCTCCAGGTGCTGCAAAACTGTTTATATTAATTTTGGCAAAAATCGAGTGGATTTCTACAACCTGTTTTAATTCTTGCTAAATTTGTTGCATCTATTACTAGTTAACGTTGCGACATTTGCACGTATAAGGTCTAGACTTCCGACGAACAGTTCTCTGAGTTTATCAGCAGCAGTGGTTGTAGTAAAAACTAAAAAACATGTCCAAACTTCGAGCCAATTACCTAAAATGTTCAGTTGTTGGTTGAATAGAACAGAGCAGCACAGCCAACAACCTGGAGAGGGCGGGGCCTGAAGTGGCTCATGTGCATTTAAAGGGCCAGCGCTCAAAACGCCCTTTTTTCGTATCATTACTCAGAAATAAGATTGAAGATGGACCTGTTGAGTTGAATTAATGAAGAATTCAGACCCAAGCAGAGCATTTACAGTTTATGTCGACCACAGGGAAATGTTTTAAAAGGCATAATTCCATTTAAAAAGCAGCCAAATATCACTCCTTTAAAACAGAGCTAGGCTAATAGCGCATTACAACATACAGATCACAATGGATCTACAAACCCACAAAATATTTAGTGACAGGCAGAATATTGTAAAAATTGCGATTATTTTTCTTAAGACATTTCAGGTTGTTCATAATCACTTGTTAGTCACATTTTTTTGTGAAAGGATAGTTTGCAAATGTAAACATTTTCATGTAATTGTACTTTTTTTTTTTTTACACTATGATAAAGAGAAAAAAATGTGATTTTTCAGTATGTATAGGTTAGTATGATAATATTTTACTGGTCAGACCCAGTTGAGATTGAATTGGGCTGAATGTAGAACCTGAACTAAAATGATTGATAATGTCTTCAGTGTGATTTTTGCATTTTATACATTTATCCAAGGAGCCAGATTGGACCCTTTGGCTGCCATTTTGATGTTTGACACCCATGTTATGTTATGACACGGTTATGTTGACCAGCTGCTGAGGATAAACCGCCAGGAGTTTTAGTTTGAAGAAGAGAACCTGATGATACTATAATACAGATGTGTGAAAGCCACAAAGTTTCCACTTCATTCACTAAGCAATAAAGTCTGTGGAGACATAGCTTGGATTTATTGGTGGCTTTAAATGTGTTCTAGTATGAGACTTCCCCCTGCTGGTGAGAGTTTGAATTATCAGTACTACATATAACCACTTAAAAGACAATTGTGGTCACTCAGTTATTAAAATATGGTGCTTATGTAATAATTGGAACAGGTCTCCAACCTCAAATAACGTATACAGTAAATAAAACAAAAAGGCTAATAACAGTGGTCTACTACATTTTTTTTAAAAAATGATCTGCCTCAGAGACTAAATGTGCTAAATGTTACGGAATTTAATAAGATTAATTGGAAAATAAATGACAAAAGTGCTGGTTTGCTGAAGTTTTCAAGGTATATGATAAAGTATTATTACATATATATATGGTTTATGTACATTTATACAATAGATTCATTTATTATTATTATTAGTAGTAGTAGTTTATTTTACCAAGTAAAATCAATTTAGAACAGTTTCTCATTTACTAGTGATGGGACTTTTGGCTCTTTGAAGGGAGCCGTTCAATCAGGAGCCATTCACTGAAAAGAGCCGTTCAAAAGACTGGCTCTTTTATGTTTTTTTTGCATTATTTTGAAACACCAATGTTTTAATGATTAAATAGGCTACATGTGATGATTGACATTACATTTTAAAGGTGTTTAATTGGCGTGGCAGTAAATTTTATCTTTCCATAAAAAAAAAAAAAAAAAAAAACAGTTTGTTAAAATGTGTGGGCTAAATGCATGACATGAGAGGTGACATTTGGCAAATGCTGGAATTGGACAAAAAACATCACGGTACATTATGTGGACTAGTCTGTAGCCTAAAAATGAAGAAGAAAATAAAACATTTTCTTATGAAATAACATTTTATTCTCCTCAAAACAAGAACAATAAATGTGTGTAAACATACGGAAAAACTGCACAAAACACAACAGTGATTAACTCCTGCAATTACTAAAATACCTGAACTATAGTGCAATTCTCAGAACAAGAACAGTATGTTGGTAAATCTACAGAAAAAATGCACCAAACACAAAAGCGATTTATCATTGCAATTACTTAAATACCTTAACAACTGGAGTGCATTTTCCCTCAGAACAAGAACACTAAATATGTGTAAACATACGGAAAAAATTGCTCAAAACACAACAGTCATTAATCACTGTTATTAATAAAAAAAAAATAAAAAAAAATGAACAGCTCTTTACAAAGACTTGGTTCCCATTGTTCATTTCAAAGAGCCGTTCAAAAGATTCGATTCATTCGTGAACATCACATCATTATCATTTACAACGATGACCTGGCCTCAACAGACAAAAACAAAGACAAAACCAAACAGAACAAAAGAAAAACAGATAAAAGGAAACAGTATAGATCAGGGGTCACCAGTCCTGGTCCTCGGGGGCCAGTATCCTGCATGTTTTAGATGTTTCCCTCTTCCAGCACACCTGACGGTCATTATCAGGCTTCTGCAGAGCTTGATGATAGGCTTATCATTTGAATCAGGTGTGTTGGAAGAGGGATGCATCTAAAACATGCAGGATTCCGGCCCTCGAGGACCAGGATTGGTGACCTCTGGTATAGATGAATCCAAGACTTGCAACCACTAGATAGAACCTGTAAAGTGAATGTACTGTCATGCGCAGACTGTGTTTTGAAGTAGATCTGGTAGCTCTGATACAAATATTCCTTTGGAGTAAAGCCCATTCTCTCATTAATTCTCAAATTTCAGATTTTGACCCAAGACTGTATCTTGGAAACTTCAGCCAACCAACATTTTGGAATGGATTTTTTCTTTATCAGTGATTCACATGTGGTAAAATTTCACTAATTTTATTCTGGAAGCATTTTACTTGTAGACCAGTGTAATAATAACACAAGCACAAAAAATGGATCTCGGTGCCAATACCTATAGAAAGGGTCCTGAAGCCAGACCATTTGAGAGCCACTGAGATAGACAATGGCCAGAATAAAATGTATGTGTGGTTGTTTTGAAGCTGTTATGTTGCCTTCATGTGCTGTCGGCAAGATGATCCCTTCCACTTGTGAATTCGAAATGACCAGTGCGTTGTGCTCAAGCGCTTTTGTTTTTGTAGCAAAATGAAAAATGGCTGATCCACAATTTATCATGACCTGCTACTTGGGTAAAACAGTTTTGGACGTGTTAATTCATCTGCTACGGCTTTTTTTCTTCATCTGAAATAATTTTACAATGTTTTTGTCATTTGTCATTGTTTTGTAGCCAAGACTCCTGTTAAAAAAAGAAACACCTGAATTCAACGTGTCCCAATACTTTTGTCCATATAGCTTATGACTTAGGCAATTATGCTATGAGGCTAACAATATGCAATGAACAAAACAAAAAGGCTAATAATAACAACACAATAGCAAATGTCGGAACTCGCTGCCAGTCCTACAGCGTAAAACCCATCCTATCATTAATTCTCAAATTTCACATTTTGACTCAAGACTGTATCTTGGAAACTTCAGCCAACCAGCATTTAGGACTGGATTTTTCTTCATCAGTGATTCGCATGTGGTAAAATTTCACTACTTTTATTCTGGAAGTATTTACTTGTAGACCAGTGTAATAATAACAGAAGAACAAAAAAATGGAACTCAGTGCCAATACCTACAGACAACAAATCATATATGAGAAGTAAAAAAAACAGCTTGGATTTCACTCATTTTCTAACATCACTGACCAGAAACCAGTCCCATGAAACTAGCTCTACCGTGGTGCTCTTTCATGCCAAAACCTAACAATTACAATCACACTAAGTAGAATCACAACTCACTGTCAACCCAGGGTTTCAGACTCTAGTTAGGAGCACATTCACATGAACGGACCAATCACACACAGTGACAGGTCTGCAGCTGTACACTGTATTTGTCACATGAACCAGTATGAGGTGTGGAAAAGTATCCTTATCAAAGGGATCAGCTGTTCTCAGGGTCTGCAGGGGCGGTGCACAAAAACACATCCAAGTTTTTACTCACACTTTATTTCAGGAAGCTGGAGTAAATCAGGTGTCCTATTAAATAGTCCTGTGATTTTCAACTGGTGGGTCACAACACAAAAGTAGGTCGCAAACCCATTTTCAGTGGGTCGCAGCCGTTGTCTGGGCAAAAAATAATGTTACAAAACAAATCAACAACAAATGCTTTATTTTTTGTGGAGCTGAGTGCCGCCCATTCACTCTCCCCAACAGTAGGTGGCGGTAATGCGCTGTAATGCAGATTAACACCAGACATTTCACAGTGTAAAAGAAGACCCAAAAGTTTCTATTCATGTCATGGTGAAACTCAGGTATGACGATGACTTAGATATGATTTTACCTGCATTGATGACAAAAACCTCAGTGTGTTTAATTCTTAAATAAGTGACTGAATGCACTTTTAATTTTGGTTAAAATGTACCCAATTTAAAGGGGATATTTCCATATTTAACATCACCACTTGCTGTGTATTTTGGTTTATCATTAAACTTGTCTTCTGTGTTTTCATACTGTGATACTCTGTATTATCTCAGGTTCAAAACACACCATGTTTTCATTAAATAAATTTGAGAATTTCACCTTTTATCAGTTTGGGTCTCAGCTGGTCATTGAAGGGTGATAGTGGGTCCTAAAGCCAGACCAGCTGAGACCCACTGAAACAGACAATAGCCAGAATAAAATGTACATGTGGTTTTTTGAAGCTGTTATGTTGCCTTCATGTGCTATCAGGAAGATGATCCTTTCCACTTGTGAATTTGAAATTATCAGTGTGTTGTGTTCAAGTGCTTTTGTTGTTGTAGCAAAATGAAAAATGGCTGATCCACAATTTATCATGACCTGCTACTTGGGTAAAACAGTTTTGGACGTGTTAATTCATCTGCTACAGCTTTTTTTCATTTGAAATCATATTACAATGTTTTTCTCATTTGTCATTGTTTTGTAGCCAAGACTCCTGTTAAAGCTATACTGTATGATGTGGCATTTTTACACTTTTCTTTTGTCATCTTAAAATGCTCCTAATAAGCATGTGTCAAACTAAAATATAAAAGAAATCCACCAGGTATTGAAACTCAAAAATGTTTAATTCTCATATTTCTGATAAAAGTCTGACCAATCATTTTAGTCGGTCCGAATGAAATAATTGGCCGAACCTGACTGAGCCTCCTGTCAATCATCCATTACGGCCGTCCAACATCCGATCCATTATCACCGTCCACGCATCCGATATGTGTCCCTCTGAATCTGACGCTTCACTCGCACTGCCCCTCCTGTCACTGACCACAGTCTACTGTCTAGGATGTGTATGGATAGAACTGAAATGCACATGTGGAAGGGAAAAACTGATTTATGAAAAGAAACAACAACCAAGGGGAACAAACAGGAGTCAGATGAATGAAGGATGGAGATAAAAGTCCAGAAGTCAGCTGTACTGGACTAAACAGACAGGTCTGCACAAAGCTCAGCTTTTATGACCATGGGACTCATACAGGTGCATGTACTTGGTGTCACACAGTGTAGGATTATGTAGGATGATAAATGTATGGACTATGAAACTTCAAATGTCCATGAAAAAATTCGTGGAGGCCACGCGTTCACAGTGCGCGTGCGCGTTGCCTGGGCATCTCATCTCCGTCTTGCAATGAAGACCCTGACCCAGCGCTGCACAGACCAGACCCTTAAATACAGGGTCTACTGATGAAACAGGGGCCACAGGCCTGCGGCCGGTGGATGATGTATCTGATTACTGAGGCAGGGGTCTGCGGACACACTGAAGCGGACCGGACCTCCGCCTCTGCTTCCTCCGTGCACATCAGGTGAGAGGAGGAGAGAGGAGGAGGAGCCTCAGAGCTCAGGCAGATGGAAGTGGGCGGGGCTTTGGAGGGAGGCGGGTTGTTCATGTTCAAACTTTTACTAAGTGCACTGAGAAATGCCACATCGGTAGGTATAGCTTTAAAAAATAAACACCTGAATTCAACGTGTCCCAATACTTTTGTCCATATAGTGTATGACTTAAGCAATTATGCTACGAGGCTAACAATATGCATGAACAAAACAAAAAGGCTAATAATAACAACACAATAGCAAATGACAGAACTTGCTGTCAATCCTACAGAGTAAAACCCATTCTATCATTAATTCTCAAATTTCACATTTTAATCCAAGACTGTATCTTGGAAACTTCAGCCAACCAGCATTTAGGACTGGATTTTTCTTTATCAGTGACTCGTGGTAAAATTTCACAAATTTTATTCTGGAAGCATGTTACTTGTAGACCAGTGTAATAACACAAGAACAAAGTATAATTTTTGCATTTCACAAATTTATCCAAGCAGTTCATCTACCGTAATTGATTGGACCCTTTTATTTCAAATGTGTTAAATGTTACGTATTTTAATTAGATTAATTGGGAAACAAATGACAGAAGTGCTGGTTTGCTGATTATTTCAAGGTATATGATAAAGTGTTATTGCACGTTGGTTTATATACATTTATATAATAGATTTATAAGTGTTCCACTAGATCAGGGGTGGTCAACCTGCGACTCCAGAGCCTCATGCGTCTCTTCATCCTCCTTGTAGTGGCTCCTCCCTTTACTGCGGTCAAACTAGCCACCGTTCTCCTCTGTATAGTCAAGCTAGCTGCTAGCGTTTGTCTTGTGTGCTACTCATTCGACAGTTACAGTAGATGAGCTGCATGGAGCGAATGTGCCTTCAACAACAAAAGTAAGGGCTCATTTATGCTCTACGTTAAAGACGCAGACGGACGGAGGGTTCTGTCCGTCCTTTGTTTATTACTCACGTAATTCTGGCCATTTTCCAGAAGTTTGCAGATGTGAACCCAGACGGAGAATATGGAGCAGTACAACTGGGAACTGCAGAGGAAGTGTTGAGTTTTGAAGAGAATCATTTCCATAAACAGTGATACTTTTCATAGAGTGACTGTATGAGTATGAGTATGAGTACTGTGTACTTTTGGGGTAATCCTACAACAGATTCCCTTCCAATCTACAGAAGTGTGTTTTTTCATCTGAAATAGGCTTAAGACTAAATTCAGTGATGAATAAAATTATTTTTTCCAATAAGTACCTCATGAATTTGGTATATTTGGTATTAGTACTTTATATAATATTAGCACAAATACTATGAACTACTTTTACTGTGTACTTTTGAAGTAATCATACTCCAGATTCCCTTCCAAGCTTCAAAAGTGTTTGTTTTCCTCTGAAATAGGCTTTAAGACTAAATTCAATGATGAATAAAATTATTTTTTCCAATAAGTACCTTGTGAATTTGGTATATTTGGTATTAGTACTTCATATACTATTAGCACAAATACTATGAAATACTTTTACTGTGTACTTTTAGAGTAATCATACTCCAGAATCCATTCCACACTGCACTTCTGTTTGTTGTATTCAGTGGATGTAACACATAAAATGTAAAAAAAAAAAGTTTAAAATGTTTAAAAGTTTATAAGTTCTGTTATTTTTTGCGGCTCCAGACTATTTTTTTGGTGGAAGAGGGGGCAAAATGACTCTTTTGATACTAAAGGTTGCAGACCCCTGCACTAAATAGAACCTGTAAAGTGAATGTATTGTCATGTGCAGACTGTGTTTTGAAGTAGATCTGATACAAATATTCCTCTGGAGTAAAACCCATTCTCTCATTAAATCTCGAATTATGCATTTTGACTCATTTAACTCATATCTTGGAAGCTTCAGCCAACCAACATTTAGGACTTGATTTTTCTTTATCAGTGACTCACACGTGGTAAAATTTCACTACTTGTAGACCAGTGTAATAATAACACAAGAACAAATGGTGGAACTCACTGCCAATCCCACAGACAACAAATCATATATGAGAAGTAAAAAAAAACAGCTTGGATTTAACTCATTTTCCAACATCACTGACCAGAAACCAGTCCCATGAAACACATTCTACCGTGGTGCTCTTTCCGTTTCATGCCAAAACCTAACAATTACAATCACACTAAGTAGAATCACAACTCACTGTCAGCCCAGGGTTTCAGACTCTAGTTAGGAGCACATTCACATGAACGGACCAATCCCAAACAGTGACAGGTCTGCAGCTGTACACTGTATTTGTCACATGAACCAGTATGAGTTGTGGAAAAGTATCCCTATCAAGAGGACATCATTACAGCACCAGTGGATCGGACTAATTATACCAGTTTGTTCAGTTAAATGAACACAGTATTAAGATGAACCGTATTATCAGGAGATCAAAGACAATCTGAGCCTCATCCTTTCAGCTCCATCCTGATGTTAAACAGGCTTTAAACCATTAACAGCAACTGACAAGTAGAAGTAACTCCACTGAAGACTAATATATGTAGAATAAGGAAGGTCAAACAAGATGGTCTGCAACTCGTATTTCTTTTTCTTTCTGTCTTTCTTTCTTTCTTTCTTTCTATTTTTCAATCCATGCACCATTGTACATGGAATCTTCTAGGATAACTTATTGTTCAGTTGTTGGTGCTTTTATACATTTTGATCTGCTATCTATTTAGTAAACGAAGACATCAGACGGTAAACCATCTTTAAAAACAGAAAATCCAGGTAAACGAGAGCTAATTAAAATTATGACTTTATTCTCATTAAATAATGACTTTATTCTCGAACTAGAAGCACTCGGAGAGCGCAGACCTCCGCCAAGGCTGATCAGTGGCCCCCCCCGTGGGCCCCCCCACGCCAAGGAGGTTATGTTTTTGCCAGGGTTTGTTTGTTTGTTTGTCTGTTTGTCTGTCCGTTAGTGTGCAACATAACTCAAAAAGTTATGGACAGATTTTGATGAAATTTTGTGGTCTGCGCCCCCCCTGTGGGCCCCCCCACCCCCGATCACCACCAAAATTGAATCATTTCTTCCTTATCCCATTTTCAACAAACCCTGAAAATTTCATCAAAATCTGTCTATAACTTTTTGAGTTATGTTGCACACTAACGGACAGACAAACAGACAAACAAACAAACAAACCCTGGCAAAAACATAACCTCCTTGGCGGAGGTAAATATAGCGACTTTATTCTCGTAGTGACAAGCGGTTTTTTTTTGTTTTTTTTTTTCTCATGTGGCCCTAATCCACCGTCGTACACATGTACACATACACGAAAAAAAAAAGGAGGGGAAAAGAGGTCCGTCTACTTACTTAATATTAAAGAAATCTATAAAGGGCTGCCAAATTGAATAAAATAACTTTACATGATCTTTTAGTGAAAATTGGATTTTCTCCAAACGTAAGTGTTGCTTAATGTCTTTCAGCAGAGCCTGATGAGTGGGAGGATTTTTGTTCTTCCAGTTTAACAGGATAAGGCGTCTGGCCAATAGTGTCACAAAAATCAAACCAACATTCTGTTTTGTACTAAGGTCCACTCCTGTTGGTTCCACACCCAACATTATCGTTATTGGGTCTGGAAGGATCTGTCTCTTCAAACTCTTAGACAAAGTCTGTAAAGTTTCAGTCTGATTTTGGATCATTTTGAGGAGAAAATAGATTCAAGCAGGAGCAGAAAAGACCAGTTTAGGAGGAGCACAAGGAACATGGTGAGATCCAGGAGTTCCTATTTAACATCAGGATGGAGCTGAAAGGATGATCAAACCGTCCTTCACACCACGATAATAAAGAACATATTAAAAAACTCATTATTTAATGAGAATAAAGACGTAGTTTTATAAAACTCATTATTTAACAAGAGTAAAGTCATACTTTTATGAGATTAAAGTTGCAAAGTTTTGAAAATTCGACAGAGTTTCCAGTTTTACAGCAAAGGCAACAAGCAAAGCAGCACTGTGTTGATGGGGATGCGTAAACCCCAAATGAAAGCAGAACTTCATAAAATGTTCCAACTTCTCCATTATTCGATGAGAGGGTATGACTTTATTCTCGTTAGATAATGACTTTATTCTCGAAATATAACGACTTTATTCTCGTTAAATAATGAGTTTATTTTTTAAACTACGACTTTATTCTCGTTAAATAATGATTTTAATCTCGAAATATAACTACTTTATTCTCATTAAATAATCACTTCATGCTCAAAATATGATGACTTTATTCCCGTAGTGACAAGTGTTTTTATTTTCTTATGTGGCCCTAATACGCCGTTGTACATGTGAGTGCAGGTGTAGTGTTCTTGTTCTGACACACATATATTGGATACTATATATGACTTTTTTATATTGTCATTGTTCTAGTTTCAATAAAAAGAGTTTAAAAAAAAAACAAAAAAAAAAAGATCCCAAATCCAGCAGCTGTTGTCGACTGAAGACACTGGTCCCTTTCCCAGTTGTTTTTGCAGAAAATTCTTCTCTCTATTAGTGCGATAACATGTGTAGCATATAAAGTAGGCTAAAATAATCAGCCTGGTTTATTGTGAGTACATGCATCTAAATGACAAGAGTCCTTCTGAGGATTTCCAAACCAGTTAAACACAAGCATCCATCTGTCTTTCATATTTATTTTCCTGTCATTATACTCTAAGGTAGTTGGAGTGTTTGCCAGTCTATAGCCCTCTTGTCTGAGATTGATGCCTCAGAGCTTATTCGTTGACATTTACATGAGACAGGGACCCTGAAATGATTTAGACCTGTCAGATGCATTAATGGAATTCAGGCCTCCCTGGACTGTAAGCGTTTGGTTTGGGATTAGATGAGCATTATTTCAGGCCCTTCTGCCATTGTTTTTACTCATCCAAAGTTGAAAAGGAATCTCACGGAGCCACACTGTGTGACAGATACGACTAAATGAAGCTTTCTTTTCTTTTTTTTTATTGTTTTCCTCTTTGTTTTCACTTTTCCTCAGGGCTGCGATTTATCCTTTAATTACTTATTTGCCCGCTCATTCTATAAGGTTTAATTTTTGATGCAATTTGAGCTCATACAGAAGGATATCTTTATCGTACACCTAAACACCAAGAATACACTGGAAAAAATCTAAATCTTACCGAGTGTGTTTTTCTCATTTCTAGTCTAAATATCCCATCCCACTTAAAATAAGACATAATCACCTAAAGAGTAACTTTTCAGTGAGATATCAGAATTTACTTTTAGACAATAGATCTTGAAAATCTTATTTCAAGAAATCTTACCAAGATAATTTTCATGTGTTCCATTGGCTGTTTTTTTTTTTTTTTTTTTTGCGTGAATTAAGCAAAAAAAATCTTGAATTAAGCAAGAAAAAATCTTGAATTAAGCAAAACAACCTGCCAGTGGAACAAGTGACAATTTTCTTGGTAAGATTTCTTGAAATAAGATTTTCAGGATCTATTGTCTAAAAATAAGTTGTTATATCTCACTGAAAAGTTACACTTTAGGTGATTATGTCTTATTTTAAATGTGATGAGATATTTTGACTAGAAATGAGAAAAATACACTTGGTAAGATTTAGATTTTTTCCAGTGTATTCTTGGTGTTTAGGTCTATGAAAAAAATGTTGAATTAAGGAAAAAAATCTGACCAAGATAATTTTCATGTGTTCCATTGGCTGTTTTTTTTTTTTTTTTTTAATTAAGCCAAAAAAATCTTAAATTAAGCAAAAAAAAAAAAAAAAAAAAAAAAAAATCTTGAATTAAGCAAAACAATCTGCCAGTGGAACAAGTGAAAATTATCTTGGTAAGATTTCTTGAAATAAGATTTTCAAGATCTATTGTCTAAAAATAAGTTCTTATCATCTCACAAGTTACACTTTAGGTGATGATGTCTTATTTTAAATGTGATGAGATATTTTGACTAGAAATGAGAAAAATACACTTGGTAAGATTTAGATTTTTTCCAGTGCATTCTTGGTGTTCAGGTCCACGAAAAAAATCTTGAATTAAGGAAAAAAATCAGACTAAGATAATTTTTACTTGTTCCATTTCACAGATTTTTTGCTTAATTCAAGCGAAAAAAAAAAAAAAGAAAAGAAAAAGAAAAAAAATCTGCCAATGGAACAAGTGACAATTTCTTGGTAAGATTTCTTGATATAAGATTTTCAAGATCTATTGTCTAAAAATAAGTTCTTTTGCTTAATTCAAGATTGTTTTTTGCTTAATTCAAGCAAAAAAAAAAAAAAAAAATCTGCCAGTGGAACAAGTGAAATTTTTCTTGGGAAGATTTATTGAAATAACATTTTCAAGATCTATTGTCTAAAAAGAAGTTCTTATATCTCACTGAAAAGTTACTCTTTAGGTGATTATGTCTTATTTTAAGTGTGATGAGATATTTTGACTAGAAATGAGAAAAATGCACTTGGTAAGATTTTGATTTTTGCAGTGTATTAGACATAGGGTGCTTGTGCAGGTCTTGAAAGTCTTAAAAAGTCTGGAATTTTGTGTGAAAGACTTAATAAAGTATGAAAAAAAGTTTCTTTCATAGGCTACGTTCAGACTGCAGGCAAATGTGGCCCAAATCTGATTTTTTTTTGTCCATATGTGACCTGTATCTGATCCGTTAAAGACAATTTGAACAGCACAAATCAGAATTTTTCAAATCTGATCCAGGCCACTTTCAAATGTCGTCCTAACTTTGATACATAATCTGATATTTTGCAATGTGACATCAGACTGAACGACCAGGTTGGATTTCTCCAACCTTTACATCACTGAAATGTGACAAATGTCATAATTCTGCGTCCCAGGAGGAGGGGCGGGGGGAAAAACCTTTTTTATTTGATTTTTTGGCATATTTATCTATTTTCTGTTACACAGAATACAATGGAAACGTAAAGAATACAGTTGTTTTACAGTTGTTGTATTATGTCATTTCCGTCTGTTTCTCTGATGTAGGACTGTAATTACCGTGACATCTGCTAATAAACGTCCCATTCCATGTACATTTTGTCAGTACATACATTTTGTTTTATCGCCATAAAGTACCTTAACCATTTCTGCTTGTGTTCTAGAGGAGGAAATCATTTTAAGAACTGGGATGGAGACATTTTGAAAATCAACTCACACAGCAACGAGACCAGTCTTCTGCTGAAAACAAGACTTTTGTAAGTGGTATTTTTCTTTAAAATAACTTAGAAATTCTGATAATGCATTGAACAAAGTTGGTTTACAAAAAGCACCATGGCTATATCAACCTAAATACAACTTTAAGAGATTCGGGGAAATTAATTGCTGAAACAGACATTTGTTATTGCGAACACTATATTTTTTATTACTGTAATCCATGTTATATATATATATATATATATATATATATATATATATATATATATATATCTTTTGCATCAGAATGCTTTGTATGTTACAATAATACTTACATCCTCCTTCCATCAAAATGAGATGCAAAACTTGACAGATATTTAATGAATTTGACAAGACATTGTGTTTATGTGCATTTTCATCCAGTGTTCATATGTGCATAAAAATTATGCATGTTATATTTACCCCCAGTGCAAGAAGGAGCGATACCGTAGGGCACAGGTATCAAACATGCGGTCCAGGGGCCAAATCCAGCCCACCAAAGGGTCCAGTTCAGCCCGTGGGATGAATTTGTGAAATGTAAAAATTGCACTGAAGATGTTAATCCTTTTAGTTCAGGTTCCACATACAGACCAATTTAATCTCAAGTGGGTCAGAGCAGTAAAATAATATCATAATAATCTATAAATACTCACAACTCCAAATGTTTCTCTTCTAAATGTAAACATTTTTTATGTCATTTTACTGTATTTACACTAAAATAAACAATAATTTCACAAAAAAACCAAAAATAACCTGAACAAATATGAAAAATTTGAAATATCTGAAGTGTAAGTTTACCAATATTCTGCCTCTTTATTAAATGTTTTGTGTGTTTGTTGATCCACTGTGATCTGTAAGTTGTAATTTACATGTGTAAATGATAAACTGAGACATAATATTGTTGAAATTGCACTTAGTTTTCTTAAGAATTTCAATTTGTTCATGTTATTCACATAGTTTTAAAGGATAGTTGGTATATGCAAACATTGTCATTGCATAATTTTATTTTTTTCACCCTAAACATAGAAGAAAATTTGGAGTTGACATTCTTATATTTTATGTTATTATTTCAGCAGTCCGCCCAACTTCAGATCAAATTTGGCTTAATGTGGCCCCTGAACTAAAATGAGTTTGACACCCCTGCCGTAGGGCATTCCAACCCACAGTCATCAGACTCTATAACAGCCCCCACCCCCCCACCCCCATCACACCATGTGCATGTGCAAATACATTGCAAATATCTATATAATATTTAAATTCAAATCAAAATTTATATAAATACTATTTTTTTTTCCTCTTTATATTTTTGTTTTACAAGTGTATATTGTCTGTTCTGTAATTAGGCCTTATCTTATCTTATCTTATTTTGTCTTATCTTATCTTATAACAAGTGGTGCTAGACACAACAAACCCCGAACCTCTTGTTTATTGTAGCTTATTTTGGCATCGATCCAGCTGATATCAGCACAGACAGACAGCATAGACAAATTTCCGCCATTACAACATGACATTCATAATTTAGAATTTATTGTTAATCTGATTATTTTATTTGGAAAATTTCATATACACAAAAATAAATATACCAAAACACACCCAAATTTTAAAGTCTTTCTGATGGAATTTGTAAAATATATTAAAATATTGGAATTTATCTTCAACAAAAAAAGCACTAACACCCTGACAATTTATAAAGAATTCTTTAAAATGGACTGAACTTACTCTCTGATGTATTTATTTATTTATTTTTCTCAGATCTGTATATTTTAAGTTTTTATTATTATTTGTGTCTCTAAGTCTTTGCATTATTTTAATTTATTTGTTTAGATCTTTTTTCCTTTTGACATCTTGATGTTTGCTCAAAATTTATGCCTTGTATACCTATATATTTTCAATAAAGTTGGGAAAAAAAAAAATCCGCCATTATAGGTAAATGGGGAGGGTGTTAAAATTCATAAAAAAAAAAAATAATAAAAAAAAAAAAAAGTGAACTTTGACATACTTTTTCCAAAATCTAATCACATCTATTCTTGGTCAGTGGCAGTCTGTAAACCCAAGCTGGTATGAATTCAATCAATAGTTTTGCTGCTAAAGTGTTAACAAACAAACAAAGAAACAAAGCGGGAGGTGGGGTAATAAACAATGGCTGGTGTTCCAATCCAACAAAGACAAGTTTTAACCGTTTATCATTCATCTTTTTAATGTAATCCTAAACCTGTGTTTGCTTAGTGTTACAGTCAGGCTTAAATTGGGTGTTAAAGTGTTAAAGTGTGAGGCCACAGCGCATTCATGAGACTTAACTTTAATGGAATATCTTCAAGTTTTTGTGTTTCAGTTCACCCATGGCTCAAATCTGAAGGTCTCGCTGAAATGTGCTGCTGCTGACACACAGATTCATAGATACACATAGATATTAAAGCAGGGGTGTCAAACTCATTTTAGTTCAGGGGCCACATTCAGCCTAATATGTAATAAAGTGGGCTGGACCAGTAAAGTAATATAAATAATAGGATCAGAACTTATGAATAATATCCACTCCAAAGTTTTCTCTATGTTTTTGAATGAAAAAAGTAAAATTCCGTAATGAAAATGTTTACATCTACGAACTGTACTTGAACATAACATGAACAAACAGTAACAACCTGAAAATTCTTAAGAAAAATAAGTGTAATTTTAACAATACTACACCTCAGTTTATCATTTATACATGTACATCACAACTGACAGATCACAGTGGATCTACAAATACGCAAAACATTTAATAATAGGCAGAATGTTGTTAAAATACTACATATTTCTCTTAAGACATTTCAGGTTGTTCATATTTTTGTGAAAGGGTAGTCTGTAAATATAAACATTTTTATGTGATTTTACTTTTTTGACACTGTGGTGGAAAAAATTACTTTTTATATTTTATACTCTTTATATTCTATACTGTTAGTACATCTTCTTTTAATGCTGAGTCATTATTCATTATGTGTGATGTTTACCACTCTGTAACACCCCCGACCCAGGAAGGGAGTTCTTTCTTGCCTTGAGTTAAAACCCAAACACCTAAATGTCTGAATGTGTAGATAGAGGATGGCGCCTGCACTCCAGATAGGATCCATGCAAGGTTAGAGTGAAGAGGTCATCATGACCTCTTCACGGAGCAGAGAAGGAGTAGTATGGAGTGGTACGATGTACGTAAGGGATGACATCATGGTTTGAGGGGGTTGGATTTGGTTCTATATAACCTTTAGTTTTTCTCCTGTTTAATCAGACTTCACTTACAGAGTTTCTCTGTGATTGACTTCTCAATAAATGCATTTATTATTTTAACTCTAACTTTCTCTCCTCTTTGTGTGGGTTATCAGTTGAACATTTCCACAACAACACTAAAACAAAAAGAAAAAAATGTAGTTTTCATTATTTATAGGTTCTTTTGATAGTATTTTACTGGTCTGACCCACTTGAGATTGAATTGACCTACAATGATTCTAACATCCTTGATTGTTAATATCGTCAGTGTAATTTTTGCATTTCACAAATTCATCCCAGGGGCCAAAGTGGACCATTCAGCAGGCTGGATTTGGCCCCCGGGCCGCATGTTTGACACCTGTGTATTAAAATGATTCAGAATAAGTCAAATCTGTGACTTTTTTCCGAGCCATAACAGCGACGGTACAATGACAAACAAGGGCAGTAAGACAGTAATGATCCCAGCTCTATGGACGTTTGTGTCCACTGGTGACTGATCGACCACAAAAACAGAGGATATTACATTGGCATTTCCTGAATGTGTCAAACCTTGTAGCTTTTTTAAAAACTGGTTTGCATTTTTTCAATTTATAACATGATAAATAAGATTACAAAAAAAGATGATATAAAGATGGATAAAATGCCTGTATACTGTACTTTAAAGTGTAGAAATGAAAGAAGAGTTCTATGCCAGGGTTGAATGAAAATAAAGGATCTCATCTGTCTACATTTTGTCAAACCCACAGGCAACTTTTAAAGCTTCAAAGTTTGCTGTTTCTCCAGATCTGAACTTTGTTCTTCTGGGATATGACATCAAGCAGGTGAGAACCTCTTTCTATTCTGTTTGCATGTTTTCTGATGTTGATTGAGAGAATGAAATGTGAAAACACCTGCCTAAGGCCTGCAGAAAAGTAGTTACTTTTTACAAATTCTGGCATATTTATATGGGTGTATTTTTCATACAGCAGTGTTCATAAATGTGCATGGTCCGTATTAAATAAACCAGTAAAATAACTAAAATAAGCATAGACTAGCATGGACATGTCTGGGCAACACGGTGGTGCAGTGGTTTATACTGTCACAGCAAGAAGGTCCTGGGTTCGATTCCAACACCAGTTTGCATGTTCTTTTAGTGTTTGGGTTTTCGCTTCCTCCCACCATCCAAAGACATGCACTAATTGGTTCATTAGCTATAAATTACCCACAGGTGTGAATGTGACAGTGACCGGTTGTTTGTTTCTATATGTCAGCACCGGGATGAACTGGTGACATGTCCTTCGCCCATACACTGCAAAAATCTAAATCTTACCAAGTGTATTTTTCTCATTTCTAGTCAAAATACCTCATCACACTTAAAATCAGACATAATCACCGAAAGAGTAACTTTCAGTGAGATGTAAGTACTTATTTTTAGACAATAGATCTGAAAATCTTACTTCAAGAAGTCTTACCAAGATAATTTTCACTTGTTCCACTGGCAGATTGTTTTGCTTAATTCAAGATTTTTTTGTTTAATTCAAGCAAAAAAAATCTGCCAGTGGAACAAGTGAAAATTATCTTGGTAAGATTTCTTGAAATAAGATTTTTTTAAGATCTGTTGTCTAAAAATAAGTTCTTATATCTTGCTGAAAAGTTACTCTTTACATGATTACGTTTTATTTTAAATGTGATGAGATATTTTGACTAGAAATGAGAATTTTGATTTTTGCAGTGTATGATTGAATGAATAACGTCTCTGTTAAGTTTCTGTGAGTTCTATAAGTTTGTGAGTCAAAACACTTTGGCTGGGTATAGATTGAAAACTGTAGCCACTTTTACACAGAGATCCTGGAAAAAAGGTGAGATGGTGGTCCCACCTTTTTTTCCACCATTGACCGATTTCCACCGCCAAAGGAGTAACAGAGGTGAGACAGGCTGGGCTTTTACACAGCGGACCTGTGTTCCGGAATCAAAGGGGCAATGACGCAATGCAGTGTATAGTCCAGTGGTTCCCAACCTTTTTTAACATCACAAATTTCTGGCGACCCCAGAACGGAGACATATTTTTGCTAAAATTAATTTGTTTTTGATCATGTAATAGTTTGCTATAGTATGTTGCAAATAAACGTTAATTTTAGATGACATTTAATCTATTTAATGTATATTATTATGGACGGAGGCAGAACAGCCAGGTGTAGATTACTGCACAAAGTGAGAATTTGATTTTGTACAGTCAGTCCAGCTTGTATTTACAGGGCTGACAATTAATACTGAACAAATAACTCAAACTATGAATTATGAAAGAGCTGCAGCATCTGAAACCGACCACAATGAACATTTGACAGATAAACAGTACCACTGTGCTTCAGTTTCAGCTTCACAGTTTGTCATGTCTTTTATGTATTGGGATTGTCTCTGTCAACTCACCATATATTTTTTATTAGTAAGTTTTTCTTAATTTTTGTCAGTTACTAGAAATTCCAGATGACCCCACGTGGGGTCCCAACCCCAAGGTTGAAAAACACTAGTATAGTGTGATTTATAACTTATTCGTCGGAAATACCCTGAGCAGAGTGGGCTGGTCTTTCACCATTTCACAAATGTTAGCATGGACAGAGTCCTCCGCCCAAAGTGACAACAGGTCACGGATCTCAGCATCTCCTCAGTTCAACATCTTTCTGGTCGCGTTGATATGTTGGAATGTTTACTGTCGCACACACAATACATCATCAAAACATCCCATCTTGGTTGTGGGATAAGAAGTGTTCCTTTTACATAGTGCTCTGGAATTATGACGACCTCCAGAGCCATTACAAAGTTGTGACAGAGGTGGGACCAAATGATCCCATCATTTCGTTTACACAGACGTTGTTCTGGAATAAAGGTGTGAAAGTGTCTTGTAATTACTTATCACTGTTATGATGCTAACAGATGTGACTCTACTGCTCTACTCTAAGGTTTGTAATGAGGCAGCAAACATAAACGTGGCATATTTTTCGTCCTGTAGCTGTAACTGATAATCAACAGCTACAGTTGTAGCTAGGGTTAGCAGGCTAGCCGATCTTATGAGGTTAGGTCATGATCGATATTTATTTGGCATACCAATTGTACAGATTGTGTCATTAGATAATAGTGCAGTCCAAATTTGGTTTTAGTTTGGTTTGGCTAACCTGCAGATGAAGAAATACTCACTGATGAAATGATGAAGAATTACCCTAAATCCATGAGTATCATGTCAGATAACAGCAAAAAACCATCACATCCAACCTAAGTCCAACAGAAACCACAGGAAAATGTATTATGGCTACATGTAATTTTCTCACCTGCATTTTGAAAGAAGTGACAAAACTGTGATACAGATTGTGAATTGCTGTACTACCTCAGAAGATCATCATACAATGTGGTCTTTAGGTCCGCCCACCCAGCGCAGTTGTAGCTCAAGTGTTACAAAACTAGTCAGTCATGTTTATTATGTGAGGTAAACATGTTTCATGCCAGCGTTCCTTCAGTGTTTCATGTCCAACCATCCCAAACTGCTGAGGTTCTGTAAAATGGTGTCACTATTAGGCTAGTGTTTGAATTTTTTGACATCCTAATTTTAATCATTTTTCTTCAAGTAAGACCAAGGTCACATTTGCATATATATGTTTTAAAATATGCAAATCGGATAGTGAATTACAGATATTTTTGTAACTTTATTGTTCTGCTTTTTACCGCCCTGCCACTGATTACATTCATAGTAGCATAAGCTGTTACTTCAGCAATTTGCACCAGTTCCTGTAACCGGTGACATTTATCAGTCAGTGATTTGTGTATGACACACATTATTTTTTCTGCAACTTTGATGAAATGTTTGTGGATGGTGACCATTTTCACTTTAAAATGGCACTTTTAAATGAAAATATTTCAGTTCTAACAGAAAGATTAATGTAGCTTTGTCTTCATTATCACCACCTTGTAGTTGTTTTCTACTAAATACTACGTTGATTTGTGTTAATGTGTTAATGAGACCCTGATTGAGAGGTGGTACCTTTTCTGCTCTTGCTCGACTGATGCTACGTTTACATGTAGCCAGATATTTTTGAAAACAGACTTTTCTCTGCGTTTGTGCCTATTGTTTTTTCACGACAATGACGGGCACATGCACTGAAAATGACGATTTCTAAAAAATTCCAGCCCAAGTGGAGATTTAGGCAAATCTCTGTTTTTGTGTTTGCATGTAAACAGAGGGAAACGTGAAAACAGAGATTCTCAGACGGATGTCACAGTGTTGAAAAATGACGTGTTGAAAATGTCATGTGATTCAGTCACGGGGCCGTGACCGTGGACCCCTAAGGGTTAAGGAAGACAAGTGATGTCACTTTTGTCGTCTTGAGGTGACTTCTCTCAGATAATATTAGTCCCGTCTTAAAGAAAATACTCATTCAGATGGAACTGATGTTCCCACTAAACAGAGCTTCTACACCATGACTTTGGTAAAGCTGGGATCCACCAGGGCCTGGATTTTCCACCACATAAGGGGGTCTGCATTTATAGGAAGAAAATGCTCCTCCAGTTAATCCTACATCTTTTTTCAGTTGTTAATATCTCCTCCTCCCTGATACAAAGGTAAATGTCTTCAATCCAGTCAGTCGACTCTCACTGATAACTCCTCCCCTAAGTTAGCTGTGCACATAGATGCGTTCAAGTGAATGGGGTGTGCGGCGGACAACTCAAACTCACAGATGTCATTAATCGTTCAGGTGAAGGCAGTGTGGACAACTCGGACTCATGGGGCACAGAGGTGAAGCATGAAAGCAGTGTGGGCAATTTGAAAATAAGAACAGCTCATAGCAAAGATATTAAAATTCTCGGTGCGCATACGACTCTGACTTTCTACCAAATAAATTAGACTCCAGATTTAAATTGTGGATTAAAAAGGGTAAAACATTGAGTGGTATCACAGAAAAATAAAATGATGAGTTTTCAAATATTAAAAGAAAAGTTCTCTTTGGAAAAGGAAGATTTCTATAGATATCTTCAGTTAAGGAACTATCACAACCAAAACATCAAAAAGGAGAGTATCAGAGAAGACAGCAAACCTTTCATCCAGCTATTCATAAAAGCATACAAATCAGATATGAAAAGAAACATTATATCACAACTGTACAAAAGTCTCCGTAACTTTAACAATCACACAACAAGGTATATAAAAGATAAATGGGAGAAAGAGGGAGGCCTAACAATAGCCGACGAAGAATGGCAAAACATCTGCCAATTTCAATGGAAAAGTACAAAGTCTCCCTTATGGAAAGAATTCTGTCGGAAAACCGTAACTCATTTCTTTATTAGCCCTAGCCATAAGTCACACTATACAAATGGGAATTCACAGTGCTGGAGGGATTGGAGCTGCCACACTCAACATCATTTCCACATATTCTGGGAATGGCCAAAAATTAACCATTATTGGAAAGAAATACATAAAGCCATAGCAATCATTCTTAATACCTACTTACCTTTTGATATCCAAACCATGTATTTGGGATGCATTTCTCCAGAGGTCAAAAACATAAACTGATACTTATTCAGCATATTACAAGCTGCAGGAAAAAAAACAATAACTAAACGATGGATGACACAAGAAGAACCGCCAATAAATAATTGGATAGACATAACCATGGGAATTTATAGGATGGAAAGAATAAGCTTTACTGTAAATTTGAAGATGGATTTTTTTTTTTTTGTGCAACACTGGGAGGGATGGGTGAGATATGTAAAGCCTTTGAGATCTGATTTTGCTGAGATGAATGCATGAATATGAACCTGAAATCCTCTGAAGGAAATATGTTTTTGTGTTTTTATTTATCTTTATTTATACATTGATTCTTTACTTTGAGATCCTGTATGCCAGGACCATTATGAGCTGCTGTAAAAGATTTTGTTTTGGTTTTTTTACACCCACTCTCTGGATGTGTATAGTTTGTGTAATTGTTTGTTTTATCAATGTGTGAAAAAAAATCTGAATTCTTTCAATAAAAAGAGAATTAAAAAAAAAAAAAAAAAAAAGAATGGCTCATAACAAATTGGGTCTTATCGTTCCCTGAAAAGAGCCGTTTAAAAGACTCGACTCATTCGCAAACGTCACACCTCTCATGCCCGGCTGAGCGAGCCAGGATGGATAACAGCTTTTCGATATCAGTGCATAGTAATGCGCCACATTTCACTGCCGGTAACAACATTGTAACGTTTCAAATAGTAATTAATTAGATTACCCATTACTGGAAAAAAATAACGACATTAGCAACACTGTTATTTTTAATGCTGTTATTTCCAACACCATTATTCCCAACACTGTATGTAATTCTGTATGTCCTTTTGACCAAGGTACTGGCTTAAATCTGGAATTATTCCTTGCATTCCACTCTTCATGGACTTGGATGATTTGAAAGAAAGTCGTGCAATATGCAGATTTTGCTACAGTATTGAAACATGAGCTGCTGTATTCAGTCAGTGTCATCACTCGCTGCCACTGTTGGAGGTCTATAATGTAATTTTGCTTCACTGTAGTGTGTGAAATATGGCTACAAGGTCAACTCACATCAGGCTCAAACTACTTCACTTACATCACATAAACATACCATATACACCTCTATAGTTCATTATTATGCACTTAAATAGGAAACTGAAATCAGTGTTTGTCTTCCACATTTCAGCATCAACAGTGCAACACAAAAACACTCTTTTTAAACTCTTTTCCAGTATTAATTGTAATTCAAATCTAAATGAACTTATATACATTCTATTTGTAAAACAAAAAGCTACACAGCAGGGTGACACTGACTTTCATAAAACACTGAAACAAAGACATGTCTAACACAACATCCTGTTCCTGCTATTACAGCAGTCTACGCATTTAATCCTGTATGTTCTTTACCTTGGTTTCATTCAATTAAAGGTGGGGTCTGAGATCTTAGAAAAAACGTTCGAGCAAGCTACATTTTGAAAATACTCAATTCAAAAGTCCAAACCCTTTTCTTCAGATGTCCCTCCGAAGCCACCTTTAAAGGTGGGGTCTGAGATGTTTTTCTGGAGCATTTTTTACTATATTCCTTTAAATCCCCTTCACACCTCGATTACAACTAATTAATTAAATGCTCTAATACAAAAATTAAAAAAATTAGTCACCTCTGGAATGGACAGGAATGAAAAAACACCATCCAATCATTTTGAGCGCCCACTCGAAATGATTGAACGGTGATATGTCTATCAAACTCAACTGCTATCACCCTTCCCCCCTTCCCCCCTTCCCCCCTTCCCCCCTTCCCCCCTTCCCCCCTCTGCGTGTACCCCTCTTCAAGCATGAATTGCGCGTTCCCAGAGGCTGGAAGTGCTTGTACAGGAAGCGAAGCCAGAACCTGGCAATATTAGTTATATTAGGATGGAAAGTTCACCAGCAAACTGTTTTATCACTAAAATATATCACTAGGAAATGTAACATGAGTCACATAGGTCTGAACTGGGGCTGTTCTGTAAGAGCGGGGGTGTTGGAGGAGACTGAATGAGGTATGCATGGATATGCGAGCCGGAGCCATAGTCAGCATCGGAGCCCCAGGCGATGTCGAAGCCGGGCTGGGGCCGGGGCTGGGGCCGAGGCCGGGGCCGGGGCCGGGGCCGGGGCCGGGCCGGACCGTAGACAGCGTCGGAGCCCAAACCGGGACCGGGACAGAGCAGAGCCTTAGCCTTAGCCTTAGCCTTAGCCTCAGCCGGTGAATTGTTGCTGTGCAGTGCTCGTGAACTCTCAGGAACAAGCATTGCGCGTGCCAGACTCTGGAGGTGTGGCTTCGGAGGGACGTCGGAAGAAAGGGGTTTGGACTTTTGAATTGAGTATTTTCAAAATCCAGAATTCAGAATTCAAAATCAGTCCAAATGAATGTGGTCGTCTGTTTTTCTAAAGCCTATGTTTTCTATTTATATTTAACGTTAAACTCAGGTTATTCCATATACAAATGTGGTTGATTTTAAATCAGATCAATACAGTAACCATGGTACACCATCAAACCTGAAGGACACAGTCAATTCACAATATGTCAATGATCTATTCATAAAGGAGAGCAAAATGGATAGAAATATGGAGAATGTATGACATGTTATAAATAAAAAGGACCCCTTTGCTTTTCAGGGTAATTATAGCAGAGGTAATTCAGTGTATGCTGATGATTTAGACCACCTGCTAAGACCAGCACCTGGAAACAGCTGCACTAATGTAAGGTTTTCAGGGAAAAATGCCATTAATGGTTTGGACATATTCCTCTGCAGGTGGTTTACTTCCACTGTGGAAATGGAATCAGCAGTAGCTTTAAATGTAATGTATTCTTTACTTCACATGGTAATTGAATTTGTAAAAAAACACCGCAGTGAGATTTGACTGTGAGAAGTTGCTTATGTGTCCAGTAACCCATCCTAAACTGTATATATTTGTATCGTCTGTAAAACCAGGGTGGTGAAATAAAACATTCTGTCACAATCCCAACAGGCTACAATTGAAATGTCCAGACATAGGGTGAGCTGAGAGAAATGGATAAAACAAATAATCACAACATTTAGTGACATTCAGCAGAGAAAGGTACTGTGTAAAACATGCACAATGAAGATAGCATTATTAATGAATGAATTATTAAAGTGTAAGCATGTGAAGCTTCTGTGTCTTAATGCAAGTTTAATTTTCTCTGTTTTGCTTTGCATTTCCAATTAAATTATCTGTACACTTTCCTCCATGGTCAAGCAAGTAGACTTTTTTTTAAATTTAATTTTATTTTTTTTATAGCAAGCAAGTAGACTTAAATCGCAATAAGAATCCCAATGATGATACGACGTTTTCATGAAATTGTGCAGCCCTACGTATATAAAACAAAATAATCGTTTGTGCAAGAAGAATAAAACTGCCTCTTTAAGGGTGGCTCCCAGTTAGATTAGACAGATTATTAGTGACATACTGATCGCAAAGTTCTGGACTAATTTTTTGTTGTGTGTTTTGGGGTATTGTGCTTTTTTTTGTTTGTCTTTTTTACTGCTATTGTTGCGTTGTTGACAGTGTAACTGGTTTGACTTGGTTGCTGTTGAGACCAGGCAATGGCAGGTCATACCAGGGTTGTAGGCTCGTCTGCAATCTGATTTAGACCGATTTTTGTAAGGTCTAGTCACTGTAGACCAGGATCATCAGGATCAAAAAGATCTTCAATTTTGGAGATGCTCTGGCCTGGTGGTCTGGTCAAAGTTACTCAGATCCTTACAAGGCTCATTTTCCTCCTTCCAACACATCAAATTTGAGCACTAAATATGCATTTGCAGATAGGATGAGAACCACAAAGAAACAACTTTGAGGGTCAAAGAAAGTGACAAAGGGTGTATTCACACCTGAAAAAAATTTTTGGTTCGTTTATTTGATTTGAATGTTGACTTTTTTTTTTTTTCCTTTGGGTCAGATCACATTCTCATTGCACTTTTTCAAAATTTGTAAACAGAGGCGTGCATGTGACGAACTGCGCTGGCATTGGACAGAGAAGTCGGGGATGGGGTGAATCAGAGACGGCCGGTGTTGATGGAAACAAACATGAAAGTCCTACGTGCAGTTATCGTTTTCAGAATATGTATTCTATTTTTACAGACAAATTTGTGAAAATAATGTTAACTGTCAAGAACAGCTCATTCAGTGCCATTTTTGTAAGATGGGCATCTGACCAAATGTCAATAAGACATTCAGGGCCAGCTCTACTATAGGTTTGCGTGTATTAAAATGTGTTCAAACTCATTGCACACACATATACACATACATACATATACACACACATATACACAGACAGACAGACAGACAGATACACACATACATACAGTATATACACAATATACATACATACAGTGATCCCTTGCCAATTCGCGTTTTAAGTTCCGCGGTTTTAGTTATTCGCGGATTTTTCAGAAATATTCATCACAAAATAAAAAATCAAGAAAAAATCGCGGAAATTCTGCGAAAATCCACCCCACAGCAGACGAGAGGCCGCAGCTGCCAGCAAAACATCCAACGATGACTCACAGCCTCCTGTAAGCAACACGAGAAACGCACACGGCCCAGCAACCGCTTACCCCGAGCGAGAGAGAGAAAGAGAGAAAATGTAGAAATGTCAGTTCATGCACGCCCATGTACGTGTGTTTGTGTGTGTTGATGCTCGAGACCAAAGAGAGAGAGAGAGAGAACTGATTTGTTTCTTGTGCGTATGAGAGGAAAAGAGAGCTGGGAGTAGATGTGCGTGTGTTCGTGTGTACGTATACAATGGATAAGCGTCACGAATGAGGAGAGGAGAGAGTACGTATCAGCTGTTAGTACGTATGCACGTGTGTGTGTTTTGTTTACTTTCTACATTCTTTTCTTTCAGATGTTTTACAGTACGTACATGTACATGTATCCGATCTATATATATATGCATGTATACATGTACTAATCATTGTTTTCTTTTATATATATATCTCATTTATTTCATAATTATTACATTAGCAGTACTTATATACTATTTATAGATACATACATACATGTACCTAGGTCTAGGATAGGCTCGGGGGGCTCCGGCTCCAGTTCGCGGATTTTCGATTTTCGCGGGGGGCGCCGGTCCCCATTAACCGCGAAAAATAAGAGATCACTGTACACATATATACATATACATAAGATAAAATAAATAGAAGTGTCACAGTGTTCAGAGAGGCATGCAATTATCGCATTTCTGAAGTGCATGTAAAACACGTTGCATCTGATTACGGCGATTATCAGATTTCTCCCAGTTATCAGATTTTTATGTTCATGTTCATGTGCTCAGTAGAATGACCTCCTCATCAGACACAAAAACAGAATCACACACCGATGTGCAGAAACCAGAGCAAACTAGAGGAAAACCTGTAGTTGGTTTGGAACAATAAAAGGTGCCCAGTCCTACCTACAGACAGCTGGATTACAGTTGTTGAAAAGCTACACTAACAAGACCTCCTTATTGTCCAAATATGAGCATTTCTGTCTCCAAATAAACAAAATACCAAAACCAGAGGCTTTGTCCAGTTTTTTCTACACAGTCTATGGTTGTATGCACCAAACACTGTTTATTCTATTTTCCCCAATATGGAAAAAACACATTAATCCATAAGCTCTTCTGCAATTGGTTTCCAATAACAATTTCCGTGGTGGCCCAGTTGGGGATCAGCACTCAGACCCCAGCAGGTCCCAGAGGATCTTAAGATAAAATGGCAATATGGCAAAACAAACACTGAGCTTTGTGTTGTGGTCCAGCCACTAAAGGTTTGCTTCATCATTTAACATGGTGTTTACACAGCGCTGCAGTAGGCATGGGGTTTGTTTGTGCATTGAGGGGGAAGTGGGGGTGATGGTGGTGGTGGTGGTGGGGGTGTTCAGACATGATTATCACAATGATCACCTCTATCTACTGAGGCTTGTGCTGAACTGCTGATCCACAGCATTTCACATTTTCCCTATTTCAGCTTTTCCCCTGTTGTGATCCGATCGTGCCAGATAGAATTCAGATGTCTGCGGTGAATGGTTTGTTTTTTGAATTAGACATTTTTATGACCGCCGCTTGCATTTCAGAATTCTAAATAACATTTAATTCAACTACCACAGCCATTCACTAAATAAATTAAAGCACAAGCCATGTGCAAACTGTCATGGTAAAATAGCTTTGAAATGTGATTAGTTTTTTTTTTTTTTTTTATTTCTCAGAAGTTATCTTCATCTTAACCCAGAGGCACTTTCATACCTCTTGATGGTTATAGGAAAAGAAAATGTTTTTTTTTTTTTTTTTTTTTTTTTTTTTTTACCACCAAACCATAAAGCTCTGAAGCTAATATTAAGACTGCCATCTTTATGACTTTTGTTATGCCTCTGGGTTTTTCCTGGGTCTTTTCCTTCCTTTGTCTTTGATGCACAATTATATCTAACCCCTATTAGAACTATTTGAGATTCCCTCCATTATATTTCCTTATGTTATTTCTGAGTACTGAAAGTAATCTTTTTTTTTCTCCTGTTTTTGCAAAGCACACTGGTTGACAAAAAATGCAGAGGGATTTGTTGCTTGTTTCAGAAGGTTTCTGTTAAAACAGAAAATGGCTGTAAATAAGTGATAAAAAAAAAAAAAAATATATATATATATATATATATATATATATATATATATATATATATAGATAGATAGATAGATAGATAGATAGATAGATAGATAGATAGATAGATATAATTGTAATATTTCAAACCAACATTAACCAAAATGTTTTTATTGCACTGCTTTTGTGTTTATTTATGATGTGCTTCTTGCCATGCCTCCAGGTTATCTTAGTGTCGTATAGAATAGTGTTGGGTGATACCATACTTTTATCATTCGATATGATACCAATTACTTTTTTGGTAAATATATTCAATACCCAATACCGATACTTTCAGTGATTTTAAATAAATAAATAAATAAAAATAAATAAACATTTAAAACACATCTCACATGACAAACACTGTCCATTTAACATATTTAATGTGCATAACCTTTGGTAGTAATGTTTTTTTAAGCATTCATTCATTCATTCATTCATTTTCTTAACCCGCTTTATCCTCACCAGGGTCATGGGGGTCGCTGCACTGCAAAAATCTAAATCTTATCAAGTGTATTCTTCTCATTTCTTGTCAAAATATCTCATCACACTTAAAATAAGACAAAATCACCTAAAGAGTAACTTTTCAGTGAGATGTAAGAACTTATTTTTATTACACAATTGATCTTGAAAATTTTATTTCAAGAAATCTTACCAAGATAATTTTCACTTGTTTTAATGGCAGATTTGTTTTATTTTTATTTATTTATTTATTTATTTTTTTGCTTAATTCAGTGGAACAAGTGAAAACTATCTTGGCAAGATTTCTTGAAATAATATTAAGATCTATTGTCTAAAAATTGTCTAAAAATTAGTTCTCACTGAAAAGTTACTCTTTAGGTGATTATGTCTTATTTTAAGTGTGATGAGATATTTTGACTAGAAATGAGAAAAATACACTTGGTAAGATTTTGATTTTTATGTTTTATGTATTTTTCTAATTTATTTAATTAAGTAAATTTAGAAAAACACATAAATAATAGATAACTAACATAAATATTAATTAAAATAAGGAACTGCATCTTCTGGTGTCAAAGTCCTGTTAAGGGAGGGAAAAAAAATAACGCCTCCATCTGTGACATTATTTAGAGATTGTGTGGTTTGCACATATATGCAACAGTAACATTGTTTTTCTGGAATCCCAAACCTGCTGCTGTTGTACAGATTCTGAAAGTCATCACTGCAGAAATAATTCATTCCCAGAGGCAGGGTACACCACAGTTAGTACTGCTGAGCTCTATTGTATAAACCAAGCTTCTTCCTCAATATATTCTGAGATTACACAAAGGTTGAATGAATGGGGAGGTTGACATTATGGACCACATTTGATATTTGTGCAGTGGCTGTGGTTCTTATAAAAATATAATCCTTTGCTGTTTTTGTGCGGTCAGCCACACTGGGTACTTAATATATGATTATGCTAACCCACAAAATAAATCTGCCTCAAGGCCTCATGGCAATTGTAATAAACCTATTTTCACAGAGGAAAGAAAAAAAAAGTGTAAATGCTGATTCACACTCCAGTGGAGAGATGAAAAATTTAAATGGGTTAATGTTTTTTTTGGCATCTCCTCCAAATGTAATTAGCACATATTCCAAACTGTGTAAATAACCGTATCTCCAACTGGCCACAAAAGGTCAAGTGGGAGGATCTGTATTTGCTAAAGCAATATTTTGGACAGATAGTGTTTGACTGGGAGGGGCTGTGCAAAACACAATACACTATAGCTATCTCCTTTTCCTTTCCCATATCTTTTCAAATACACAGTCACACATATTAATACATATAAAGTCACACATTAATACATGAATACAAGAAAAAAAAAGTGAAAAAAAATGGACAAAATGTAAAAATAAAAATAGATAGATAGATAGATAGATAGATAGATAGATAGATAGATAGATAGATAGATAGATAGATAGATAGATAGATAGATAGATAGATAGATAGATAGATGTGCTCTCAAATGATTAAATTTTTTAATCAGATTAATCACAGGGTTGTTGTGGATTAACTTTGATTAATCACATTTAAATATCATTCTTTTTAAATCTATATTAATCGTGCTTTATTTTGCATGAGTAAACAGACTCAAGACAGAAGGGAATATATATGCACTCAATATGTTTGTCGCCAGCTGGGTGATGCGTTAGCTGAAGTGCTAGCAGAATCCCCAACTAACGTATGCTTCACATTAATGTCGTATTTTAACCCTTTCATGCATGAATTATGAGAACCTTGGTCAATATTTTTTTCTTGAATTATTTTTTTTCCCTCTTTAGGCATGAAAAAAATAATGCAATTGAATTTTTTTTACGACACTGTTTTTCATGGAGTTACAAAAATGTCCACTCAGCTGGACACCATACGTTTAATTTTTGACGCACAGAAACATGCATTTACTGATAAACTGTGTGAAAACTATGGGGAGGGCTTGTGATTCTTGGGGTTTATGCTCAGGAGAGATCTGCATAATGTTTACAATTCATGTCATAAAAGATATGTAGTGTCTTAAAACTTTAATAAAGATATGTGTAAAAAAAAAAAAAACAATGAAAAGAACAACAAAATCCATGAATATATAAGAGAACAGCTGTAGAATATAGCTGTCCACTGGAGTGACAAGTATGCATGAAAGGGTTAAAATTCATCATCAGAAAGTGATATACTGTGTGAAAAATATGAAATAAAAGCATTTTTAATGCCGCTAATGTCATTTTCTCACATTTTAACATACTCTAATACTAGTTGTTACTCAATTCATGGAGATAATATGCAAAAAAACCTTTTTGTTCAAGAAAACTGTTAATTATGGTCTAATAGCCTAATAATTAGCAATTGATTTACACTCAAACATGTTACTGCAGATCAGGTTTATCTAGAACAACAAAGTTACAGTAATGGTATGAATTGCAGTGTTTGGGTTGATGCAAAAGTGTCCACTGTGTTGGCTGATACGGAACTGAAAGAAAACCCATGAATATACAAGAGAACAGCTGTAGAATAGCTGTCCACTGTAGTGATCAGTATGCATGAAAGGGTTAAGATGGGAGTGTTTTGGTGAAAAGAAAAACTCCCTCCTAGAGAGTGTGCATAATACTTTATGTCAGTCGACTGTTCCGTCTTGTTTTTTGTTTTTTTTTTGTCCTCATATTTCCATCTAGAGGGCCAACGTACTGTTTAGTGTCTTCCATCTTTATCAGTTGGTTCTGCTGCCTGTCACTACCGGATCAACTGCCCATTTGCATTCGCGCTAACTCTACTTGGACAAACTGCCCCAGATGCGTTGGCAGAGACGTTCAGAGTCATTCCACTGCAGATGGGTTAATTGCGTTCAAATTTTTAATCAGATTAATCATGATGATGGATTAATCTGCATTAACTCATTAAAGTTGACATCCTTAGTAAAAAGTAAATCTTATAAACTTTCACTGAGCACACTTCCTGCCTTAAAATCTACAAATACTGTGATTGAGTTGTATATACAGGATCAGCCAAAATAATGTATACACACATCAGGAGAAGAAAAACTTTCATTAATATTTCAGTACCAAATTTATCCAGACATCACGAGATTATTACAAGTTACCTTTGGCCTCTACAATTACAAGAGGTGCTCAAAGGGGTGGCCATTGGCTTCCAGACATTTATGTGTACGACGAACTACTGCTTGGGTAACATTGGCCAAAGTGTCCAATGGGACTGCTGCACATGCATTTTCAATTTCTTGCGATACACAACATCCTTTAGGGTCCCCCATAGGTAAAAATCTGCAGGTGTTAAATCAGGAGAACATGCGGGGAACTCGACTGCACCGAACTTATCACAAATCCGTGAAATTGTCAGACGTGTAGGAGGTTCTGAACCAAACTCACACCTCCATTGTCTTTGGACATCAACAACATTCTCAAATTTGAAGTACCACCTTAAAATGATCTTACCTTCCTCAATTGACAACCGTACCGCCAACGCCGCCATGTTGTAGACGTCACTTGTTGATGCTACATTCATGAGGGTAACGCCATCTGTTGGGAAAACATCTTACAACACTACACAGTGTTATCGTAATTTTGATCAAACTTCGAAAGAGGTATCTATATGTGTAGAAGTACTTATACAAATTAAATATTTGTGCAAGTTTTTCTTTTCCTGATGTGTGTATACATTATTTTGGCTGACCCTTTATAAACAGGGGTGCTGCTACCAATTGTGGGCCCCATGAAGGTAAACATTGTGGACCCTTTCATAAAATTCAGTATTTTGTCGATCTCTCGGAGCAGGGGGGGGGGGGGGGGGGGGGGGGGGGGGGGGGGGGGGGGGTGGGGGGGGGGGGGGGGGGGGGGGGGGGGGGGGGGGGGGGGGGGGGGGGGGGGGGTGTTGCGGTCCATACGTAATGTCACTTACGCTAGCGTGACAACGAAACTGAAACATGCTTTCAACGTCCAACTTTCGACTTCTACGCCCCTCTTATACAGCGGCTCTTACACGAAATTTTCACAACTTCTAGCCTGTGTCTACAGGACCCCCTCCACTGCTCTATGGGCCCCCCACAAATACTGGGCCCCATGAATTTGTCATGTTTACCCCCCCTTATCAGCACCCCAGTTTATATTAGGCCTGTAACGGTACACATACCGAACCAAACCGTTTTGGTACACACCTGTTCAGTTTGGTACACAGCTGGACCCAAATGGCACGGTATGTTGAGAAAAAGGAACGGAAGACGTCGGAACTTTAAATCCGCGCAAGTTTCACACAGACATATTAAAGGAGCACACATTGACCCAAAATATGAAATAGCAGCTGCCATACGGTTAAAAAAAACAACAAATATGATGCCAATCTGGAAGGAAGGGAATGAAGACCCTCTGCCATCATTACAGTCACTTTTGGGATCAGTTCAGGTTCAGGTGAAAGACAACAACAGGGAAAGAAACGATGATAAGACAAATGTTATTTGTTGCCTATGTCTGGTAGTTCTCAAACACTTACACTAGCTCTGTCTCTCTTACACACACGCCATATAATAGAGGAATAGAACCTGGAAGTTGGACATTGAAAGTATGTAAAGTTTCCATTTTGTTTCACGCCAGTGTTAGTTATGCCCCCCCCCCCCCCCCCCCCCCCCCATGTGGATTTTTTTTTTGTTATTTTTATGCAGAATGTGAACTGACAGAACTGTGAGTAGATTTTTGTTGTTTGTTCAAAACTACCTTTCAGGGAAAAGTGCAATACTAATGTTTAAAACTCCCACATCACTCCCATCCTTAAATCTCTCCACTGGCTCCTGTTCTATATCGTCTTCATTTCAAAATTCTTGTGCTAACTTTCTGGGCCCTACATGGCCAGGCCCCTGCATACATTGCTTCCCTGATCCAGCCCTACAGCTCGACTCGTAGCTTGAGGTCTTCAGGACAGCACCTGCTGATGGTTCCACGGACCTGTTTTAGCACACGCGGTGACAGGTCTTTTAAAGCTGTGGACCACGTCTATGGAATGACCTGCCTCTACACCTACGGTCCATGGACTCTGTAGAGAGCTTTAAGAAACACCTCAAAACCCTCCTGTTCAAAAAGGCTTTTTAGTCTCCCACCTGACCCAGGACCACCACAGACTGATTACACTCTATGTATTCATCATAACGTACTCCATGTGTCATCCCCCCCCCCAGTCTCTCTATATCTCTATCGCTCTCTCTTTTCTCCTCCTTTACTCTCTCTCTCTCTCTTTAACCCCAACTGGTCAAGGCAGACAGCCATCCTTCAGGAGTCTGGGTCTGCTCGAGGTTTCTGCTGTTAAAGGGAAGTTTTTCCTCACCACTGTCACCAATCACAAGTGTTTGCCCCTGAAGGATTCTGTTGGGTCTCTGTAAACTTAATTTGATTCTGATTTGAATTGATAAAGCACTTTGTGACTCTGTCTGTGAAAAGTGCTCTATAAATAAAATTTACTTTACTTTACTTACTTTAAAATACATTTAGTAATATTTTATTTTCAATTTAATTTATTGCAGCAGAATCATTTTATTCCTGTTTTTCTATATTCTATTGTCTCCATGTATTGGGGGGAAAATGTTCAAAAAATCATAATAAATACATTAAAGACATTTTGAGGGGTTTTCTGTCTTCCTGTACCGAACCAAAAAAATATGAACCATGGCTTTCAAAACCAAAAACGTATCGAACCAAAAATGTTGTGTACCATTACAGGCCTAGTGTGTGTGTGTGTGTGTGTATATATATATATATATATATATATATATATATATATATATATATATATATATATATATATATATATATATATATATATATATATATATATACAGGGTGGGGAAGCAAAATTTACAATATTTTGAGGCAGGGATTGAAAGACAGTGTATGACCAATTAGTTTATTGAAAGTCATGAGAATTTATTTGCCACAAGAAAATTGACATAATAGAAAATGTTTTTATTCTATGTGTCCTCCTTCTTTCTCAATAACTGCCTTCACACGCTTCCTGAAACTTGCGCAAGTGTTCCTCAAATATTGGGGTGACAACTTCTCCCATTCTTCTTTAATAGTATCTTCCAGACTTTCTCGTAATAGTTTTGCTCATAGTCATTCTCTTCTTTCCATTATAAACAGTCTTTATGGACACTCCAACTATTTTTGAAATCTCCTTTGGTGTGACGAGTGCATTCAGCAAATCACACACTCTTTGACGTTTGCTTTCCTGATTACTCATATGGGCAAAAGTTTCTGAAAACGTATGGATAATAGTGTTAGGTATGATTATGACATCAATATGTGTTTGGTTTCAAAACAACTGACGTAGTGCCTGCTGAGAAAAAACAACTAAATTTTGCTTCCCCACCCTGTGTGTATATATATATATATATATATATATATATATATATATATATAAAACTATGAATGAGATGCTCATGGTGCCACATAAGGCATGTCAGATCCATCACTTGGCTTTTCAGCTACATAGGTAATGTAATGCCCCCTTGAAGCATCAAACCTGTAGTTAAATGGAGGTTGAAGTTTTTTTCTCACAAGTTACATGAATTTAGCATTTTTACGTGTTTTTTTTATGTCTGCCAAAAACACTAAAATGCAGGCAGTGTCTAGTCAAACATGACATGTCAACATACACTCAATTTCATTTAACTGATGCATCATAAATGTGGCTCTTACACATTTGTCTGTTATATTCATATCCTCTTGAAATCAGTTCAAAAACCGGTCGTTCAATAATGCCAAAATGCATGTGTTAACACGACAGATGGCAACATGAACTGTGAAATGAAAATAAAGTCAAAATAAAGTCTTTTGGAATATAAATGTATACTGTACAGTGAAAAAGTCAGACTGCATAAATTCAGAAAGGTGTCTTAAGTCACATTTTATTCAAATGAATTATGTGGTATTTAAATTTCATGATGAAGTATTCAGATTGTGTTAGTACTGCAGTGTGTCACCCTGAACCTGTAGCTCATTAGTTCTCCTCCAGTCTTCCTCTATTGGCTCTCAGTCACTTTTTAACCAAAGTTGTGTGCATATACTACACATTGTGTTTCTTGTGACATAGTAACATGTGGTCAGGACGATGCCTGTAGAGCAAACTCATTTTAGTTCAGGGGCCACATTAAGCCAAATTTGATCTGCAGTGGATCGGACCAGTGAAATAATAACATAATAATGTAAAAATAATGTCATCTCCAAAATTTCCTCTATGTTTTAGAGTGAAAAAAGTAAAATTATGTGATAAAAATGTTTACATGTACCAACTAGCCTTTAAAACAATGTGAATAACATGAACAAACTGAAATTTCTTAAGAAAACTAAGTGCAATTTTAACAATATTATGTCTCAGTTTATCATTTAAATGTGTAATTTACAACTTACAGATCACAGTGGATCAACAAATACACAAAAGATTTAATAACAGGCAGAATATTGTTAAAATTACACTTCAGACCTTTTAAAATGTTCATATTTGTTGAGGTTATTCGTGTTTTTGTGAAATGTTAGTTTTAGTGTAAATACAATAAAATGACATGAAAATGTTTACGTTTACAAGGACAAAAATTTGGAGTTGTGATCGTTTATAGGTCATTATGATAGTATTGGACTGATCCGACCTACTGGAGATTAAATTGGTCTGTTTGTGGAACCTGAACAAAAATGATTAATGCCTTCAGTATAATTTTTGCATTTCACAAATTCATTCCAGGGGCCAGACTGGACCCTTTGGCGGGCCGGATTTGGCCCCGGGCCGCATGTTTGATACCTGTGCTGTAGAGCATCTCATGGTACGTGTCAAAAGATGTCTAGATGATGCCATGGCTTTGGTTTGCTCAGGTTGAGGCATAAAAACAACTTTGTTAGGGCTAGAAAAAGAGGTTGGGGGAAAAGCTAAAATAAGAAAGGCAATACAAACATAAATTCAGCATGAAATGGAGCATGAACCCTGGTTTCCAGTGTGGAAGTCTGACAACTTTGGTGTTCTGTGATAACAACCCCTTTCACCTCCGTCTGAGTTTTTGGCTTCTTAACTTGGAAGTATATATGTGTTCCCCAGTACGTATGTTCCCCGGTACCTATGTTCAAATGTACCTATGTTCCCCATAATCTATGTTCCCTGGTACTTATGTTCCATGGTACCTATGTTACCCATTGCCTATGTTCCCTGGTAGAGATGTTCCTCAATACCTATGTTCCCTGGTACAGATGTTCCCCAATACCTATGTTCCCTGGTACAGATGTTCCCCACTACCTATGTTCCCTGGTCCAGATGTTCCCCAATACCTATGTTCCCTGGTCCAGATGTTCCCCACTACCTATGTTCCCTGGTACAGATGTTCCCCAATATCTATGTTCCCTGTATACAGATGTTCCCCACTACCTATGTTCCCTGGTACAAATGTTCCCCATTACCTATGTTCCCTGGTACAGATGTTCCCCAATACCTACGTTCCCCACTACCTATGTTCCCCATTACTTATGGCATGTTCCCCGATACCTATGTTCCCCATTACCTATAGTATGTTCCCTGGTACCTATGCTCCCCTTAATCTACAGTATGTTCCCTGGTATCTATATTCTCTGGTACCTACTTTCCTCATTACCTATGTTCCCCATTACCTACAGTATGTTCCCTGGTACCTATGTTCCCCATTACCTATGTTCCCCGGTACCTATGTTCCCCATTACCTATGTTCCCTAGTGCCTATGTTCCCCATTACCTTCAGTATGTTCCCTGGTACCTATGTCCCCCAGTGCCTATGTCCCCCAGTACCTATGTTCCCTGGTACCTATATTCCCCTTTACTTACAATATGTTCCGTGGGACCTATGTTCCCCATTACTTATGTTCCCTAGTACCAATGTTCCCCATTACCTACAGTATGTTCCCCAGTACCTATGTTCCCCATTACCTACAGTATGTTCCCGGGTACCTATGTACCCTAGTGCCTATGTTCCCCGTTACATACAGTATGTTCCCTGGTACCTATGTTCCCTGGGTGCCTATATTCCCTTTTACCTACAGTATGTTCCCTGGTACCTCTGTTCCCCATTACCTATGGTCCCTGGTACCTATGTTCCCTTTTACCTACAGTATGTTCCCTGGTACATATGTTCTCCATTACCTAAAGTATGTTCCCTGGTAGCCATGTTCCCCATTACCTTCAGTATGTTCCCCGGTACCTATGTTCCCCTTTGCCTATGTTCCCCATTAATTACAGTATGCCTCCTGGTACCTATATTTCCTGGTGCCTATGTTCCCTGGTACCTATATTCCCCTTTACCTACAATATGTTCCCCATTACTTATGTTCCCTAGTACCTATGTTCCCCATTACCTACAGTATGTTCCCTGGTACCTATGTTCGCTGGTGCCTATATTCCCTTTTACCTACAGTATGTTCCCTGGTACCTCTGTTCCCCATTACCTATAGTCCCTGGTACCTATGTTCCCTTTTACCTACAGTATGTTCCCTGGTACCTATGTTCCCCATTATCTACATTATGTTCCCTGGTACCTATGTTTGTCATTACCTTTGTTCCCCGGTACCTATGTTCCCCATTACTTATGTTCTCTAGTACCTATGTTCCCCATTACCTACAGTATGTTCCCTGGTACCTATCTTCCCTTTTACCTACAATATGTTCCCTGGTACCTATGTTCCCCATTACTTATGTTCTCTAGTACCTATGTTCCCCATTACCTACAGTATGTTCCCTGGTACCTCTGTTTCTCATTACCTATGGTCCCTGGTACCTATGTTCCCTATTGCCTACAGTATGTTCCCTGGTACCTATGTTCCCCATTACTTATGTTCTCTAGTACCTATGTTCCCCATTACCTACAGTATGTTCCCTGGTACCTCTGTTTCTCATTACCTATGGTCCCTGGTGAATGTAGGACGTTTCGGCCTAGGACGTTCCGGACTAGGATGTTTCGGACTGCACTTTTTGCAGTCCCTAACCTTAACCCTAACCCTAACCCGAAAAGTCCTACTTACGTCCTAGGCCGAAACATCCAAGTCCGAAACGTCTGTCCACCAGTCCCTGGTACCTATGGTCCCTATTACCTACAGTATGTTCCCTGGTACCTATGTTCCCCATTACTTATGTTCTCTAGTACCTCTGTTCCCCATTACCTACAGTATTTTCCCTGGTACCTATGGTCCCTATTACCTACAGTATGTTCCCTGGTACCTATGTTCCCCATTACTTATGTTCTCTAGTACCTCTTTTCCCCATTACCTACAGTATGTTCCCTGGTACCTCTGTTCCCCATTACCTACAGTATGTTCCCTGGTACCTCTGTTCCCCATTACCTATGTCCCCTGGTACTTTGGTCCCTATTACCTTGGTTCCCCAGTACCTCTGTTCCTCAGTGCCGATGTAAGGTTAGGGTTAGGGTTGACCTTAACCCTTGGTGAAACTCGTGCAACCACACTGCCTGCACTGTGGTTTGGAGGCCTTCATCCTTACATATGGAACTACATTCCTATCATGTACATTGAACTGGGGAACACAGGTACAAAGGAACATAGGGCTAACTCCCTTAAAACCAGGCCTTTTGTTTAAATGGACAACAGAGCCCTTAATTATGTTTTTAATCTCGAAATGTAAGTTTCTCAAATGGGTGGATAATAATAAATCGTATCCTTTATGAAGACAGTGGCTGGTGGCAGCACAACATCTTATCTTACAGAATAATCTCTACCTGAAATCCAACATCAAGCCTATCAGTGACTCTTCCTGTCCTGTATAAGACATGTGATCCAGCCATGCAGCAGATATAAGGGACTGTGGCCTCTATATAGTATGTATCTAAAGATAGAAACTAGCTCTGCACACAGTTCTGGAAACCTCATTAACATTGCAGCATACAGAGGACATTTGGTAGGTAGAGTGAGTAAAGAAAAGAGGCATGTGCAGAGATCAGAGTGCAGGAGGTGGTTTGGGATTTCAGTGAAACCCCTGGAAGTCTTTATGTTGGTTTCAATATTTAAATGACCCTTCATGCTGACCTACTGTGAACAGAGTTATGCAACTTACTTCCAAACTGTAATACCTTACAAACAAGTGTTCAAAGAACGCAAACCTCCGCCAAGCACCCTGAACGGTGTGCATGTGTGGATCCACTATTTCTTTTTAAATTAAACAGTTTCAAGGTTGTTCCATACAGCAGAAAAAGTTTAACCTCAGTACCAGTCATGTTTATGTCAAATTATATTAAATTCCAACCAATATTTGTTGCGTTATAATGAAAAATGTGTGGTAAATGGGATTTTCAGTGTTAAATTGAAATGTCCACAGAGTCCACATTCCACAGTGGATGTGGACAATTTTGTGCCAGATACAAGATATTGTTCTAAGCTATGGGTGTATGAAATTGGAGGCTAATCGGAGTCGTTTTGAATTTTTTATGAATTTTCGAAAATTGCTCAATGATGAGAGATAGGAAAATTTGAGATTTTGTGACCTTGCTGTGACCTTGAACTTTGGCCTACTTGGCCCAAAATTTAATGGGTTCATCTCAGGGCCTAGGCCTATCTGTGGGGACAATTTGGTAAAGATGGTTGGAATAGTTTTCCTGTAAAGTTGCTAACAAACAAACAAACAAACACACAAAGCAAAGTGATCACAATACCTCCTGGCAGAGGTGATTACTTCTTACTGTTATTTAGAAGTAATTCTTTACCTTATAGTATTACTGCCTCAGAATTGTAATGACTCCTGCACTACTTTTGAGTTACTTCCACAAAAAACTACTACAGAAGCAGACCATAACATTCTAAAATGACAAAATGCACTTCAGAGGATTTCCATCAAGTAGAGGGCTAAAATGGTGTAGCATAACGACTGTGGGCTATTCAGGTACTGACAATATAGTTGATTATTGCAAAGTGAAGGCTCAAGGCAATGCAAGAAAGGATGACAACCAAACTTAATTTTCATTCTGTTTTCTTTCTCTTCTCAGTAAGTGGTAACATGGCACTGTTCGAGATGTTTTTTTTAAATTGCTAGTGCTATTTCTCGACGTTGATAGTTCTTTTGGTTCCTGGAGTGGCTATATATAGTGGTTATATAAAAGTGGCTATACTCTAAATTTTTGCCCTTTTTGTAAGAAGTCAAGAAAAACACCCTGTTTTAGAAACAGCGACATATAAGACTATTCTATTTAGTTTACCCAAAAATCCTTCAGTAGTATTTATTCACTGCTATAAAATGATCATGACTTGATCAGGAGCAGTTTGTAGGTTTTACTGGTCGCACAAGTAGCTGCATGAATGGAAATGTATTCAATATGAAGCAAACCGGATAACGTTAGCCTTTCATAACATTAGCCTACTCACACAGTTTATTGTCGACAACACCTCTTCTCTAAATGTGCAGTCATTTGGTCAGTAGTTTAAAACAGTGACTCATTCTGAAATCTATCACACATTGAAAAAATAACTCCAGAAAAAAAGATATATTATCGACCTTTTGATTATTTTTGCGAAATTTCACATTCATTGCTCCAAATTTGCACACCAACGTCCAAACATCACTGTTTTCAAAGCCCTTTTTTCCAATTACGTGGACAATTTGAGAAACAGTATAAATTCTAAAGCAAATAAAACAAAAAAATATGTCAAATGTATAATCTTATTCAATTTGTATAATCTCTATTTATTCCTCAAGCAATTATTATTATTTTTTTTTAACATATTTGTATTTATTTATTTTTTTCCTAATGTTTTTACTTACATGTACTTCTCTATATAATGTAAAAGATTTTGTGAATTATGGAACTTTCTACCCTTGTTGTTGTATACTGTTATGTATATTTACTGTTCAATGTTAATTGTTCAAATAAAAAAAAAAAAAAAAAAAGACTCATTCTGAAACCACCTTAAACTTACCTCAGAATTATGTATTCCATGAAAGTAGGTTCTCTCAATATGTGTCAGTCATTTGAAAGACGTTTATTCTGCCTTTCTTGTTCGCATTTCCAATAATCTTGCATCTTTCAATGCAACTTGCAGTGACCTGTCAATCAACTTGGGTGGAACTGGCACCTGAGGTGTCCAATCAGGTTCCAGAGATGAACAGCACTAAGCAGAGCCTTGGCTCTGGTGCTAAATTAGCAATATTTTCCTCAGCATGACCCGCCCTACTCTGCCTCTGATTGGCTCATCAGTCCTCATGCCTAAAGTTAACCAATCTAACCAATGAAGGTACCAAGTACTAGCCAATTAGAGGCAGAGTAGGGCGGGTCATGGCTTCACCATCCTAGGGGAAAACATGAGCAATTTGACAGCATATACTACTGAATGGTGCAGGGGGATTTAGAAGTGGGTATAGGCAATGATGACTGAAATACATACCCTGGACTACACCACTGGTTTTGGACAAAGGTTGCATTTGGCAGTGCACTCATTGTCCGATTTCTGGAGTTATCAGATTATTCCAGTGATCATGTAAACAGGATAATCTAATAGGCTTTATCCGATAACAGCAGTTATCTGATTATAAGAAATCGGATTAACACACTTGGGTTTCTCCCCAATACTCCGATGTCTTCACACATGTATACAGGTTAATCTGATTTCTTTAGTTTCTTTTTTTTTTTTTTTTCTGTAGCATTTGTAAAAAAAAAAAAAAAAAAAAAAAAAAAAAAAAAAAAAAACTATATAAACAAAGTAATACAGCAACAACGTAAGCCTGAGGAAAAAGGTAAACAAACAATGAAATGAAATGAAGGATAGCAGCAACATGTGACCTATTTTGTCATCTTATTCACTCCCACATTAGGACAGCTAACACTGACACCATAGGCATTGTCATGGTCAACAAGACATGACTGGATGTTTTGAAAATGACAGGAAGTGCAGGAAGTGTATGTCTTAAATCATAACTTCATACCATGCCTGTTAAACTTTTAACACATTACCAACCGTTGTCCATTACCTGCCCACCCTCAGTTCATCTACTAAACATTTAAAATCATGGTTATTGGACAATCAAACCTGCCTTCACAATCTCATATAAAGTTATCTGGCACTCTGAAACTGTGTGGGCATGTATGTATGTGTGTACAGAGTAGCATAAATGTCTAATGTGTTTTGTCAGTTTAATGAGTACACTGGATTGTACAGTTTTTATGTGAACTATGTTGTTTTATGAAGGGACTAAAGATGGAAATTAGCCTTGGCTATAATTGTACATATTGGCGCATATTGTGTTGTCCCTTTGGAAAATACACTTCAACGTACATATGTACCCTGAAAGAAATCAAGTAATGGACTGAAACATGTAAACCATGATTTTTCAATTATCGCATTTCTGAGTGCATGTAAACACGTCGCATCTGCTAACAGCAATTATTGGATTACTCCCAGTTATCGGATTTTTATGGTCATGAAAACAGGCTCTATTACATTATTCTTGTCCTTATCTCTGACAAACTCGAACTAATGGGCATACATCCATCTTCTGCTATCTTCACCCATCAAACAGGAAATAGAACTGTCCTGCCACATTTTCGTTTTGTTAAGGTCTCGCTGTTTTGTTTTGTTTTTTCATTTGAGCAAGTAAATTATGGGCAATGCAAGCACTATTGAACATGTACCGAGTAAAATATTACTGAAAATTGATTAGTAATGCCTTACACTACTGCGTTACAGCAAAAAGTAATCCATTACTGTGATGCATTACTTTTGTAACATGACACTCCCAACATTGACTGTGAGACAGGAGACATTAACAGAGACATCACATTCAACTCTAAACAGACAAGTAAACTGTATCTGTTACCATCACATTTATCCTCCAACATAAAACTTGTTCTTTTGAAAAATCAGGTGAAGACATCGGTGTAAAGTATTCAATAATTGAATCATCATTGCATCAGCAGGGTCCTGATTTACTTGGATCTTGCAGAGACCAACCCTTGGCATACCGCACAGGGCTTGTACCTACCTCAAAAAGGAGATAGCAACTGTTTCTCTCATTACTAAAGGCTGTAAAAACTAAAGGCTGACAGTTTTTTTTACAGATATAGAGAAACATGTCTGGACGCAAACATACCTAAACATAGATACAAACATTTGTGAACGACTCAACTGATGGCTTGACTGATCTTCTTCATGCCATCTGTACTTTTAGATATCTGTGTATCTATTAGTATCTTTTGACCTAAATTCTTCATCTTCATTTATCATACTTCATTCATAGGAAAAACACAATTTAATATGACTTATGATAATACTAGTTATATATAGGCCTAAACAGAGTGCATTTGTACTTACTGATGTCCCGATATGGATTTTTTCTTCCTGATCCGATCCAAAAATTTTTTGGGGATTAGTTTTGCCAATACAAACTGAATACTAGGGGTGTATATTGGCAAGAATCTGGTGATATGATACAAATCACAATACTAGGATCATGATACGATATATCACAATACTGTTAAAAAAGGCCTTTTTTTTTTTTTTTTTTTATGATTATTTCTTTGAAGAATTGAATTACACCAGGAATATGCACAAATACTAAACACATTTTAATTTGATCAGAACAGGATCTAATGTTATATCACAAAATTTTCCTGTATTAAAACTTCAATTAGATTTTACAGACGTTACAGTTTAAGATCCTGTTCAAATGTTCATATTCTATTAGTTCCTAACTAACATCATAAAATTATTTATTTGCAATCCCAACAAAGGAACTAACATTATTTAATAAAAGAGTGTTAAACAATAATAAATAAAATATAAACAAAAAAGAAAAACACAAATGAACCTCCACAATATCTGCATTTGAATAAATACCTTAAAATGTCGATTCAGTACTTTTTAATATTGATACAATATTGTGAAATGAAATATTGTGATATATTGCAGAACCGATATTTTCTTACACCCCATCCAATACTGATCCAATACTGACTTTTTACGATGAAATTTTGATTTAAATTTGGAGTCATTATTTCTAGGTTATTATGCTATTATTAGGGACCGAGCCGAAAAGTAAGGCCCTCTCACACAGTGAGAGGCCTTGCCTGCAAGCAAGGCCCTATTGTTATTCGTTCGTTATGATATTATTATTATTATTCAGACACCACTTTGACCTGGATTTTGACCCCCTAAACATGCTCGAAAACTCACCAAATTTGGCACACATGTCAGGTCTGGCGAAAAATTTGATAAAATGTAAAAATTAACCCCATAGGTGCCAAAATGAGCTCTCTAGCGCCCCCCTAGATACACAAAAACGGCCCTAGCGGCCAGTAGGAATGTCATAGAAACATGAAACCAACGCCAAAGTTTTCGTCTCATCGAGCCCGACAAATCACATGCTGACACTCATGACCTAACTCCGACAGGAAGTTCAGAATTTGCCTTTCAAAGTAAAATGCTCAAATTGCAAACTTCCAGTAGGAATGTCATAGACACACGAAACCAATGCCAAAACCTTCATTTAATCGAGTCCAACAAATCACGTGCTGAAACCTATGAGCTATCTCTAACAGGAAGTTCGCAATATGCCTTTCAAAATAAAATTTTTAAAACTAACTCCGATTACACCGTTTGTGGTATTGACTTCTAAATAGCACCAAAAGATAGAGTGAACCCTCTTTAATAAAACAATTTCACACCTTTTCCATAACTGTCTTAGTTTTTGTTTTACAAGCCCGCAAAGTTGTGATGTTTGGAACTCATTTTTCACTTTGGAGTTTTTCCCCACATGTGACATATCTACGCGTTCACGGGACTCACCACAACGCTCACATGCAAAAAAATTTGAGATACGATGTACGGTTATTGATTTATAGCAATTTGTTTTGTTTTCATACTTTTTCTACTTTAGACTGCCATTTGACCCCCTTAACATGCTCCAAAACTCACCAAATTTGCCATGTATGTCATGGCTGGTGAACACTTTCATTCAATATCAAAATTAACCCCATGGGTTCCAAAATGGACTCTGTAGCGCCACCTATGTACTAAAAAACACACAAAATCTGCCCTAGCGGCCAGTAGGAATGTCACAGAAACATGAAACAAATGCCAAAATGTTGGTCTGATTGAGCCGACAAATCATACACTGACACTCATGAGCTAACTCCAACAGGAAGCTGGCAATCTGCCTTTGAAAGTTACTCTACGTTTCTGCAATTACTGCTTATTCATTTCAGACTTTTGATAAAACAGTTATACCTCTTTAAATTCCCACAAGTCTGCAGAATCCAAAAGTGAAAGAATTTTTCAGATATGACCTACGATTATGGAATAATGGTGATTTTTTGAAGACTATGTTTGGTTTCACTTTTAACAATGACAAAATCCCTATAAAACTCTTCCTGGTGCACACTTGGAAGTGTCTGTCTGTAGTGCAGTGGTTCATGTTGCTGCCTGTGGAACAAGATGACCCTGGTTTAAGACCCAGGTAATCCAAAATTTTTTTTTATTATTTTTTTTAAATTTTAAAACAGGTTTTACTGCATTGTATTGTGGATATTGGAAATTTTGCACACATTCAAAAGTACACGGAGTACATTTTTTCAAAATAAAACCCCAATTAAAAAAAAAAAATACAAAATGTCTATTACATAACTTCTTTTCATTTTTATGACCAAATGCTCAACTGTTTGTACAATGTTTCTTCATTCAAAAGTACTCTTTCTCACAGACACACATGCTCACACAATAGGGTTTTTCCAAAATAAAAGCCTTAAATGTGATAAATCATCACTTTTATACTCACTTATTCATACAATTTCAAATCATTTTTCAAACTGATTCTTTCTCTCACATATAAAACAAATGCACATACACACAGTAGGGTTTCCAAAATAAAAGTCTCATTTTAAAGATGATGGTGTTTCAGCAGAGGGTCGCTGGTGTTCTGTACAGATGTAAGGAGGACAGACAGTTTAGGGTGGGAACTGGTATCGGGACGGAGAGGTGTGAGTGGAGCTGAGGTTTCGACGATCACGGGAGGCGGATCGTGGGGGAGGTGGATCACGCGGGGGGCGAATCGCGGGGGAGGCGGATCGCCCGGTGTGAGGTCCCGCCCAATGCTGCTTGCAGCTTTAATTTTACTTGAGATCACAATGGGCTGAATGTGGAACCTGAACTAAAACAACCATGACACCTTTGACTCTTAATAACTTTAGTATAATTTTCACACTTTACAAATTCATACTATGGGCTAAATTAGAACCTTTAGCAGGCCAGTTTTGGCCCACGGACCATAAGTTTACCACTGCTGTTGCGCATCTATGAACAGGTCCATCCGGGTATTATATGGGGGTGCATTCCATAGGATCGGGTTGGTCAAAAGAATGTCAGTTTATTTGCAGGGCGGGTTGGGTCGGGTCAAATAATTCCACACTAGCCCCACGGCTTGAAAAAAATCTGACTCGCACATCACTACCGTACATACCTCATAATGAGTACACGCAGACCTTAAAGTGAAAGTGAAACTTATTGACGTTTTACTAATTCCTCTTAGCCTCCCGCTGTTGTGCAGCTTTTCCCTACGTACGGAAACTGTAATTTGAGCGGACAGGATGTTTGTTTGCCCCTCCCAGAACCAGGCCAAGATCGGCCTGATCTCGTGACTAAATTCAATGCAGTCTTCTAAAAAATACCAGATCAGCAGCCGATACCAATCTTTAGATCAGATCGGGACATCCCTATTTGTACTATGGACACCATTTATCACTTTCAAGTAAATGATCTGAAAAACCTTTTCCTTTTTTTTTTTTTTTTTATTATTTATTTATTTCAAACATGCAAAGAAACAAAATAATACAAAACAAAATAAAACAAGAAAAGCACTTGGAGAGCGCAGACTTCCACCAAGGCAGATCAGTGGGCCCCCGTGGCCCCCAACCCCCACCCCCAATCACCACCAAAATGTAATAACTTCTTCCTTGTGCCAATATTAACATTTTCTGAAAATTTCATGAAAATCCGTCCAGAACTTTTTGAGTTATCTTGCTAACTAACAAACAAACACGCAAACACACACGCACACAAACACACAAAGCAAAGCGATCACAATACTTCCTGGTGGAGGTAACAAAATAAAACATTTAAATGGACAGAATCTTTCTTCAAGCACATACGAGTCTGAATTTTGCATGGTTGAAAAGAAATAGGAAGAAGTATAAACTCATTTAATCCAACCCCTCAGTGCTTTTACACCTTTATCACTAACTTGATACAAGAATCAAACAATACTATTTTCCTCATTTTAGCATCGAACCACAACAAATATATAATGCAATAACTGAATTATACACAACAAAAAGCTCATGGCAGCACAGTCATACAAACAGACTCAACAATTCAACCATTTTCTTCTATAATTACAGCAGATTTATCAGTACAACATCCATAAACAAACAGGCCTCTTTGTCATTATTAAATACTGGACCTCTCAAGAATTAATTCTTTATATCTCTTTTTAAACTGAATTATGTTAGATATTTGTTTTATCTCCACACACAATTTGTTCCACAATTTTACTCCACAGATACAGAAACTTTTTAACGTAATGCGTACTTTATGAATCTTTAAATTTAACTTTCCCCTTAAATCTTAGCCTCCCTCTCTTTCACAAAACATTTCTTTAATATTGCACGGGAGTAACTTCTTTGCTTTATACATTATTTGAATAGTTTTGAATTCCACAAGGTCAATGAGTTTTAAAGTTTTAGATTGTAAAAATAGTGGATTTGTGTGTTCACGAAAACCAACATTGTGAACGATTCTTATTGCTCTTTTTTGCAGTAGAAAAAGTCTTTGTAATGAATTTGTAAATGTATTTCCCCATACCTCCAAACAGTAACTTAATTAGGGTAAGATCAATGAATTATACAGAATCTGAAGTGATTTTTGATCAAAGATCCCCTTTGCTCTGGCTAGGACTGAGATGCTTCTGGATAGTTTGTTTTGTACATGTTTTATGTGAGGTTTCCAGCAAATTTTATCATCAATTATCACTCCAAGAAACTTGTTTTGATTCACCCTTTCTATATCTACACCCTCTATTTGTACCTTTACCTCATTACTTGTTTTACATTTACTGAAAATCATGAATTTCGTTTTACACAGATTTATTGACAAATTATTTTTGTCAAACCATAACTTAGTTTTATTTAGCTCTGAAGTGATTAAGTCCAAAGGTGCTGCAAACCTTAAGTTGTAAAAGCCAGACATTCATAATTATATTTTAGCACATGCTTCAACTACAGAACAATTAACTTTTTGTTGATTATCCCAGTCATCGATAGAAGGCTCTGAACAATTCAAAGCAGAGGTTTACTGAACACATCATAGTAACTGACGGTATTACTTAATCATTTCTCCTTGTTCACCACCAAGAGAACTTGCTAATATCCAAGCTCTAGTAGTAGTTCATTGTACTTTGACTGAAGTGAATGATTCATGACCACAAAGACAATAATATGGGTCAATATGTGAAAGGGCTCAAAACAATGAACATTAATAGACTCCTAATGGCTCTCTGGAGACTTGTTGAGGTCATATGAATAAATACAGAAAAAAAAAAAAAAAAAACAACAACAACAACATCGGTTAAATGGAGACGGTCCTTACACTGTAAAAAGAAAAAAAAAATCTGTAATTTAACAGAATTTTTACAATTTATTTTACAGATTTTTCCTGTATTTTTAAGATACAGGAAAATATCAATGAAATGACAAAAATAGACGGTGATTTTAGATGTCAAATGTAAAATAACACGAAAAAAACTGTAACTGTGAATAACCATAAAATTTCCATTTTTTAAAAGAAAATTGTTTACTTTTCACAGAAAAATACAGTTAAAATACATTTGCAAATGTATTGTAATTTCACAAATATTTATTTTCTATTTATGAGATTAAACTGTTACTTTAAAGTTTAATACTGTAAAAATATAATAAAACTAGATAAAATTACTGACAATTAACCGTAAAAGAAGTATTTGTCCTGTAAGTTTAACAAGACTTGTTTGTTAATTGACAAATATCTTGTGTAATTATGGGAGGTTTCACAACAAAAATGTTGACAAAATGTATTTTTGTGAATGTATAACATGTATAAGCACTGATAAACTGTCAAATACAGTTTTTATCAGTGGATTATAAAATTTAGTATCATTGAAAATTGTATATATATATATATATATATATATATATATATATATATATATATATATATATATATATATAGGTAATTTGATTGTTTTAATACATGTAAATATTCTTTATTAAACATTAAAAAGTCAAAAAAATATGCAAAATATCATGTAAATTTAGGGCAAAAACTGTATTTTAATTATGGAAAATTACCGTATTTTTATGAGATGGTTATTTTCCGTTATTTAACAGTATTTTTTCGGCACCCCTGCTGCCAGAATAATACAGGTTTTTTTTACGTTTTTTTTTTTTTTTTTTTTTTTTTTTTTTTACAGTGTAGAATGAAGTGGTTGGTACAGATATGACAGAATAACTAAAGTCTATGGACTCAAACACAGGAGACCAGTTAGTTTTATTGTCCTTTCTTAGACCCATTTCTTTAACAACATTTTTTTGTGACTAAACCTAACCACCATACTGTTAACGTGTTCTTTTATTGGAAGCTCCAGGGATGAGTCTGGATTCAAAGTTGGCAAAATTTATTCAGATCACAAATAAGATGGAAACTCAGCACTGAGGATTCAAGAAACAATGAGCCCTGAACATCAGATGAATTGTACATTTATTTCCCTATAGTTTGGCGCACCCATACAAATGGGTTGGTCTTTAACCCTTTCATGCACTGTCCACTCCAGTGGACAGTTCTTCTCCAGCTGTTCTCTTGTATATTAATGGGTTTTGTTGTTTTAGTTCCATAATCAGCCAACACAGTGGATGCTTATGTACCATCCCATACACTGTAATTCAGACCATTACTGTAACTTTACTGTTCTTGATTAACCTGATCTGCAGTAACATGTTTGAGTGTAAATCAATTATTTGTTAGACAAGAAGGTTTTTTTTTTTTTTTTGCATATTATCTCCGTGCAGTGAGTAATTACTAGCATTAGAATATGTTAAAATGTGAGAAGACATCGGATTAGCAGCATTAAAAATGTTTTTATTTCATTGTTTTCATATCACTTTCTGATATTGGGTTTTAAACACATTTATTTACTTCAAAAATTAAATGCATGGATATTTTTGTAACTCCATATGAAAAAAAAAACTCGATTGCATTGTTTTTTTCATGGCTAAACACTGAAGAAAAAAATCTTGACTAAGGTTCTCATAATTCGTGCATGAAAGGGTTAACTTAGCATTATGTAAATAGGTCAAACAGATGTGGGGCCTCAACTCTAAGTAAACTTATGCCAACAATAAGTTTACTTATTACCTATGTTTGACAACATTATGTGTGTGAATATGTGTGTGTTTAGAAATGTATCTAAAGAAAGAACAGAAGATAATTAAATCCTATGCACTGTACAGATGCTTCCTATCTTAACAATCTTAACATACCGACAAGATATTTGAACTAAAACAGGGTGCTACATAAATCCTAGTTACCTACTAATAAAACAATTCATCTTAAAAATTCAATATCTAAATTAAAATATTTCAGTACTGTTTGTTTTTTATTTATTTTTTAAATGGTATTTTATGTATTTATACATTTACATAAGCACATACGTAGACAAAAAAAACCCAGACAAACACAATACAAAAAAACAAATTACACAACAAACCAACAAACCTATTAAACAAAAGAAAACAAGGCAAAATAATAGAAAATACAGCCACTAAACAAATAAATAATATTATTAACTTCTCTTTACGATGCTCAGGGCTGATTGAGGGTTAATATAATGTATACTAACAACGAATTTCTCCATCAAGAGGCCATAGTAGACAGCAGGACACTCTTGTTGACAGTAGAAAAAAAAGGATTCCATTGTTGATGAAACAAATTAACCCTTTCATGCATAATGGTCACTATAGTGGACTGTTATTCTATAGCTGTTCTTTTGTATATTCTTGGATTTTGTTGTTTTACTTGCATATCAGCCAACACAGTGGATACTTATTGGTCCAAACACAGTAATGTCTCGTCAGAGAGTGAACTTTAATTGATTGCCATTCCAACATTTATTTCAACATAAAGTAGCTCCTTGTTTTGGATAATCCCTTATGGCCCAACTAAAGCAAAAATGAATTTAAAAATAAAACTGTGGGTCATTTAGCAACACTAATCTGTCAAATTGTATCTAAAATGTCCTGTCAGAGAGATTTCGAATACTGTGTTTTGACCCTTATGCATCATCCCATACACTGTAATTCATACCATTACTATAACTTTCCTGTTCTCAGTAAACCTAATCTGCAGAAACATGTTTGAGTGCAAATAAATTGCTAATTGCTATTAGACTGTATTTTTTTTTAAACAAAAAGTTTTTTTTTTTTGTTTTTTTGTTGTTGTTGCATATTATCTTTGTGAGTAATAACTAGTAGTATAATACAGGGTGGGGAAGCAAAATTTATAATGAACATTTAGTTGTTTTTTCTCAGCAGGCACTACGTCAATTGTTTTGAAACCAAACATATATTGATGTCATAATCATACCTAACACTATTATCCATACCTTTTCAGAAACTTTTGCCCATATGAGTAATCAGGAAAGCAAATGTCAAAGAGTGTGTGATTTGCTGAATGCACTCGTCACACCAAAGGAGATTTCAAAAATAGTTGGAGTGTCCATAAAGACTGTTTATAATGGAAAGAAGAGAATGACTATGAGCAAAACTATTACGAGAAAGTCTGGAAGATACTATTGAAGAAGAATGGGAGAAGTTGTCACCCGAATATTTGAGGAACACTTGCGCAAGTTTCAGGAAGCGTGTGAAGGCAGTTATTGAGAAAGAAGGAGGACACATAGAATAAAACATTTTCTATTATGTACATTTTCTTGTGGCAAATAAATTCTCATGACTTTCAATAAACTCATTGGTCATACACTGTCTTTCAATCCCTACCTCAAAATATCGTAAATTTTGCTTCCCCACCCTGTATGTTAAAAATGTGAGAAAATACCAGATTAGCAGCATTAAAAAAAATTATTTCATGGTTTCAGTCAGTAAATGCATGTTTTTTTTGCTTCAAGAATGAAATGCAGGGCGTCCAGCTGAATGGACATTTTTGTAACTCCATGAAAAATAGGTTTATAGAAAAAATTTCAATCACATTGTTTTTTTTATGCATAAAGAGGAATAAAAATACTCAGGAAAAAAAAAAAAATCTTGAATAAGATTCTCATAATTCATGCATGAAAGGGTTAATTTGTCCACAAATGGAAAACCATACTGTTTGTTACCATAGTTTTTTTTTTTTTTTTTTCCCCAAAACCTCTTGTCAAACCCTTTTCACACACCAACAGTATTATGTGTCTGTAAATTTCATGCATTTATATACAGTAGAGTTTTTTTTAGACAGGCTGGTAATTGACCTCTGGTGGTGACAGATGGATGTGATGTGTCACAATCATATCAGAGTTTATATTAGTATGGAGCTAACGTGGGTGGGAGTAATGGGCACAATATGCTCCTCTTACTTGTGCAAATGGTCCCCATCCCTTCAAATATACATTTTTTGTCATCTCCTATTTATCTTATTGCAGACATTTGTCAAAGACAGTTCCTTTGGCTGCTCATATGACCCTACCTGCCCTGACGTGAGAGCTGTCGACATTGTTTCAACTCCTGCCTGCTCAGACATGATCATAATGCAGACTAGAGCTGCACAATATATCATCTGAGCATTGTCATCGCAATGTACATGTGTGCAATACTGACATCGCAGGTCCTGCAATGCAGGAAGCAAATTAACTCAACCTGTCCTCATCTAATTTTAAGGGTTCTTGACACACACTGCATGCAGCGATCCACCAGTCACAATCATTCTTAATCAGTTTGGAGTGAGTCGCTGGTAACAACGTTAAAAAATGAGCAACGAATAAGAGAAAATCACCATAAATGAAGACTTGGTGCCAAAAAGAAAAGCAATGTCAGTTATCTGCAATTATTTTAGCTACAAGAAGGATGATATTGAAACACATGTTCTGTGTCGATTGTGCCTTGCACCAGTTGCCACAACAACAGGAAACACAACTAATTTGTTTGACCATTTACGTCGGCACCACACAGCTAATATATCCTCCTGAGTATTTTTTCATATCGCAATATATATTGCAGGGTTTAAAAAAATCACAATGTCATTTTTTTCCAATTTCGTGCAGCCCTAATGCAGACCTCTTTCAGAAAATGGTAATTCATGTAAAAATCAGGTGTAAATGCAAAGACATTAAATTGGATGTCATTATGCAAGTAGTAGTGTAGTAGTAGTAGTTTATTCGGTCGTCAATCGCTTCAAACAACAAACAAAAAAAACCCAACATATCCATTGTTCCATATACAATGCGACCGAAACGGTTTAGGCTGAAGTTAAGACTTATTTTGCCTAACCCTATTTACAACTAGAAGCACTGGGAGAGCGCAGACCTCCACCAAGGCAGATCAGTGCCCCAGATTTGGATGAAAATTTCAGGAAATGTTGATACTGGCACAAGAAACAAATGATTAAATTTGGGTGGTGATCGGGGATGGGGGGGTCACAGGGGCCCACTGATCTGCCTTGGCGGAGGTCTACACTGTCTTTTCTAGAAAAGCACTCGGAGAGCGCAGACCTCCGCCAAGGCAGATCAGTGGGCCCCCATGGCCCCCACCCCCAATCACCACCAAAATTTAATAATTTCTTCCTTGTGTCAGTATCAACATTTCCTGAAAATTTCATGAAAATCCATCCAAAACTTTTTGAGTTATCTTGCTAACTAACAAACAAACACACAAACATACGCACGCAAACACAAAAAGCAAAGCGATCACAATACCTCCTGGCAGAGGTGAAAAAATAAAACATTTAAATGTTTATGTTTATGTGTTTATGTTTATGCATTTGGCAGACGCTTTTTTCCAAAGCGACTTACAGGGGAAAACCAATTAAATCACTCAATCAATCAAATTTTATTTATATAGCGCCAGATCACAAAAAAAGTTCTCTCATGACACTTTATATATAGAGTTGGTCAAAACCAGACTCTAAGCCAATTTACAGAAACCCAACAGAATCCTCCAGGAGCAAACACTTGTGACTGGTGACAGTGGAAGGAAAAACTTCCCTTTAACAGCAGAAACCTCGAGCAGACCCAGACTCCTGGAGGATGGCCGTCTGCCTTGACCAGTTGGGGTTAAAGACAGAGGGTAAAGAAAGAGAAAAGGAGAGAGCGATAGAGATAGAGACTGGGGGAGAAGGGGGGAGTAGGGGGAGACACATGGAGGCAGTTGAGGATAAGTGAGTGGTGATGATGAGGGCAGGGAAGAGGCGGGACCACCGCAGCAGGTCCAGAGATAATCCTGGAAGAATCTGTGATAATCCTGGGAAAAACCCTATTAGCATATTTAAAATGGAATGTTCGAAAGTGTTAGGATAGGAGGTGCTCTCGGAAGAGCTGGGTCTTCAGGAGCTTCTTGAAGATAGGCAAGTGTTCTTGTAGCACTTGGTAGAGCGTTCCACCAACGTGGAACAACCCATGAAAAGAGCCTGGATTGTCTTGTGCAAGGTCTGGGGACCACCAGACTACGTTCCCCAGATGAGCGGAGTGGTCGTGGGGCAACATAAGCTTTTATCAGTGCACCTAAATGGACAGAATCTTTCTTCAAGCACATACGAGTCTGAATTTTGCATGGCTGAAAAGAAATAGGAAGAAGTATAAACTCATTTAATCCAACCCCTCAGTGCTTTTACACCTTTATCACTAACTTAATGCAAGAATCAAACAATACTATTTTCCTCATTTTAGCATCGAACCACAACAAATATATAATGCAGTAACTGAATTATACACAACAAAAAGCTCATGGCAGCACAGTCATACAAACAGACTCAACAATTCAACCATTTTCTTCTATAATTACACCAGATTTATCAGTACAACATCCATAAACAAACAGGCCTCACTGTCATTATTAAATACTGGACCTCTCAAGAATCCATTCTTTATATCTCTTTTTAAACTGAATTATGTTAGATATTTGTTTTACCTCCACACACAATTTGTTCCACAGTTTTACTCCACAGATACAGAAACTTTTTAACGTAGTGCACACTTCATGAATCTTTAAATTTATCTTCCCCGTAAATCATGGCCTCCCTCTCTTTCACAAAACATTTCTTGAATATTGCCCGGCAATAAGTTCTTCTTTGCTTTATACATTATTTGAATAGTTTTGAATTCCACAAGGTCAATGAGTTTTAAAGTTTTAGATTGTAAAAATAGTGGATTTGTATGTTCACAAAAAACAACATTGTGTACAATTCTTATTGCTCTTTTTTGCAGTAGAAAAAGTCTTTGTAATGAACTTACATATGTGTTTCCCCATACCTCCAAACAGTAACTTAATTGGGATAGGATCAATGAATTATACAGAATCTGAAATGATTTTTAATCGAAGATCCCCTTTGCTCTGACCAGGACTGAGATGCTACTGGATAGTTTGTTTTGTACATGTTTTATGTGAGGTTTCCAGTAAATTTTATCATCAATTATCACTCCAAGAAACTTGTTTTGATTCACCCTTTCTATATCTACACCCTCTATTTGTACCTTTACCTCATTACTTGTTTTACATTTACTGAAAATCATGAATTTCGTTTTACACAGATTTATTGACAAATTATTTTTGCCAAACCATAACTTAGTTTTATTTAGCTCTGAAGTGATTAAGTCCAAAAGGTGCTGCAAACCTTAAGTTGTAAAAGCCAGACATTCATAATTATATTTTAGCACGTGTTTCAACTACAGAACAATCAGGGATGGGGGGGCCAGGGGGGCCCACTGATCTTCCTTGGCGGAGGTCTGCGCTCTCCGAGTGCTTTTCTAGAAGAGACAGCGCAGACCTCCGCCAAGGCAGATCAGTGGGCCCCCATGGCCCCCCCACCCCCGATCACCACCAAAATTTAATCATTTGTTCCTTGTGCCAGTATCAACATTTCCTGAAATTTTCATCCAAATCCGTCCATAACTTTTTGAGTTATCTTGCACACAGACAAACAGACAAACAAACCGATGCCAACAAAAACATAACCTCCTTGGCGCAGGTAATAAACACAGAGTTTCCACATGAAAACAAAAAAAACAAAAAAAAATCAGTGTAATCATTGCTAAATATACAACAGAATAGAATACAAATTTAATTTAACTCAGGTAAATCATGTCCTTATAAAACTACCAATATTGATCCTAGTCTTCTAAACAAGTATTTTCTTTAGTCAATCCTGAGCTCTATATCTTTGAACAAGTTAATTTGCACTTCTTTTTAAAAGTTTTAATTGTTTTAGTCTGTTTGAATTGATCTTCCAGGCCATTCCAATGATTAACCCATCTAACAGAAATACATCTTTTTTTTTTTTTTTTTAAATTTGTTCTTGCCTTTGCTTTTTAAAAAATGCTGGTTCCTCTGAGGCTGTACTGACTTTTCCTACATTCAAACATCTACTGGATGTACGGAGGGAGAAGATTATTGTGTGCCTTGTACATCACTACTTAAGCTCAACAAGGTGATGTATTTTCAGTAAATTAAGCTCCGTAAAAATAATATTTGAGCTACATGTAAAAAACAGCAGAAACAGCGGCACTCACAGTGCTGCTGCCGCCAAACGGCTGCATTTTTTTGGGGTGAATTACAATCCCAGTTATTTTTGTAAAGAAATGTGCTCAATTTGCATGATATCACCTTGTCCTCTAATTAGATATTTGACTTTAAAAGATGATTTCATGTGTATGTCACTGTGTAGCAATAAGAGCACTTCATGGTTCATCCCATTATCAGATTTTTCCACTGTTGTCTAATAAATGTTCCCTTGGAGGCAGTGAGACAAGAAGTATTGGTTTTAGAAATGGGGGGAAAAAATGAAAACATGTAAGATTGAAAGTGTGTGGTGACGAAATATGACCCTGAATGCAGTAAATTTGACCAAATAATGACAGGCAGCGATGAGCAGAATGTTTATTTTGGTCATTACAGCTGATGGTGTCTGACATTTTTTCACATTTTATGCCTTTGTTATGGTGGTGCTCAGAAAGTGTTGTTCCAGATATAGACTGCATGGAATTATCAGGTGTATATGAGGTTCCCCAACTTCAGCTTTACAATTTAAGGCTGACTAAATGGGTAAGTGAACATCAAGCAAAAGAAGAAATAATGCTGCATTCCCATTGTTTATATCAGCTCAAGTTGTTTTGACTTTACTTGAAATGTCTCTGTTCTGGCACCAGTTTGGTGCATTTCCACTGCAGGTATAGTACTCCCTCAGTCTGGTTGGTCAACATAGCAGTGCTGTGTTTTCTTCAGTGTGACCATGACTGAAACAATGACAGAGGAGGAAACTAAAAACTAAAAAGAATTTATAAGATGGAACATGATTTAAATTTTTTTTCAAGGTGAGACTATAGTTGCCTTATATAGTTAATAGCTCTGGCATTTTTGGAGATTTCCTGCTGGAATGACTTGTTGTCCCATGTTGCAATACATTCATTCATTCATTTTCTGAACCTGCTTTATCCTCACTAGGGGCTCTATCCTCACGGGGGTCGCTTGGAGCCTATGCCAGCTACATAGGGGCGAAGGCGGGGTACACCCTGGACAAGTCGCCAGTTCATCACAGGGCTGAACATATAGAGACAAACAATCACTCTCACATTCAAACCTATGGGCAATTTAGATTAACCAATTAACCTATCAGTGCATGTCTTTGGATGGTGGGAGGAAGCCGGCGTACCCGGAGAGAACCCATGCAGACACGGGGAGAACATGCAAACTCCACACAGAAAGGTCCCACCCCCCGTCGACTGGTGTTGGAATCGAACCCAGGACCTTCTTACTGTGTCGCCCAGTGTTGCAATACAATGATGCAGATCAGATATCTGTCGACACATTGACAATTCTGGACTGACCAGTGTGTGATTTGCATGGTCTTATTTCATGTTTAGCATGACTGTAGCTTGGTTGGAACCTTGATACTAGAAATAATAACTGATGGTCGCTGCTCTCATTTGATGGAAATGTAATTTCATGCAGAGTCAAAGTGAGTTCAGCTGTTATCGTCAGTGAAAAAGCAGCATAAGACATCATGGGCCTGATTTACTAAAGGTTTTCGCGTGTAAAAACACACGCAAACTTGACTGTGCACATAAAAACATGTTGAAGCTTATCGTGGTGTAAGTGATGTGGGTGAGTGTATGAAGGAATAAATCAGTCAAAACAGGTACAGGGTCTTTCTCATGACTTTCAGTGAGCTCCAACACACAGTACAGTCCAACTCAACTCTCTGTCTAGCTCCTTCTCCTGTCCTCCCGAACAGCGGCCCCCCCAGGCAGAATCCCTCAAAACAGAACATCAACTTAGCATTACTGTGAACTCATATATATAAACATACAGTAATTATGTAAGAACATACTAAAACCATGTCTGTATAACATCGACATAAACATGTCTTTACTATTACTGTGCTTATGTTTACCCCAGAATATTTGCTTATTGTTAGCATTTCCCATTTTCACTCTTACACTAATAACAGGATGTACCGAGGGTCGTGTTTCTCAAATGGGCAAAATAGCTCACGGAACCCATTTTATGTGTTTGCCTTGATGAATGTGCAATATGGGTGTATCTGCCAGAACAAGTAAAATTATTCAGAGTAGATGCAAATATTTAGCGGCTGAAATGTGATTTCCCAAACCTGAAACTGATTGTGGTGGCTGATTTTGCATCTATATTTAGCCAGTCTGAAAGGCAGGTTTTAACTGACACAGCTTCGTGCAAAACTGGCTGCAGCTGTTGTGGTGAGGAGGCAGCAACAACCAAAGGCAACACAGAGAAAGAATCTTTTCTGCTTACATCAACGTTATTGGAATGATGGAAGAAAAAATAATTGAGATGTATGGTCTACCCAGCAATGTCATTTTAGAACTTGTACATGAACTAGGGGATGATTTGGGGCCAGTCACCAGGAGGAGTCATGTAATACCTTCTATGACAAAACTCTAATGTTACATTTCTGTGCGTCCGGATCATCGCAGCGCACTGTTGCCATTAGTGCTGGCATATCCCAGAGCAGTTTTTCCAGCGTACTGTCTCCATGACAACAAGTAGCCCACACAAAATCCTCATTTAAACAGGGCAGTCTCCAAGACTTGGCGCCTGCTGTCATTTGCACAGACAAAGTTGATCACCTGTGACACGCAAATCTACGGTGGCCGACATGGGACAAACACATTGCACCGGCCCAATGCGTCTCACTTCGAGAAAACAGCTGCAAGTACAGAAACAATGCAAATTCGCAAACTCAAACACAAGTCTAAACAAGGTAGAAAAAGAGGAACGTAGTGTAAATGAAAAAATGCGCCGCAAGAAATAAAAACACATTTATAATCATCAAATGCTCTGCAAATAAAGAAATGATGCAAACCAAGAAAATATCTGCAAATGAAAAACACGGCAGAACCAGTCACTACAACAGAAGGGCTCCAAACCTGCAGGGGGCAGCATTTATAGACAACAGACTAGTGTCAGATAGAATCAAATAAAAGTCACATGACCGTGCTACGCCGTAACTTCAATATGTTCCCACTGTAGTTTGAAACACTGTCAGTCAGACTAACAGTAGAATAGGGACATTCCGTGCATTTCCATGACAACTTTTATTCCTGGTTTAAACTGATTAAAGGTTAGAGCCTATTTAAGATGTCCATGTAAACACCTTATTCCAGTTGAAAAAGAAAAGTTTGGATTAAATTTAAACCTGATTAAAGTCACTGGTTTAATCCCCTTTTGAATCCAGGCTAAATTCTTCCTCAGACATGTAAACCCTTTATTCCGTTTGGACTGTATTCCTTCCATTCTGCGCATGCACGTTGTCTTGTCCTGTCGCGATGACGCCTACATTCTGCGCTGGCGGAAGAATATGCAATGCAATATAGTCAACCCAAACTGTTCCAGTGGATTATTTTGATGGGATCTACCAGCCTCTAATACCCTGAAGGAAGAGTTCACCACTTGTTTTTTATTTATTCATTTGTCATGCACTAATGAGTTTGATAAGTCGGCAAAACAGTTTGCACTGCAGTGCACCAATTGCCTTGTTCTCGCAGCCCTTCCGTTAGCTTAGCTTAGCCTAGCTTAGCATAATCGCTTCATTCCTATGGTCAGACGTAGCCAGGCTTTTATATGTGAGTTGTAGTATTTTGTGAGTGATTTTGTGAAATTCAGTTCTCCCTAATCATTATTTTAGTCCGGTGGGGTCAATATGATCACAAATTGAGGCTCAAATCATGGCAATGTGACTTACTGCACTGATAAAATCTTGGGAAGTAAAAACTGATGCAAAGCTAAAACGGTAAGGCAAAGCTAATTTAGCGCATTCACCCCTTCCAACAAAAAGATTTTCCAACTTCCGTCAATACAACAGTCCCAAGATTGTATGAGTGCAGTAAGTCGCGGATCTAAAAAAATAATTAGGGAGACTCGGATTTCACAAAATCACTTACAAAAGAAAACAAATCACTTTAAAAAACCCGGCTACGTGTGACCAAGGAATTGCAAAGACTATGCTAAGCTAAGCTAACAGAAGGGTTGCGAGAACCAAACGTTTCTCATGTAAACCTTTATTCGGGTTTAACATTTCCATGTAAACAGAAGAGACAGTACTTTAGTTCCGGATTAATTTCTTCCGGAAAAATAAATCGGATTTAAAAAAAACATCATGTAACCGTACCCATTGTCCATATTTAGTCTCTTGCTTGTTGTTCTCTTCTGTGATATAAGACGGTCACAGGGACATCTTGGTGTCATGGAACTAGTGTCCACAACCTATATAATAAGCTCTGTGGCTGAAGGGGTTAGGAGGGGGCTTCGTCTGGAGGTGCTGTGTGTCCCTGAGATGGACGGAGCAGATCTGTTCATCAAAGTGACAGCCTGACTATGGAGAGTAATATCCTCTGCCTGCACCACTGTCTCCAGTTGTCTTTTGAATTTATCATAATCACGCCAGGGTTTCTGCTCAACTGTAAAGCTGCATCAAAGGTTTCCATAGATCTTATTTTGTTTTTCTGTGGTCAGCAGCCTTTTATGCAGATTTTAAAGGGCACCCCCCCCCCCCCCCCCCACGACTGGTTTTAGCTGTTGATGCTGCTGCTGTATTCATTTGTCTTCATTAGGAAATAGAATTTAATGAGTGAAAAAAGCAAATGGTGATAATTAACCCAGTTGACACTTGCAAAATCATTCAGGAGAGTTCATCTCTGAGACTAAAAGATTTAATTAATTTAATTTTTCTTCATTAACACTCTTATTTTGAACGTTAAATGTAAAATTAATCACTTCTCAATGCAATACATCTCTGTACTCTATAAACACTTAAAGTGCATGATTTAACACTACGGCTAATCATGTCGCTGGACACAAGAATTGACACAAATTGCCGGAGTAACAGCTTTCCTCTCGTGAATATGGTCAACATTAGCATGATAAAAAGAATAAATAGAACTGCTAATCAGCTGCTACCAGAGACAAAAAGAACAGAAATGGCTGTAACTAAGAATCCATGTTGAATTATAAACTGGTAGTAGTAAAGTCATGGGGTTTAGAAACAAATATGTGAAATTTTGGTGAAATAGCTTTAAGTTGGAGATGTTGAAGAAGTAGTTTGTTGTTGTGCAATGATGTTTCAGTGAAACAATAGCTTTCAAACAAACTTATGTCAAAACCTTTTTTGGTCGAGGCCTAGTGTGGTTAATGAAACATTCACATGACATATCCCAGCCAGCGTGTCCATGTGGGCCCCAGAAGGGTTACAATTGGATTGCATATAAGGGTCCCAGCCCTGCGATGAACTGGTGACTTGTCCAGGGTGTACCCCACCTTCGCCCATAAAGAGCTGGGATAGGCTCCAAGTGACCCCCGTGACCCTAGTGAGGATAAAGAGAGTTCAGACAATGAATGAATGAATGAATGAATAAGGGTTCCATGTGGGTTTGTCTGCAGTTTCCATGGTGGCCCCACATGTGTTTGCCCATATCAGAATCAAAATCAGAATCTCTTTATTGTCATTGTACCAAATACAATGAAACTGAGGTAAAGCTCTCAGATTCAGTGCAAGAATTTACAGACACTGTGCTTGCGCTAGGAGAATGAAAGATACAGCCACTGTGGCTACATTAGTAGAAATGAGTGTAGCCACAAAAAGCCACAGCCAGTCTGGGTCCAGTCTGGGTCCAGTCTGGGTCCCTGCAGCGGAGTGCATAGCAGACTGTGGTGACAAGCGTAGCTCCCCCAGGAAATTTTGGGAAAAAGGAAGTCTTTTTCCTGCATTCTGGTGCATTTTGAGCTTAAAAATATGTTCAATCTGGCTTCAGTCTCATACAGAAAAAAATCATAAAAATTAACTTAAGTCAACATTTTCTTCTAAACTATTTTTATTTCTAATCTAATGTTTAACAAAACAGTAAATGATAGACTTATAAATACAATTATTCTGACCACTGATGTTCATGAGATTCAATATGAGATTCAATATAAAATAAATTTACCAGTGAGACATGATTTATCATACAGTCATTTGGTAATTAAATATGGACAGATATGGACTCTTGAAATTATTTTATTTAGACTAGAAAGTACTCCTGCCCAGACTAGAATGTACATGGACTGATTACTATTTTAAACTTAGATATCTCAGATAATACAAGTACTTAATAATCCCATTCCAGTTGTTAGTTCCTTTTGTAAATGTGCTTTATTGTCGTTGTCATTAGTCTGACTGGAACAAAGTGCTGCTACTGACATTTAATGTGTTGGAATGAGCGTTTCTCAATTAATCCACCAGGGGGCGGTGCTCTTAATTAACCATACTGGACAAATACCACAAAGAAGAGGAACATTTTTTGAGAAGAAAAAAGTCAGTAATAACAAACATGGAGACGACAGAAGCAACACTAATGTGATACAGTCTACTCTCGTTATACCGCCAACTTCCGTTCACGGCCAAATTGGCGGTATAGCGAAAATGGCGTTACAACGGGTTGCGTCCATAATGTGCATGTCTTTACTATATGATGTCTATGCTGCCTCCGTTAACCCGTTCTAATTGCGTTTCTAAATAAATCTTGATTCTGTTATGTTGTAAGGGATCATTTAAAGTGGGGAAACATTTTAAGCATTATTATACCGTGTCGGGAAATGACACCCCATCATCTTGAGGCTTTGGCTTAATCCCACGTCCTCTTCCCGACATCCTGACCTACTGAGTGTTCTGCGATAAATGAACGGTGGCCGTTCCGTAGACCTACTCGTAGCTTGTCGCGATCAGCGTCTGGCGCGTTTGTTTCAGTGCATTGTTAAAATTTATGTGTACTCGATGGCAATCACGCTGGCGGTATAACGGTCGGGAAATCAATGGTATAAGTGTTGTTTGTGCATGGAACTGGGCTGGCGGATGGCGATAGGCGGAAATGGCGGTATAACGGCGGGCGGTTTAACGAGAGTAGACTGTACTAATATTGCAGTGTTTTCGCTGGTAAGGTTTAAAAGTGAAGCTTCAGCAGGGAGAGAAAAGAGAAATGAGCCGTAAGTTTTGTTTTCACTTCCGCTGGTGGTGGTCTGCACTGCTCCGTGCTTTCAATAGATGTTGTACATGATGATGAAATGAACGAGCAGTAACTTCCCACAAGTGACGTGTGCAGTGTGAATTCGTAAAAAATCGGAAACATACGGGTGAGTTTGATCGCTCTCAGCAGCGCTCTTCAGTAGTGGAGACCACATTTGTTATTTTCCTTGGTTATTGCTTGGACATTTTCGATCAGCAAACCATGTTTTTAATTTGGCTGTAAAAGTGGAGTATGCATGCGAATCTTTAATGTGGGTGGGAAGTGAGTTCCAGTTTTGTGTTGCTTTAACAGAGAATGATAACTAACCAAATGTGTTTTTTCCTGAATGGGACTGATAAGTCACCCTGTGTGGTGCTTCTGGTGATCTGACCAGTGTTATTATGTTGGTTTATGAATGAATTAAGTGGAGGAGGAGCTAAACTGTGCACTGTAAGCCCGGACTTTGTATTTACTAAAATGCTTTAATTACAATGTACTTAAAGGATTTAAGTTTTATTCCATTACTATAAAATGTTACATATATTCTACTAATTTGTAGACATAGTTGAAAGTACGAAAAAGTTTAAGTTGAATGGATTTAAATCACTAAGTTTTAGTCATGACCAAACCTTTTTATCTCTGCATTGCATTGTGGGTATTGGGCATGTTGTTGAAAATGTGTTATTTTTCTGTGCAGGGGTTCAGCGGAGTTGTGGTGTTAGTGTTAATTTGGACTTAATGTGTGTGTGGTAATGTTTATTGGTCTTTTTGATTTTGTTTTTGTATTTTCGTAGAGTAGCACCATGAGTCAGAACCATAGGCCCAACAATGGTTTTACTGTTCAGCAATGTTTTAGTATAATATAAAATTTTAAGCTCTAACAAATTAAACGCACTGTCTGCATTGATAAATTACAGTGAGCTAACACTGTTATAGCATTGATTCATGCTGTAAAATAATAAGTTGAATAACTTTACATAGCAGTTTGTTTTGTAATATGTTTAATTTTAAATCTACTAGGAATCAAGTTAAATGAAGTGATCATATTAAGCCTAATGATTACATAAAGCAATTGACATTGCAACAAATTTGAAATTAAATTGACTTGGCATTTAATGTGTTCTACTTAAAATAGCAATTCCATTCAAATCAAGCATTTAAATTTAATACACTCAAGTTTTCATTACTCATTACTTAAATTTTTGAAGGCAACGAGTTACAACAGATTTTTAAAGTAAACTGAATTTATCCAGTCTTATAGTGTGTAGGATTTTGAAGACCAGACAGATGTTCCTGTATTTTATTATATCGTCCCAACTCAGAAGCTTGTGTTTGTGTAGGATGGCACAATGATGTGAGCTGTTGGGTTTCTGGTCCAAGAGCACTGTCTTATTTGTGAAATTATTTTTTTTCAAACATTTCCATTTCCATTAGCATTTTCTATATATGCAGCAATTCAAATTGGCACAAATGATTTTTTTTTTTTTTTTTTTAATCCTTCAACTTTTTTAATCAAAATCTGGACATACATTCTAAAGAATTACAGAAAACACTTTTTTTTTTTCCAGACTGAGCATCGATATATCAGCCTTATGCTGAAACAGTATTTGTAAAGAACATTGTAAAAAAAAAAATAAATAAATAAATAAATAAAAACAAAATAAAATAAATAAAATAAAAGACAGAGGTCAAGTCAGGTATTAAACATTTAAATTTTCATACACAATCAAGGCTTGTTTGGTTTTTACATGTTTCAGTGTTTTTTGAAGTTTTTTTATTTCATTTATATAAATTGAGAACAGAGGGTGGTTCTTCATAAATCTACATCTGTGGATAAATTGTTTAGCAAAAGTAATTAAAGTGTTGTACATAATTTCTCGTTTTTTTTTTTTTTTTCATTATAATTCAGAATTTATTGTCTTTATACTCCAGTTTGGGCGATTGAGTGTCCTTCTTGAAATGCCGTCCAAAATGTCCTGATTGGCACAAATGTTAACCTGAGTGACGCTGTAGTGAAAATATACTGATGGCCCACTGTAATGAATCCACTATGTCATTAGGAATTTGTCAGAAACATTACTTGGATCTAAACATGCTCTGAATCTAAAATTGGTGTCCAAAGGTCATGGTTGCTAATTAAACCAGACACAGCTAAACGAAAAACTCTAGTAATGTTTTTTTTTCTGATTTCTGTCTATTTAAGCTTTAAAAAAGGGGAGGACTGTAATAGATCTGGCAATTTAGAGTAGGCAGTCATCTAAACTGAACACCTTACAATGTAATAGTGAATTGAGATAATTCTGCTACAACCTCCACACAAATCACCAGTGAACACCAACTGCTGTCTAAACCAGCCTCCCAACGCCTCTGAACATCCCCCCTTCTGCGTGTCACCCATTGCCAACAGCCTTATCAATGAGTCATCGCACAGCTGTCATCCAATAGGAGATTTTGCTCAACATTTGCTTGAGACTCTTTTAGAAGAATATAGAAATGGAGTCGTTAGCAATCAAGTAGATTTGATTTCTCCAAAAAAAGTCTCTCATGTGTGCCGGAGAGGCTGGAAAGTAAAATTAGGAACAAAGGTTGGGTGGCAATGAGATCAGCAGAGCAGACTGTGTTTCATGCACAATTGATCTTTAGCTGTGGAAACGCTGCAGCTCTACAGTATTTATCACGCTGCTCTGAGGTGAGCTGCTTACTGTAATATTGTTATGCTAATGCATCAGCTAATTAGCATGCAGGGAGACTCAAGTATTGAACCATTATCTAAATGAATCCTAAAACAAAAGCTGTGTGAGTGCATCTACTCTTATTAGCCACATTGCACAGGGAAAATTACTGACAGCTTGAAAGTGATGAAGCAAGTTGTTTGGTTATAGAAGTGGATCTGGAAATGAGAATATTATTACCTCATAATGAAATGTGCTTATTTACAGGTGGCTGTTAAAAACTAATGAAAATGTAAAAAAAAAAAAAAAAAAAAAAGAGATTTTAATAGCGGTAGGTTTGTTCATTCATCTGGTTAGTCGTTACTTGTGAAATGGAATATTTTGAGAACAGATTGACATGGTGTCGGCACATTTTTGTCCAAACACTCATTTAAAGTCAAGGATCAAATGACATGAGTTAAAAACAGAGGTCATGGACACCAAGATCCAGCCTCATGTCTTTGTAGTGTTAGGAATGCAATGTTTGGAGGGAGTTTCTTAAAATTTGCCCAATGATGGATGGATGGATGGATGGATGGATGGATGGATGGATGGATGGATGGATGGATGGATGGATGGATGGATGGATGGATGGATGGATGGATGGATAGATAGATAGATAGATAGATAGATAGATAGATAGATAGATAGATAGATAGATAGATAGATAGATAGATAGATAGATAGATAGATGTTACCTTTTTCATATTATAAATGGGTTAAACACCCAGTCATATCCTGGGGCTAACTCTGTCTGTTGCCATTACTACTCAATATTCACATCTGCTGCTTGTGTTCTGACTGAAGCAGATTGAACTGCAAGTATCTTCTTTTACTTACACATCAAATCAAATTAATCACATCAATATTGATTATAATATATTTAGTAAAACAAGTACAAATGGCATTAATGTTGTTTCTTATTTTCTACTTTAAAACAAATTCCACATTTGTCAACATAACACTCATCATCATAGATAGATAGATAGATAGGACTTTATTGACCCCCCCCATGGAGAAATTTCACAGTTAAACAGCAGCACCATAAAACAAACAAGTACAAAGAAAAAGACTGGTATAAAAAAAACACAAACAAGTGAGAAATGAAATATAAAAGAAATAGACAAATTAGGCATTTATATATTGGTAATGGCCAATGACACATGTTGAATCAGATGAAAAGACTGGTGACGGCATTAACGATGGGTGTTCGCAGAGAACACACCAAACAGACTCATGTCACTGACCTCGCCAGACTGCCTGATGATGTCCGACCTCCAAAAACCGGGTTGGTGTGTTTTCACCTAAACATTTAAGTTCATTAGCATATGGATTAACACCTACACAGACCACTCCCCCCACAGGTTTATGAATCCAGTTTCTCCCACCAGTTATTAGAGCTGAAGTCCCTTGGAAGACAGACGAAACATTTTCAAAAGAGCTAAACCAGTCCAGTTGAACCTAGAAGAACTACCAAGAAGAATGTTGACCTGGGCAAATGAGAACCTACACCAGTGTTTTTCAGCCTTGGGGTCGGGACCCCATGTGGGGTCGCCTTGAATTCAAATGGGGTCGCCTGAAATGTCTAGTAATTGATTAAAAAAAAAAAAATACTGATAAATAATATGTTGTAATGATTCAGTATATATGTCATTATAATTAAAACACCACACACCTTTCCTTATAAAAATTTAAATTTAAAAATAAAGCGTAAATGTCCTCTAAAACTAATGTTTATTTGCAGCATATTATAGCAAACTATTACATGATCAAAAACAAATTAATTTTAGCAAAAAAAAAAATTATCCGTTTTGAATGTCTGGGGCCGCCAGAAATTTGTGATGTTAAAATGGGGTCACAAGTCAAAAAAGGTTGGGAACCACTGACCTACACAAACATTCCAAATCCATTTTTTGGCCATAACACAATAAAATTCAGACAAAATTCACTCAAGTTTTCTACTTTTAGTATCAGATGGTGAGTGAAACCAGCCTTTCTTGCTTTTCCTGAAAATCAGGAGACAACCAAGTCAACTGGGAATCAACTCTCTGAGTTCTCAGCTGATGTATTTTAGATGAGTACAGCTGTTTCATGTTGGTGGAAGATGGGACGTGATCAGACTATCAGGGGGAACAGTCTGTCAATAGTTGGTACTCAGCATATGTCAACCGACTTGAACACCTATGGGAGACAGGTGTCCCCCATACCCAAATACTGAATGAGGAGTATTTGTTGGAATAACAGTGATATCATCCCTCCAGTAGAGAATGCAGACTATAGAATCAATGCTGTAGTATTGTGTTTTTTCCTTTAATTTTTAACTCATTCACCTTAAACTCTGATTTGAGGTAAACCTACTGAATGGAGAACCCTCCCCTTCCAGCAGAAGAATGTGAAAAGACCTTGAATGTACCAAACTATATATATCAACAAACAAAGAGATATCATTTATTTAACACAGTAAATGGAGAGTTTTACCCATAAAGACCCAAACATCCACTGATCTAAACTGTTTAATACCTGTTGATCCATTAATCCTATTAATACATGTAAATAATTGGTGTAAAATACAGTTTGTCATCTTTTCATGGTAATCAGATATGACCCATTTGAACATTCAGAGGCTCCGTAGTTACCATGGAAACACTGTCATCCTCTACGACACAGGGGTCAAACATCTGGACCGGGGGCCAAAACCAGCTCGCCAAAGGTTCCAATCCAGCCCATAGGATGAATTTACAAGTAAAATAATAGCATAAAAATAATGACTCCAAATGTTCTTTCTTGGTTTTATGTGAAAAACTAATATTATGTTATGACTATGAATAATGACAACTTCATTTTTTTGTCTTTGTTTTAGGGCAAAAAATAACATTAATTTACATTTACAAACTATCCTTTAACGAAAAATTGTGAATAACCTGAACAAATATGAACAACTTGAAATGTCTAAAGAAAATTAAGTGTAATTTTAACAATATTCTGCCTGTTACTAAATGTTTTGTGCCTTTGTAGATCTGATCCGTAACAGACATGTAGTATAAATGAGAAGTTTAGCCTAATATTTTCAAAATTGCTCTTTTTTTTCCTTAAGAAATTTCAGTTTTGTCAGGTTATTCACATCTTTTTTGTTCTGATTGTTTGTAAATATGAAGATTTTCATAATTTAATGTGTGTTTTTTTTTGCACTAAAACTAAGACAAAAGTTTGGAGTTGTCATTAGTTGGCTTTTATGCTATTATTTTATTGGTCTGAATGTGGCCCCTGAACTACAATGAGTTTGACTTCCCTGTTCTACAACAGTGATTCATCAGAAATATCCATGGAGTTGGATCAATGTCAGTGGATGGAGATGCTTCATTTTATATTCAGTTATTGACATCTTTGCTGAAAAAGTTGCTTTTTCTTCAGTTTTCTCTTGTTTTTGATAAAATAACACTCAACTTTAATCTGAGCTTGTATGAACATCTGCATGATCAGTGAATTGAATATGAGAAAATATGCGATTTTCACTTTTAAAAAATGCAAAATATGGAGGATAACCTTGTAATAAATGGTGATAAATCACTTTAGAAAGATTAAAGCTGCAGTATGTAGGATTGCGGCCAAAACTGGTACTGCAATTACATTCAAAATACTGTAGAACGTGGTATCCTCTCCTCCTCCGCCCAGGCTAGGGGTTGCCAGATCCCGCATGAGCATCCACTACTAGCGTTTCCTCTAATCCTTGCCACCACACCATAAATTTCATACAAAAAAATCATCACCAGACTTACTTTACATAAGTCTAATATATAACAGGCCAGAACAAACGTCCTGCACAGTCAAATGAAAATTTGCGAAGATTCAGGAGCTCTAACCCCCCCACCACCACCACCGAACCACGGACGCAGAACTACCGACACCCCCACCACCGACACCGGACTACCCCCCCCCCCCCGACCGAACCACGGACGCCGAACTACCGAAACCCCCCCCCCCACACACACACACACACACACACTTTCCGGACTACTGATCCCCCACACACACACTGAACCACAGACGCCGAACTACCAACCGAACCCCCCGACCGAACCACGGACACCGAGCTACGGACCCCCCGCGACCGAACCATGGACCAAACATCCCCCCCCCCCCCCGTTCGGATTACACACCGCTAAATGAACAGGTCACTTCCACAGAAAACACTGAACTACAAGGAGCTACCATGGCAAGAGACAAGTCCTACACCGGTACCTGGTCTGTTCACCAGTCCCGGACCGGCAGTCTCTTCACCGGGGCCAGGAGAAGAGACTGCTGCCCGGCCCCGGAAGAAGGGACCAGGTGAAGAGGCCGCGACCCCGGCTCTGAGTGGCTCTTACTGGTGGTCAGACTAAGGCAGGGCCAGCATCAGTCTTCAAATCCTTCTTCTCTTTCAGCCGTCTCCATGTTTCTAAATCATCTCCTACATCTCCTTGTTTTATTTCTCACTTTGTCACGATGTATTTGGGAATAATAAGAGTCCTTTTAGGTTTAATAACGTCAGACATTTGTGATCAGAAATGTTCCAGCTGCAGCCCACTGGGAACTGGCAACCTGGATGCTGAAAGGCTTCTGACTCTGTGATTAGCAGACAGGTGATGGGCGGGGCATCAGACCAAAACACACAATGTCAACATAAACATCATTTCAGGGCTGACACTGAGCTTTTCAACTGCACATATTCTGGCTGGACTCCTACTGTCAGTGAGATCAGTATTTGAAATGAACATGATTCCTTAATGTCTGGTGACAGTCAAGGCAATTTTACAATTACTTAGAACATAATTCCTACATACTGCAGCTTTAAATAGAGAGGAAAATTGGGGGCAACCATGGCCTAGATGGCTGGAGAGTCAGTTGGAGAGTCGGTGTGTGACTGATGATCCTACTGTGATGCATGCATGATCTAGTGATGGGTTAAAGGCAAAGGACAAATTTCGGTGTGATGCATGTTTACGTGTGTGACACTGACAAAATAAAGACTCTTCTTCTACATGATCAGTAAATAGACTATTGGAAAATACCTGATGTTCCCTGAAAAAATGAAAAATACAGAAAATAATGTCATAAAAATGGTAATAAATCACATAAGAAAAGTTAGATATAGACAAAAAAAAATATTTTGGAACTGCCACAAAAGTAGCGCTGGGTCTTTATGGGTTAAGAGTTCAGTGAGAATGATTGTACTGCCATAATGAACAACCACAGCTTGTGGCCTTCTGCTGTTAGCGGTGCCATGTGAAATTCTGCAGGTGCATTGGATGCTTTTGTGCAGCTTGAACAAAAGAGCACAACAAAGAATAGTTCATACTTTACTCTTATGTCGTCTGTAGAGAAAAAGTAAACTGTTCCAGCTGCCGCACAATAAACCTCAATCTGCACAAACATATTTAACCCTGTAAACCTTGAACCGTTGAATCATTGACAGAAAATTCCAATTCTTTGAAACTGAAGCCTTTATTGGTCCTTCTGAACAAATTTTTTTTTTTTTTTTTTAATAAATTTCCATGTATGAGTTTCAATTTTGTATCATATTTGATCCATCGAGTCTCAATGCTCAAATATTATTATTTTTGAACAAACAAAAACATAATGTTTTCATTTCATTTTCATTTTATTTATTTAGACAGGGACAATGCACAATATACATTAACCTTAAAAAGGAGAGATGTAGTGTGCCAGGTTCTAGCACTAGTGCTAATTTCCACCTGTAGTCCCTGGGCAGGCTGATGTTATCATATAAAACCAGACATTAATTAAAACTAAAACATTACAAAAACAGTAAAAAAATGCATATTTATAACTCCATCTATATAAAATATTCATTCCAATCCAACCATTCACTCTTATGTCCCACTGCAGTCTGTCACACACACTCTAAACATGTTTACATTACATTATATCTCCAGGTTTGGTTTGACAGTAGCTGTTTTTTCATCATGCGGGAGAATGTGTGATAGTTTGTAATTGTTAGTAGTTCTGTTTGTAATGTGTTCCACTGTCGCATGGCCACACATGAGAATGCTGAATTTGCAAATGCTGTTTTGTGTCTTGGAATCCTGCACTCGCTACGTGCTGTTGATTGAGTAGTTCGAGATGTTTTTCTAGAACTCAAAGAAATAAACCTTTAAAATATAACATAAACATGTCTAACAAATTGGTAATTCCTTTTCAACATTGGCAAAGTTGTGCCTCCTTCCTCATTAATGACAGTCTTGTAGTGTCACTGGAAAGGCCTATGGTGAATGAATTCCTCCCCCTGGTGGATTATCTGTGTATCACATGTATCTAATTGTATACATCAGGTTTTTAAAGAAAAAAAAAAATCACATTGATCGTGTAGAGGGCTTCAAAACTCATGCATCAAATATGATACGTTTGGCGTTATAAGGTTAAGTAACTTAAGAAATGAGGCATCAGGTCGTGTCATTGTTGAATCATGCATGTACTGAAAATAAATGGCACAGTATCAACATGGTCACAGATGCATTGTCACCCAAATATTTTTTTTTCTCTCTCCTTAAACAAATACTCTTGTTTTCTTGTGTTTTTTATTTTCTTTGCGGCTGTAGGTGTACCAGCACTCTTTCCTGGCATCATACTTGATCTATAACCTGTACACAAGGTAAGAAACAAAAGCCTCAGCAATACACACCTTCAATGATCAAATGTTCTCACTTAACCCATAAAGACCCAAACATCCACCGTTGACCAAAACCATCTACTGATCTAAACTGTTTCATACCTGTGGATACACTAGTCCTATCAATCCATGTCAATAATTGGTGTAAAATAGAGTTTGTCATCTTTTCATGGTCATCAGATATGACCCATTTGGATGTTCAGAGGCTCCGTAGTTACCATGGAAACACCCTCATCTTCTACAACATTAGTTGCTTTTCTGTTGACCCTCAAATTGCGCGAATAGACCTTGCACATAAAAATTTACCTAATGGAAAAACAACAATGTTGCCCAAAGTCTCGTTTTTCAAGTAGAAGTTTTTATGCTGGCAAGAGGTGTTTTTTTGGGCATAGCGCAAAACTGCAATGGAAAGACCTTTTTCCGCAACTAGTCACATGAATAAAAAAAACACAGATGTTGACGGACGTTGCAACAAGTGAAGAAGAGTTTTAAAAGAAGCGTGTTGGGATATGTGTGGACACATCAGGAAACTGAATATTTTTTAAATTTATTACGGGATAGAGGGGTAATGTATAATGATAATGAATATATCTGTATATCTAATATATCTATAAATCAACACGATATTTACCTCCGCCAAGGAGGTTATGTTTTTGCCAGGGTTTGTTTGTTTGTTTGTTTGTTTGTCTGTCCGTTAGTCTGCAACATAACTCAAAAAGTTATGGACAGATTTGGATGAAATTTTCAGGGTTTGTTGGAAATGGGATAAGGAAGAAATGATTAAATTTTGGTGGTGATCGGGGGTGGGGGGGCACTGATCAGCCTTGGCGGAGGTCTGCGCTCTCCGAGTGCTTCTAGTTACATTTGTCACCATGTTCATGGAATGACTTCTCGTGTCATCTTGCAATAATAAATAAACAAATCATCGCATTTGTGATTGAAGGGAAAAACTGACATTATGCACCTCTGTTTTCTCAACATTTTGTAAAAATCAGCAGTTTTGCGCAGATGTGCAATGGAAAAGCCACTACTGATTCACCAGTAAAACCCATGGAGTTGGAACAATGACAGTGGATGGAGATGCTTGGTTTATGTTCATTTAACAATAAATTTGATTGAAAAAGTCAAATTTTCTTATTTTTTTTCTGTTTCTAATATAGTAACTCTCAACTTTAATCTGAGTTTCTATGAACATCTACATGGTCAGTAAATGAAATCTGGAAAAATAGCTGATTTTCACCAAAAAAAATGCAAAATATGGAGGATAACTTTTAATAAATGGTGATAAATCACTTTAGAAAGGTTAAATATAGAGAAAACATTCATTTGGGAACTACCATAAAAATAGCGCTGGGTCTTTATGGGTTAAATGTATTATTGATCTGGAAACTAAATGTGCAGCTCATCCTTTGCCGATCACAGTAAAGGTTGAGGCGTACGTTCATAAACTCAAACTTGAAGTGACCGCTGTATGAGACATTATGCTGTGTATCCTCTCCACTTGTGTTCGAGGTTTCATGTGTATGTGTTGAATGTCCTTGTGTCAGAGAGGTGCGGGAGCTGAATCCTCCAGAGGTGTCTGATTCAGTCCTCCAGTTTGCCTCATGGGGCGTTCACGGACAGCAGCTGGTGAGTACTTTACAGAGACGAATGAAGGTGACTGAGCCTCAGCAATGAAAGGCTGGTCCACTGAAGCACACTACATTCACAAAACATACAACAAAACACCTTATCACAATTTAAGTTACTATTGTAAGATCTTGTTACAATTTCTTAATCTTGTGTTTAGGTGAAGACATTGCATGAAAATATCCTAATATATTATTCACCACCCAACTATCATTCCTGTTACAGAAATCTAACCTTATGTTATGGACTTCAGTAGCTGAAAGATAAACTATTACCACCCAGTTAATTCAAATATTAGAAGATTTCAGTCATTTCTGTGGGGTAAGAAGCAGTATTGTATAGTAATAAAGTAATAATACTTCACTACTGTACTCAAGTATGCTTTGGCAGAATTTGTACTTTACTGAGTATTTTTGATTCAGTTTACTTTCACTTTTACTTCACTGTATTCCTGACTCAGCTGCATACTTCTACTCTCGTACATTTAATACACAGTATCGTTACAAAAAATGATTTAAAGGAAATTTGGGGTTTTCATCACTGAGATTACCGGTGACTGCAACAAAGTCAGGAAGATGATTTGTCATTGGGTTTAAATGGTTTAGACTTTGGATTCCATGTTTATGAAGTGTTTTGTGGTGCCACATAAGCTTCATAGTTTTCTTTTTTTTTTTTCCAAAATTCTGACATTTCTAATACCAGAAGTAGTCTACTCCTTTATAGGTTTCTGCAACCTGTATTTGAAGTTTGTGATGTAGGCAACATTTTCAGTATTTGGACTGCTTGTCTTTTACTTTACCGGGTAAATTTACATTTACCATTTAAAATCCTGGATTAACTTTAATATTCAAAATTCTGTAATATAGTTTAAAAAAAAATCTTACTTTGAAGACTTGACACAAATATATTCTGCTTTAAATAAGAATTGTAGCATTTTATAATACTTTGATAATATTTTCTTATTTTAAGAAAACATGATAAGTGCAATTTTCTTACTGCCCTAGCAGATCATTTTACATGAAATAAAACATTTTAACCCAATAATGAGTTTAATTTTCTTATTTTTGTACAGGCCTTTTTTTGCAGTGTGAGTACATTTAATTAGAGATTACAGGTTTTTTTTTGCTTAATTCAATATATATATATATATATATATATATATATATATATATATATATATATATATATATATATATATATTTATATACTATATTGCCAAAAGTATTTGCTCACCTGCCTTGACTCACATATGAATTTAAGTGACATCCCATTCCTAGTCTATGGGGTTCAATATGATGTCGGCCCACCCTTTGCATGTAGATAGATAGATAGATAGATAGATAGATAGATAGATAGATAGATAGATAGATAGATAGATAGATAGATAGATAGATAGATAGATAGATAGATAGATAGATAGATAGATAGATAGATAGATAGATTTTTTTCTTCATTCAAGCAAAAAAAAAATCAGCCAATGGAACAAGTGAAAATTTTCCTGGTAAGATTTCTTGAAATAAGATTTTCAAGATCTATTGTCTAAAAATAAGATCTTATATCTCACTGAAAAGTTACTCTTTAGGTGATTATGTCTTATTTTAAGTGCGATGAAATATTTTGACTAGAAACGAGAAAAATACACTTGGTAAGATTTTGATTTTTGCAGTGTGTGATGTAATAACACTCAAGGATATATATATATCAATATGAGAGACACTAAAGAATTAGTGTATCAAGACTATGTTTTCATTTTTTATTTATTTGTTTATTTAGCAGGGACAGTACATATTAATGAACATTTCTGTAAATGTGTCAGTATTAGCAAAAAAGCTGTTTTTCAGCTTTTGTCCCTGGGTAAGATGTAAAATACCAGCATTCATAAAATTATAAACATTTTAAAAATTAAGGCTACACCCACACATTACACAGCATTAGTTTACACACACATTACAATGTAAAGAAATGTAAAATACAGTAAAATACAAAATGTAGTGGAACTTCAAATGAAAAATGTTTTCTTGCCGAAGTAAAAGCAAAGACCATGTTTGGAGTCAACTCTAAAATGTAACAAAAAATCGAACTCAATTTCCATGTGAACGTAGTTTCTGTTAGATAGGATTGAATCCATTGTCAGACAGTATAAAGTGGAACGGATCTGAAAAATAGTGCTATGGAATCCAAACACAATAGAGTGTATGTTGCAAAGGCAGCAGCAGTCAATGGGAATTGATTGTGAGTTACGTGAAAGGTCTTTCACACATGAGAATTCTATTTATTGTATTATTTCATTTCATGTATTGACATGATGAGATGTTTCTTTTCTGTTTTTAATGTAATGCGCTTCCATCACTTTACACCATTTACTCAATGACAAATTCAATCCTAGAAAGAAGGGTTTTGGAAAATAAGATGTTTTTGGTTTCCCTTAATTTCACAAGCAAGTCAGTAAAAAACAAACAAACAAACAAACAAACAAAACACAACCTGTGTACCACAGTCAGCAGAATAAAAATCCAATTACTATTGGAACTCTGATCTTGAATCTCATCTATGGATATCATTACGTGAGCATAAACAGTTGCGTTCTTCTTAATGAGTGAAAATGAACAAACAGTGCTGCAGAAATGCTTGACTAATATAAAATATCATTTGCTATTCAGATGTGAGCTTTTCTGTTAAATGTCTTCATTGAATAAAAGATTTGGATGCAGCTTTACTTTCATTTAAACCCACACGTGGAGAGAGCACAGTTCATTTGCAGAATTTGAAGGTTCAGTGTGGAAGGTTTAGGGGATTTAGAAGAAAGGAACAGCAGAAAAGGCATAGAATCAGAATCATGGTTTCATTAGTGCATAATAATACAAAAATGAGCACTTTCATGGTTTTGGTACTTTAAAATTAGATGTCAAACATGTGGCCCATGGGCCAAAACCGACCTGCCAAAGGTTCCAATCCGGCCTCCGGGGTGGATTTGCAAAGTGCAAAAATTACACTGAATTAAGGTCAAGGATGTCGAACTTGTTTTAGTTCAAACCAATTGTGATCTCAAGTAAAATAATAGCATAATAATCTATAAATAATAACTCCAAATTTTCTTCTTGGTTTAAAGTGAAACAAATAATAAAAAAGTCATGGGAAGGAATGCTTCTAGGACCCAAAGAAGAGTTTGTTCGAGGTGCTCTTTGGAAAAAGGGATTCATAAAGTAGATGATAATCCAGAAGAAAACTCCAAGGCACTCTCTTTAAGGATTAAAATGCCTTTATTCTCATGGCATGGTCATATATAGACCTTAAGGTCTATTAAATTATAATAAATAAATAATAAACCATTAAATAATGAAAATATTTACATTAACAAACCATCCTTTAAAAATTAAATGTGAATAACCTAAACAAATATCAATAATCTGAATTGTCTGAAGAAAATTAAATGCAATTTTAACAATATTCTGCCTGTTACTAAATGTTTTGTGCTCAGATTCATAATGTACATATGCAAAAATGATAAGTTAAGGCATAATATTGTTAAAATTACACTTATTTTTCCTCAGATTTTTTTTTTTTTTTTTCAGATTATTCACATCTTTTTTGTTTGGATAGTTTGTAAAAATAAACATCAACATTTAATGTTACATTTTTGCACAAAGTAAGTTATTATTTATAGGTCATTATGTTATTATTTTACTGGTCCGGACCACTTTAGATTAAATTGGGCTGAATGTGGCCCCTGAACTAAAATGAGTTTAACATCCCTGATCTAGAAGGTGCAGGTCACCTTTAGAGTCCACCATTTTTCCACAGTTTCTCTAACTAAGCTAAGTCTTAGATAAAATTAAAACCTCCTAAGACCCAGGAAATGTCAGCAAAGTAAAAGCTTTTCTTGTTTTTTTATTAAATAAGTGCCTATATTGGAAACATCATGATGCAACAGTTTTTTTCAGATGCAGTTTTTAAAATTTTTATGGAATGTCCTTTGTGGTGGACAGTTTTCTTTTCTTTTCTTTTCTTTTCTTTTCTTTTCTTTTCTTTTCTTTTCTGTTCTTTTCTTGTCTTTCTTTTTTTTTTTTGTATAAAGTTGTGAAACTCTTGTCCATAAATGCGGGCAGAAAACCCATAGCTGGGTCTTAGAAGGCTAAGAGTGATTCTAATGAGGAACTTCCACATTTCTTTGCCACCATAAATGAGTGTTTGTGGCTGGTATTCAGTGAGTTGGAACCTCTAATGTCACCAGTGGATATCACTAAATATCACACACTGAACTCTTTACATTTGAACCTAAATATCATGAATTTGTCCTCCGTACAGTTTTTAAATAAGCTTCCTCCTTTAGTTTTTATGCATTTGATAACAATTATTGATTATTTTATTTCACATCATTGCAATCCTCCCAATACAAATGAATAGACAATAACACAAACAAAAGACTTAAAATATCAGAATCTCTTTATTGTCATTGTACAAAGAATAGAATAGAAAAGAATAGAATAGAATAGAATAGAATTATTTAAACTTATTTGCCATTTGCACAGCTACATCACAGTATGGGTACATTCTTGTGCTTGTGCGTTTTTCCTGAGTCATGGAGTTAGAAAAAGACATGAATAAAAACAGAAACAAAACATGAACACAGCTAAAACATATAAAAACAGTTATTGCACAGGCAAACACAAATACACATTTGTAAAATAGGGTACTGATCAGAAAAAAAGGAATAATAATAATAATAATAATAATAATAATAATAATAATAATAATAATAATAATAATAATAGTACTGAAAGGTAAAAACAAGTTATTGCACGTTTGAATTAACCCTTTCATGGATGAATTATCAGAACCTTAGTCGAGATTTTTTTCCTGAATGTTTTTATTCCTCTTTATGCATGAAAAAAAACAATGCAATTTCAATTATTTTATGACCCTATTTGTAGGGAGTTACAAAAATGTCCACTCAGCTGGACGCCATGCTTTAAATTTTTGAAGTAAAGAAACCATCATCAGAAAGTAGTAGTAGTAGTAGTAGTAGTAATTTATTCATCCATTTAACAAAACATGATATATACATACATACAGTTTGGATGTCTATATTAAACATGGGTAAAAAGGCGTAGGCTGAAACAACAGCTTATTTTTGCCTATTTACAAGAAAGAGAGCTGCAGAAACAAAAAAAAAAAGATAACAAGATGGCACCATTTTAAACAATAATAAAATAAAACAAATAATATAATCTAAGCTAAATTTTAGATTCATACGAATAATTGGCTTAGTTTATCCTAATATTTTATATTCATTGAATACCTTAGTTTAAAACATCCTTTTAAATGTAGTGACATGCATGTTTTTAATTATTTATCAAAAGTGATATACTGTGTGAAAACTATGAAATAAAAATATATTTCATTCAGCTAATCTGATGTTTTGTAACGTTTTAACATTCTCTAATACTAGTTATTACTCACTTCATGGAGATAATGTACAACAAAAAAAGTTTTGAATAAGAAAACTGTTACAGTTTAATAACAATTAGCAATGGATTTACACTAAAACATGTTACTGCAGCTTAGGTTTATTAAGAACAGCAAAGTTACAGTAATGGTATGAATTGCAGTTTATGGGATCCTGCATTAGCGTCCACTGTGTTGGTTGATATGGAACTAAAACAACAAAATCCACACTGTAAAAAAAATCCTGTTTTTTTACGGAAAAAAAAACAAAAACTGGCAGCTGTGATTTCCAGAATGATACTATAAAAAACACATCCAACTGTAAATATATTTATGGAGTAACATGTAGATTTAACATTTTCAACATGTAGATTTAACATTTTAACCATGTAGATTTAACATTGGATTTAAATGGTAAATGGACTGCACTTATTTAGTACATTTTCTCCACCTTCATGGTGTCCAAAGCACTTTCCAAAACCACCAGGTCCAACTGGAAGCAATTGAGGGTTCAGTGTCTTCCATTGACACTTTGACATATGGACAGTTGGAGCCAGGATTCAAACCACCAACCCTTTGGTTACTGAATGAGCCACTCTACCAACTCTACCAAACCATTAATTTACAAGTTTAAAATGCCGTTATTTCAACATTATGATCTTTGCAATTTAAACGGCACCACATTGTTTTTCAATTTACAGTTTTATTTTCTAAAAACAATAGAAATACATAATTTCTACTTACGAATCTGGTTTTGTTCACATACTCTTCCTGCAAAAACTACAGCTATATCTGTTTCAATCATTAACACAAAAATCTTTTCAAATAAACAACTTTGCATTATATTGTCACTTACAGTTTTTTTATGTTGCAATTTTACAACTTTTTGGTGTTAATTCTACAGTCATTTTTTACAGTGCATGAACATACAAGAGAACAGCTGTAGAATACCTGTCCACTGTAGTGACCAGTATGCATGAAAGGATTAAAAGTACTGGGAGGTAGAGCAGGTAGAGCTCTTGGGTTTAGTGCAAGAATTACAAGGCAACAACAAATAACAGTAAAAAGGCACACTTATTTACATAGAAAAATAAAAATAAAAACTAGGTATATTTGTAAAAAAAAATAGAATTAAATAGTGCAAATAACATGAGTAGTGCAAATGACATGAGAAATAAATCTTATGGGATAAATAGTGTGAAAGATAAAATAATTTGGGAGACTGTGAACATTTAACAGATACTGCACATGTTATAGGATATAATGAGGTTAACTGCAGTGAACATCAGTGTTATTGTGACTTACTGATGTTGTGTTGGGTTATTTTTTATTATTGTGATAGATTATAATGACCATGAACCTGATATAGTGGAACCTTGGTACTTTTTTTTTTTTTCAGTAGATGTTATTTTATTTTTCGAAGTAGGTGGTTCACATATTCACATATTGAGACTTTTAGGTTTCCACAAAGACATCTGTTTAAAATGTTCCTCAATAAACCTCTTTTTAGCATTGGCATTGTTCAAACAGCCTCAGCTCATTAACTACTGGGGAAGGAGCTCCTGGTGGGTGGTCCCACACAAATGAACTGAAAACCATCCATTTACCAGAACAACCACTGGGACTGTTTGATCCAGTCATCTGACACAAAACCAGTTTGAACTGAACCAGTGCCAGTCTGGTCCCTTTACTGTCAGGCAGAGGCGTCTGGTTCTGACTGCTACCTTTTACTAGAAGCACACTCCAGAGCCTGTACTTTTTATTTTTACTGCAATAAAGATGTTGAGTCAGTTTCTCTTATTCATGGTAGAGTTTTTATGCATAAGTATCTGTACTACTACAAACCCTTTTAAGAAATGTTTGGACATTTTGTAAAATACATTGAAAATTCAACTAACAAAAGTGCAACAAATGTTTTTTTATTATTTGACACGAACAAACAAAAAAAATTTGGCGCTTGAAAAGGAGTGGGAAGAAGTATAACTTATAGTCTCTCTCCTACTCCCTTTTTACAAACTAATAATTAAATTGATTCTGCTTGCTTTATTTTGTTTGCTTTGTCTGTCTGTCTGTCCATGTGCAAGATAATTCAAAAAGTTATGGATGGATTTGGATAAAAAATTCAGGAAATGTTGCTACTGGCACAAGGAAGAAATGATTAAATTTTGGTGGTGATCGGGGGGGGGGGGGGGGGGGGGGGGGGGGTCGGGGGGGGGGGCACTGATCTGCCTTGGCAGAGGTCCGTGCTCTCCGAGTGCTGTTCTAGTTTAAATTACTTTTTCTACATTTTTACAACACAAAACATCCATGCAAACCATTCATTATACATTTTTTACTCACCTCACACACAATCATATTTGCATATTCAACATTTTTAATATAACTTATAATATTTATATGCACTTTAATTATTTACTACAAATACATTTATTAACTAGAAAAGCACTTGGAGAGTGCAGACTTCTGCCAAGGCTGAGTGCCCCCCACCTCGATCCCCACCAAAAATTAATCATTTGTTCCTTGTGCCAGTATCAACATTTCCTGAAATTTTCATCCAAATCCATCCATAACTTTTTGAGTTATCTTGCACACAGACAGACAGACAGACAAACCAATGCCAGCAAAAACATAACCTCCTTGGCGGAAGTAATGAATGTGAGAATATCTCCTAATCATGACAGTCTGTGTTAATTAACCCATAAAGACCCAAACATCCACTGTCAACCAAAAGTATCTACTGATCTAAACTGTTGATCCACTAATTCTATCAATACATGTAAATAATTACTGTAAAATACAGTTTATCGTCTTTTCGTGGTCATCAGATATGACCCATTTGGACGTTCAGAGGCTTTGTAGTGAACGTGGAAACACCGTCATCTTCTACAACATTGATTCACCAGTAAAACCCATGGAGTTGGATCAATGACAGTGGATGGAGACACTGGGTTTATGTTCAGTTAATGCTATATTTTGCTGAAAACGTCACCTTTTCGTCATTTTATTCTGTTTTGATAAAATAACCTTTGTTTTTACTCTGAGCTTTTAGGAACCTCTTCATGATCAGTCAGTTAAACATAGGAAATATATTATTTTCACTGGAAAAAATGCAAAATTCAGAGGATACTTTTATAATAAATTATGATAAATCACTTAGGAAAGGTTAAATAGAGAGAAAAAATTCAATAGTGAACTGCCACAAAAGTCACACTGGGTTAATTGTAAATTGGTAATATGCAATAACATCTTATTTTATGCATTCTTCTATATTATAACTACATATTTACTTATTCAGGTAATGTACTACACTGTAAAAAAAAAAAAAAAAAAAAGAAAAGAAAAAAAAAAAAGGTATTATTCCAGCAGCGGGGTGTCGAAAAAATACTGTTAAATAATGGAAAATAACCATCTCTTAAAAATATGGTAATTTTCCATAATTAAAATATAGTTTTTTGCCCTAACTTTACATGAGATTTTACAGATTTTTTGACATTTTAATGCTTAATAAAGACTATTTTCACGTATTAAAACCATCAAATTACCTATAAAAAAAAAAAAAAAAAAAAAAAAATATATATATATATATATATATATATATATATATATATATATATATATATATATATATATATGATTTTCGATGAGACTCAGTTGTACAATCCACTGATAAAAACTGTATTTGGACAGTTTATCAGTGCTTCTACATGTTATACATCCATAAAAATACATTTATTCAACATTTTTGTTGTGAAACCTCCTGTAATTACACAAGATATTTGTTAATTAACAAACAAGTCTTGTTAAACTTAAAGAACAAATTCTTCTTTAATTGTCAGTAATTTTTTTTTATCTCGTTTTATTATTATTATTATTATTATTATTATTATTATTATTATTATTATTATTATTTACAATATTAAACTTTAAATTAACAGTTTAATCTCATAATAGAAAAGAAATATTTGTGAAATTGTGATACACTTGCAAATGTATTTTAACTGCATTTTTCTGTGAAAAAAGAAAAAAAATCTTTTAAAAAATGGAAATTTTATGGTTATTCACAGTTTCAGTTTTTTATGTTGTTATACATTTGACATGTAAAATCACATTCTATTATTGTCATTTCATTGATATTTTCCTGTCTCTTGAAAATAAAGGAAAATCTGTAAAATAAACAGTGAAAATTCTGTTAAATTACATACTTTTTTTACAGTGTATATTTTGTTATTTAAACTGGATTTGTACATCCTTTTATATACACAAATTGAAGAAGACATTTATAAGTTTTGCTCCAGATGATTCCACAGATGTACCCCTCCAACAGATTTACACTGACTTTTTTTTTTCAGTTCCCCTTAAATTAGAATTACTTTGCCTCCTCTTAAACGTCTCCTGTAGACTATGTCCACTATTACAAAGTTTTCCAGAGCCTGTTTTCTATCTGTTCATCATGGTCGTATGATTCTAAAGCAGTGTTGTTTTTATCTGCAGCTCCTCTTACATGGTGCTGTTTCATTGCTGTTTTGCATCAAATATGGTATTTCCATTACAAGTGACTGCTAAAGTTTTCCTGTCTCATGTATTTGCATTTGTCTTTCATTGATACGGCAGCTTTTCCACCTCTCTGAATATATTTCAAGGTTTTTTGAATTTTCAGCATTTTCACTCAGGTTCTTCATGTGCAGATTGAAAATGCAAATAAAAACAGCTGAATAGTAATGGATCTAGCGTTACTCACAGAATCTTTATAAACCTTTCAGTCCTATTTTGTCTCGGTCCATTCATGTGTAACCCAGAAAGACCCAGTGTGACCTTTATGGTAGTTCTATTTAACATTTTGTAAATTTGGCTTTTTTTTTTTTTTTTTCAATGGAATTATGCCTTTTAAAACATTTCCCTGTGGTCTACATAAACTGTAAATGCTCTGCTTGGGTCTGAATTTTTCATTAATTCAACTCCACAGGTCCATCTTCAACCCTATTTCTGAGTAATGACACCAGAAAGGTGGTTTTGAGTGCTGGCCCTTTAAATGCATAGAGCCACTTTAGGCCCCACCCCCTCCAGGTTGTTGGCTGTGCTGCTCTGTCCCCTTCAACCAACTTGAAGTTTGGGCATATTTTCAGTATGGACTACAACTGCTGCTGCTGACAAACAATTATGAGAAATTTTTGTCGGAAGTCTTGTGCAAACGTCGTGACATAAGTAGTTATAGACATAACAAATTAAGAAGGAACAGATTGTAGAAATCCACTCAATTTTTGCCAAAATGAATATAAAGATAGTTTTGCAGCACCTGGAGGGTTCAAATTCTAATTTTATGAACTATTAGGGTCCAAATACAAAAATAAATGAACCAAAGACCAATAAAAGTGGGTTTATCACCATTTATTGTAATAAATGGTATTTTGTAATTTGTGAATTTTTAATGAAAATCAAGTATTTTCTTATATTTAATTCACTGATCAGGTAGATGTTCATAAAAGCTCAGATTACAGTTGAGGGTTAGTATATCTGAAACAGAGAAAACTGAAGAAAAAACAAGTTTTTCAGCAAAGATAATAACAACTGAACATAAAAACATGCACTCCATAGGTTTACTGGTGAATCAATGTTGTAGAAGATGATGGTGTTTCCATGGTAACTATGGAGCCTCTGAACGTCCAAATGGGTCATATCTGATGACCATAAAAAGATGATAAACTGCATTTTACACCAATTATTTACATGTATTGATAGGATTAGTGGATTAAGAGGTATTAACCCTGTAAAGCCTGAACCATTAAATCACTGACAGAAAATTCCAGTTCTTTGAAACTGGAACCTGTATTGGTCCTTCTGACCCCCCCCCCCCCACACACACACACATTTTTTTTTATTTATTTATTTTTTTTCAAATATCAGTTTTCATGTATGAATTTCAATTTTGTATCATATTTGATACATTGGGTCTCAGTGCTCAAATTATTATTTTTGAACAAACATAATATGACACAAATATGTCTAACAAATTGTTAATTCCTTTTCAAAACTGCCAAAGTTCTGCCTCCTTCCTCATTAATAGGGATAGGAATCGAGAACCGGTTCTTTTTGAGAACCAGTTCCCAGTAGCTCGATTCCTTGGAATCGTTTGCCTGCCTGCTTAACGATTCTGCTTATCGATTCCGTCTTCGTTGTACATGCGCGATGATGCCACACGTACGCTGCATTGTTTTGGTCAGAACGTAGCCAACATGGCGTTGAGGCAGAAATGGTCTAAAAAGATGACACCAGGTCTACTGGAACACTGTCAAAGCTTCCATGTCTTCAAAAGGGTGGAATCCCTCCAATATCCTCAAACATTTGTCCACAGCATGTGAATCATTTACAGGAATGTCAGATATTTGATACGCTACTTAGCATGTTAGCTTGTGAACATAGCAACAGAGTGAACACCGGGTCGGTTCCGGTGTGGGCAACAAACATCGTAACTCCTCAAATAGAAGTTTCCAAAGGTAAGAAGGGAAAGGAAATGAGGTGCACAACAACAGGAGACAAGCCGAGCTGAGTCGAACCGGTTCGACGTAGTAGAAATGCGGCAATAGAGGAATTAGTAAAGCGTCTTTAGTTTCACCCCCCGAACCGGCCCAGCGTCATCTGTTCTTATTGTTTGTACATACTGTTTATGTTATATTTTCTGTGCAGAGATGGAAATATAAAAGACAGTTAATGCAAACACACCCGTTTGTACTCTTTTATTCCCTCACCCAATGAGAACCAATAAGAGAACTGATAAGGAATCAGATCAATAAGCAATATCGATAATGGAATCGGAATGGTTAAATTCTTAACGATTCCCATCCCTACTCATTAATGACAGTCTTGTAGTGTCACTGGAAAGGCCTCTGGTGAACAAATTCCTCCCCCTTGGTGGCTTATCTGTGTATTGTATGTATCTAATTGTATACATCAGGTTTTTCAAGAAAAAAAAAATTCACACTGATCATGTAGAGGGCTTCAAAACTCATGTATCAAATATGATATGTTTGGCGTTATAGGGTTAAACAGTTTAGATCAGTAGACGGTTTTGGTGGATGTTTGGGTCCGTATGAGTTAATCAGACATTGTGTGTAATATCGTTTGTACAGTTCATTGTATGTCGAGGGCCCTCTCCTCTAAGGAAACATTGCATTTAATGAAAGAGAACAAACAAACGCTCCTTAAACTAAACAATTATTCCAAAAAGAAGAAACCTGTGACAGTCATACTAATCAAGCTGTTGCTTTAAGACATCCTGGTGCACTTCCAAAGCTCCAGGTGTGAGTAATACTGCTGCTGAGGATTACGTATGTGCTGAATAATCAGTCCATTCTTTTCGTCAGAGCAGACAGGGAAAGTAATTAACCATTTGATAACATATTTATCTAGTTTCCACAGCATTTATACCTGTTCTCTGTAAGCCCTACGGCACTGTGTCACACCACTAATGACAAAGTAGTTTTCATTACTCATGAGCGCAACTAGAACATTTGTCTGTGTTATCACTACAGAGGAGCCCCGCAGTGGATCTGGGTTGTTTTTTTTTTTTTTTGCACCAGTGAAAGTTTTCCCCCCATGCCATGAGTCAGTTCACCCAATTTGCTCAGAAAACTTCTATAATCTCAATCCTTGGAGGCAAAATACAATTTTTAAATGTAACTTTTATAGGAATGAAGCTATTTGAAAATGTTAAGGTATGTACTATCATAAAGTACAGAGATATGTATAAACCATCAAATAAAATGTTGATTTCTTTAGTCTATCCCCTGCATAAAATTTCTACATATTCCACTTACTTGTGTGTTTTTTTTTTTATCATGTAGTGTATTTGGACTGGGGGATATGGCCAAAATATTTTGAAAACATTTCATGATAAAGTGGCTGATATATATAATGATCATGATAAATATTAAATCATCTTATTTTATAAAAGGGAAATGGACTCTGTTTGTATGTATGTGTTTGTGTGTGTGTGTGTGTGTCTCGGGCATCACATAAAATCTGGAAAAAGCTGACTGGTGCAGTTTGGTAAACTTAAGTATTTTTGGTCAAGAAAGAGACTAACGAAAAGAGCAAGTTGATAGAACCAGTATTTTGGGAGATATTAGTAATTATGAAATACATTAGCCTTCCAATCTCATTGCTATGGCCATGGCAGTTGGCGGGAAGTGCAGTTCCACGCTGCATGATGGGAAATGAAGTTAAAAACAGCATTTACTGACTTCAGTCCCTAGATATTGGTATTAATATATTAATTGTCATTTAAATTTTAAAGAATGACTTACCAAACAATTTTTATTTCAGTACTTTTTTTTTTAAATAAATTTTTAGGTTTTTTTTTTTATTTATTTATTTCAGTCTGAAGAACAAACACAATCCACAGATCCATCAAGTCCATAGATCCAACAAATCACTCCATGAAATAAAAATTTATAAAACAAACTTCACTAATTAAATAATTTATACAGTCATATATTCTTATAAAATATAGACTAACATCTTTTCCCAAAAGTCAGTTCTCCCCAGCATAAAACTACCACATCTAGAACCTGTGGTTCCTCACGGGTCAATGTACAAGTTATATATATATATAGTTATATATATATATATATATATATATATATATATATATATATATATATATATATATATATATATATATATACAGGGTGGGGAAGCAAAATTTACAATGAACATTTAGTTGTTTTATCTCAGCAGGCACTACGTCAATTGTTTTGAAACCAAACATATATTGATGTCATAATCATACCTAACACTATTATCCATACCTTTTCAGAAACTTTTGCCCATATGAGTAATCAGGAAAGCAAACGTCAGAGTGTGTGATTTGCTGAATGCACTCGTCACACCAAAGGAGATCTCAAAACTAGTTGGAGTGTCCATAAAGACTGTTTATAATGGAAAGAAGAGAATGACTATGAGCAAAACTATTACGAGAAAGTCTGGAAGATACTATTAAAGAAGAATGGGAGAAGTTGTCACCCGAATATTTGAGGAACACTTGTGCAAGTTTCAGGAAGTGTGTGAAGGCAGTTATTGAGAAAGAAGGAGGACACATAGAATAAAAACATTTTCTATTATGTCAATTTTCTTGTGGCAAATACTGTAAATTCTCATGACTTTCAATAAACTAATTGGTCATACACTGTCTTTCAATCCCTGCCTCAAAATATTGTAAATTTTGAATTTTGCTTCCCCACCCTGTATACATACATATATATATATATAATATATATATATATATATATATATATATATATATATATATATATATATATATATATATATATATATTTATATTTATATATATATATATTTTTTTTTTATTTTTTTTTTTTGTTAAATCACAGTTTAATGTAGCACTGGGTGACATGGCCAGAAATTTTGCAATCATAAAAAATGCATTAGTCGTTAATGATAATTATCATGGCATTACTTCTTCAAAGTTGAAGAAACCAGATGGGAAGTTTTAGTTTTAGTTTTAAATTTTTTTGTACATGATGCAATAAGGTGAAAGGTGGAAATATGTTTGTTCAACATCAGAGTATGTAAAAGTGACTTAGAGTTACTTTCAACTTACAGTAAGTAACGTACAGTTAGTTTTTTGACTTTTCTGAAAATCTAAGCCTTCGTTTTCTTTCTACTCCACAGTTATACATATTTGAGAACAACATTTATTACCAAACAGATGTCCATAGCAGTTCGTGGAGGCTCACATCTTCTGGACAGGAGGGGGTCGTCTTTAATGGCATCACAGACTGGCTTTATGAAGGTAAGGTGATGACAACTCAGAGTTTACTGAAAAGAGTGAAAGGAATTCTGATTTCTGTCCTTTATTGACACATTCAGAAGTCAGAGTTACTTTTAGATCTTAACTGAACATTTCACATTTCAGCCTAAATTAATTTCCTTAAATTAAATGCCCGCTAACTAAGCCAACAACCAATAGCTTCCAGCTAAATCCGGCATATTTACACAAAGTAATGTTTACCTCCGCCAAGGAGGTTGTGTTTTTGCCAGGGTTTGTTTGTTTGTCTGTGTTTGTTTGTCTGTCCGTTAGTGTGCAACATAACTCAAAAAGTTATGGACAGATTTGGATGAAATTTTCAGGGTTTGTTGGAAATGGGATAAGGAAGAAATTATTAAATTTTGGTGGTGATCGGGGGTGGGGGGGGCCCACAGGGGGGGCCACTGATCAGCCTTGGCGGAGGTCTGCGCTCTCCGAGTGCTTCTAGTTTTTATCTGTACTGAGTATTCATCATTACGCATTGTCCTCATTTAATAAACAAGTGAATAAATATAAAGTAGTGGGGGCTCGTCCGGGACAGGTTATTATTGTTAACAAAAACTCACGACATTATGAAAACTAGACTTGTAAAAACATTTTCATTAACTGAAATAAATAAAAACTATGATTAAAAGAAAAAAAATGATAACTAACTGAAACTGTATTGTGTACTTAAAAAACTAACTAAAACGTTTAAAAATTATGGATAAAATTCCCTTCGTTTTCATCTTTGTCAATGTCAGATTGATATGAAATCAATTTATTTCCCTCAAGCAATTTTAGCTGCTGGCACCATATGATATTTAACGGTCCATCACTTCTCGTCACTTGTCGTTTAGCGTCGTCTTCTCATCCCCACTCTACCTGGAAACATGGAGACTAAAGTTGGGAGAAAGCAGCAGAGTCCTGTCTGGGATTTATTTGAATTTGACGGCGAAGAAGATAAAAGACATAAAAAAACTAAACTAAAACTAAGCATTTAGAAAATAACAAAAACTAATAAAAACTAGCAAACCTGCTCTAAAAACTAATTAAAACTAACTGAATTAGAGAAAAAAAGTAAAAACGAAATAAAACTAAACTATAATGAAAACAAAACTATTATAACCTTGGTCCAGGATCCCCCTTTGCTGCTATGACCTGGCTCATGTACGTGACACAAGGACACGTGCAGTGTTTTAGTGCATGGTGAGTGCATGAGTTAGTGTGTGGAGGTGAATAAGTAGTACTACCAACCAGACAGCCATGGGAAAAGAGGGCACAAGTAATGATGCCGGCTGAATTTACAACCTCCTGAGCCCAGTTTGATCAGGCATGTTTCATCACTGAAGTCTCAGCTCTACTCATCAGCCTTGTGAAACCGAGGGCAACAACACAAAGGCAACAAAAGGTGTAGACGTTTCCAATCCCAGGGCTGTCACCAAACTGTTTTATTAGTCACCCAGCTCTCACTTCACATACTGACTACAGGCCTGTTCCCACTAAAGGGTTCAGACACTGTGGGGGTCTACCCACTGGGCAGCTCCCTTCACAATTACACCATCAAGGGTTGTTTTTGTTCTGTTTTGTTTTGTTTTGTCCCGTTAACATTCAAACCCACCTATAGATGTTGTAGTGTTGGTCAGATAATAATAATAATAATAATAATAATAATAATAATGATAATAATAATAATAATAATAATAATAATAATAATAATAATAATGATGATGATGATGATGATGATGATAATAATAATAAAAATAAACTTTATTTGTATAGCACCTTTCATACAGAAATTGTAGCCCAAAGTGCTTCACATTGATTGAAAAAAATACAATATTAAAATACATTAAGATTTGATTAGAAATACAATAAAATAAAAATAAATATAAAAACAGCGCACATTAAAATATTTGATTATGCATAGAATTTTTGAAGTGCAAGAAATAAGATGAAATTTGAAATACAATAAAATAAAAAATAAAAACAGAAATACAATAAAATAAAATAAAAAAAAAAAAAAAAAAAAAAAACCCCGCACATTCCTGGTTCCTGAATTGTGACCCCATTTTTATCTCCTTTCAAAGGCATTTATTTGAGCAGAGACTATCTTTTCCAGTACTTTGCCTATGAACGGGAGATTAGATATAGGACAAAATCTGTGATGAATGTTGTCATCTTTTCTTTTCTTGTAACTCTGTTTCAGCTTCTACATTTTCCCTCTATAGTTATTTGTTGTGCGGTGGATGCCACTGTTACATATGGGTGTAATGCACCTTAAGCGGGGTACACACTTAAAGATAATCGGACTGTTTTTGTCCCGATTTCCCCCTCCCTGACCAAGGATGGCAAACCCCAGATTATCTTATCGGCCTGATCACATTCAAGGGTACCAGACAGGGTGCACATATAGATAAAAAATAATAATGCTCTGTCAAAAAATCAGACAGGCCATTTTATTTGTCTGATATTTCTCTTTTAAAGTCCAAAATATTTTTGTATTATGGTGTCTACTAAAAATTTCACAGGCTTGCCCCTGTCAAATCAGAAATTATTGGGTGTACAGACACTCCAGCTTAATAGCCTCCATATTTAATGCCTACAAAGATATACAAATGTTTCAGCACTCAGGATAATCACACATTGTTTATTGCATAGATGTCGTGTCCAAAAATTCCATATATTGACAGAAACAATAAAATTAGACCCACATATTTTGAATATGGTGAACGGACACTACTTGGTGTACAGACTCTACAGGATTGGAATGGAAATCTGGCTTACCACATGGTGGCATCTCTGTTAGATCTGTAACTAAGTCTTCCTGGAACAGGAGTAAATAAACATTTGTGAACAAGTTATAACAATATATCTATAAGGCATATACGCAATATTATTGATGGAAGTATATTGGTGTACGGACACTACATGAATTTTGGTTGAATTTTGAAAACATGCGGTTCGACATAAACATTCATTTGCCACATTGTTACCAAATTTTGGGAGGGGGGGGGCTTACCAAGTCATGATATGTTTCTTCTTCTTCGTTTTTGTTAGATCACGTTTGATCACGCGAGATTTCTGGCTTGGACTAGATTCTAGATCGGTGGTGGGACAGAGTCGTTATGTGTCTGGTGTGTTAAGATTATTGGAGCACACCACACACAGTAGGATCAAAACTGGTCAGTGCCTGATTTTGTGTCTTCATGTGTGGGGTCTGTAACAGATAAAAACATTTCTTCAGATTTCGAAAATCCTTATGTGTATACCTCACTTTAGACTTCACTGTCAGTCCATTCATCCATGTTGTTTTGTTCAATTCTTTACGTCTACTGTTAAGGCCACTTTTTTTTTGCTTCTGCATTCAATGTACACTTAGATTGGTCAAGGTTGAAGCTCTTGAACTGCAAAAGTACCTACAATGATAGCAAAGCTGGAAAAAAAGACACCAGTGTAAGATGACATTATCATCCAGCGCTGGGTCCCATCTAGAGGAGCACAAAGTTTATGGTGGCACAAAGAACAAGCACTCACCACTGCATTCTCTATGACTTAAGGCGGCCATACACTGTGCGATTATTTCGATCGTTGCACGCAGCTCCATCTCAAACTGTGCGAATCAGTCGTACAGTCAGGCTCACGATTCATGTTCTCACACTGCACGGACTGACGCTCGTATGCGACCTGACTGCTCACACTGTAGGACCATACACCAGAGGATGCACGACACATTCGAGTGTTGTATCCGGAAATACAACGTTAAAATGCCAAGGAATCCGTAAAAGTGCATAGACGATTGTGTATTGGCGTGAGCCACGAAATGGTAGTGCTAAACAAAAACCAACAAGCTGCTTTGGTAATATGTGCCATTATCTGTGAGGAATCAAAAAAGAAGAAAAGACAACGACGTGTTTGGTGCAGGAATTGGTTGTCCAGACGTGGACAGTATGGGCTGTCAATCCTACAGCAAAGGGAACTAGAGGTAAGCTGCAACAGCCAAACTGCACTAGGACAATAGCCAGCTACTGTTAGCTTGTACGCTACTGTACGCGTCTGTGTTTGCGCATGCACAGTGTGAGAATTTGAGGCACATCGGTTCGTGGCACTGCTTTGACAATGCGATACACTCATGAGGAGCGAGCAGGATTTCAAACAGCTCCGTTTTCCTTGCGAACACACGATTGCTGGTCGTGAGGTGCTAATCGCTTCTCCTTACCCCATGTACACTGCATGAAGCACGACACACGATTAGAGGCACATCTGGCCCGATCCCAGGAAGAGTCGCACGAGTGAGAAATCGTCTCTAAACTCGCACAGTGTATGGCTGTCTTTAGTGGGTTAGACATCATTAACCATCCATGGACAAAAACACTGGTTTATGTTCATCTATAAAGCTCTACTGGGTAAACATTGTATCTTACCGAACAGCAATAATCATGTACAAGGCAAAAAACAGACAGTTACCCAAAAATATCCAAAAAATGTATCCAAAACATTTTTAGAAATTGGGAGGGAGGTTATCAATTAAGATGGGAACATAACTTCAACATCAAAAACAGGACAACAATCTTAAAAAGCTTTTGTTTATGAATTTGTGGTGTTAAGCTGTGGAACAGTCTAAGTGAAGAATTCAAGCAAAGTCCAAATATTATCCAGTTTAACAAAATGTACAAAAATATTTTGTTTAGCAGTTATAATTGATAATTATCATTTCTGACTATTTTCCTTTACCTATTGATATGGCATAGGGATTAGAGGCAGACAAGCCTATGGGAATGTATATGTGTATGTATGTAACAGTGTATATATTAATTTGTATATGTAAGTGTATGAGCATGGGTATGTATATGTGTGTATATGCATATACAGGGTGGGGAAGCAAAATTTACAATATTTTGAGGCAGGGATTGAAAGACAGTGTATGACCAATTAGTTTATTGAAAGTCATGAGAATTTATTTGCCACAAGAAAATTGACATAATAGAAAATGTTTTTATTCTATGTGTCCTCCTTCTTTCTCAATAACTGCCTTCACACGCTTCCTGAAACTTGCGCAAGTGTTCCTCAAATATTGGGGTGACAACTTCTCCCATTTTTCTTTAATAGTATCTTCCAGACTTTCTCACAATAGTTTTACTCATAGTCATTCTCTTCTTTCCATTATAAACAGTCTTTATGGACACTCCAACTATTTTTGAAATCTCCTTTGGTGTGACGAGTGCATTCAGCAAATCACACACTCTTTGACGTTTGCTTTCCTGATTACTCATATGGGCAAAAGTTTCTGAAAAGGTATGGATAATAGTGTTAGGTATGATTATGACATCAATATATGTTTGGTTTCAAAACAATTGACATAGTGCCTGCTGAGAAAAAACAACTAAATGTTCATTGTAAATTTTGCTTCCCCACCCTGTATGTGTATGTATGTATATGTAGGTGTATGTGTATATGTATGTATATATAAATATGTATATGTGTATGTATGTGTGTGTGTGTGTGTGTGTGTGTGTATACAGGGGTTGGACAAAATAATGGAAACACCTTCACCTCAAGATGATAATGCCCCAATCCATACAGCTAGAACTGTTAAAGAATGGCATGAGGAACATTCTAATGCAGTTGAGCATCTCGTATGGCCGGCACAGTCCCCAGACCTCAACATTATTGAGCATTTATGGTCAGTTTTAGAGATTCAAGTAAGACGTTGATTTCCACCGCCATCGTCTCTAAAAGAGTTGGAGGGTTTTCTAACTGAAGAATGGCTTAAAATTCCTTTGGAAACAATTCACAAGTTGTATGAATCAATACCTCGGAGAATTGAGGCTGTAATTGTCGCAAAAGGCGGACCTACACCATATTAAATTATATTTTGTTGATTTTTTTAAGGTGTTTCCATTATTTTTTCCAACCCCTGTATATATATATGTATATATATATATATATATATATATATATATATATATATATATATATATATATATGTGTGTGTGTGTGTGTGTGTGTGTGTGTGTATAGATGTGTACGTATATGGGTGTATATGTATGTATGTATATATGTACATATTGTTGGTTTAGACAAAAGGGTGAGAGCTAATAAGCTATGCTTCTTCTCACTCCTTTTCGAATATGACCTTTTTTTCTTTTCTTTTTCGTGTATTTTATGCTTCCTTAAATTTTCATTTCTATATTATGTTGTGCAAAGAAGTCAAACAGTAGTAATCAGGAAGCTTGTATCATATCCATATTCAAAATAAATCAATAAAAAAAAACAAAAAAAAAAAAACAGAAGACCTCAGTACTTTTCTTCCTGTTAGCTCCAGTAGTTTCCATCTACGTTCCTGTAAGTGGTTGCTTTTGATTGTTTGTATGAGTGTACTGCCATGAACATATTGTTGTGTATAATTCAGTTACTTCATTATGTATTTGTTGTGGTTCAATGCTAAAATTAGGAAAAATGTATTATTTGATTGTTGTATTAAGTTAGTGATAAAGGTGTAAAAGCACTTGAGGGGTTGGATTAAATAAGTTTGTACTTCTTCCTACTCCTTTTCGACCATGCAAAACTCAGACTTGTACTTGAACATAGATTCTGTTCATTCAACTGTTATTTTGTTTTTGTCTTAATTTGCTTTGTTTTTTCTTTTATTTTGTTTCTTTGAATGTTTGAAATAAATAAATACATACATACAGGGTGGGGAAGCAAAATTTACAATGAACATTTAGTTGTTTTTTCTCCACAGGCACTACGTCAATTGTTTTGAAACCAAACATATATTGATGTCATAATCATACCTAACACTATTATCCATACCTTTTCAGAAACTTTTGCCCATATGAGTAATCAGGAAAGCAAACGTCAAAGAGTGTGTGATTTGCTGAATGCACTCGTCACACCAAAGGAGATTTCAACAATAGTTGGAGTGTCCATAAAGACTGTTTATAATGGAAAGAAGAGAATGACTATGAGCAAAACTATTATGAGAAAGTCTGGAAGATACTATTAAAGAAGAATGGGAGAAGTTGTCACCCGAATATTTGAGGAACACTTGCGCAAGTTTCAGGAAGCGTGTGAAGGCAGTTATTGAGAAAGAAGGAGGACACATAGAATAAAAACATTTTCTATTATGTCAATTTTCTTGTGGCAAATAAATTCTCATGACTTTCAATAAACTAATTGGTCATACACTCTTTCAATCCCTGCCTCAAAATATTGTAAATTTTGCTTCCCCACCCTGTACATACATACATACATACATACATACATACATACATACATACATACATACATACATACATACGTACATACATACATACATAAATAGTTCCCCGAGTTCTGACAGACTTTGGAAAAACAGCATTTACCTAGCATGCACCATGGTCATGGAATAATCTTCGAAAACTGTAAAACTACATACATTAATTTCTGTTCAATATTTTAAAAGTATCATGTAGAATTCTGTAAAGGAGGAATGTCACTGTTTTTCTTCATGTCCTTATGGTTGAATAGTTGTTATTGTGTTTTATTTTTCAATGTGTATCATGTATGTGTTTTTTGTTGTTTGGACTTTGTATGGCTGCCACCTTGGCCAGATCTCCCTTGCAAAAGAGATTCCTAATCTCAATGGGACTCCCTGGTTAAATAAAGTAATAATAATAAAAAATAATAATAATAATAAAAAAAAAAAAAAAAAAAAAAAAGAAGAACATGTGCTTTCCACTCGATCTTGCTCACTGACTGCTGCTTGTTTACTCGTACTCGATCACCCAGAATCAGTGATGGTAGGTCACTTATGATATAATTTGCAAAATAAAAAGGTCCAGTGTGGTGCATTTATGGCCATTTTTTACTGAATTTGCACCTAATACACAAAGCACAATTAATGTTGTAAGCATGACCAGTACAGGTACACTTTAGATCCTGCATTTAGACCAGTGGTTCCCAACCTTTTTTTCACTCCTGACCCCATTTTAACATCACAAATGTCTGGCGACCCCAGACATTTTTTTTTTGCCAAAATTAATTTGTTTTTGATCATGTAATAATTTGCTATACTATGTCGCAAGTAAAAGTCAATTTTAGTTGACATTTAGTCTATATAATGTACATTATTATGAACAGAGGCAGAAAATCCAGGCGTAGATTACTGCACAAAGGAGAATTTGATTTTCCTTGGTCAGGATATGTACAGTCAGTCCAGCTTGGATTTACAAGGCTGACAATTAATACTGAACAAACAAGAACTATGAACAAACTATGAATTATGAAAGAGCTGCAGCATCTGAAACTGACCACAATGAACATTTGACAGATAAACAGCACCACAGAACTTCAGTTTCAGCTTCACAGTTTGTCATGTCTTTTATGTATTGGGATTGTCTCTGTCAACTCACCACATATTTTGTAGATTTTTTTTTTTTTTTTTTATCAATTACTAGAAATTTCAGGCGACCCCATTTGAATTCCAGGTGACCCCACTTGGGATCCTGACCCCAAGGTTGAAAAACACTGCTTTAGATATATAGACAAGTGAAATAAGTAGGAACATTATATTTAACTGGGCTTCTTTTTTTCTCACTCTGTGCTCTTGGTTTTACAGAGGAGGTGCTGCACACACAGGTGGCTCATTGGTGGTCACCTGATGGCTCCAGACTGGCCTACCTGACCATCAACAGCTCAGAGGTCCCCAACATGTTCCTGCCTCGCTTCACAGGCTCTCTCTACCCCCGGGGGAAGGAGTACCCTTACCCAAAGGTGAGACTCCCAGCATCTCTGCAGTGCCTGCACAGACAATTTATTCCATCCTTGTTTAACAATAATAAAACATGCTTCACAGATTTTAACTATGGGTGCTTCTATGAAACTAGTCTAAAAAACAGGACAGAGGGGCTAAAAATTCAAACCAGATGCAGACTAATGTTATGAAGCAAGTTTGGAATCACTTTGGATCTATTTTAAAAACAAATACTGAAATAAAAGAGAGAAACTATTTTTCAGACACAACACATTTTTATATTATTTTACATTATATTTAATACAAAAATCTGTTTGTAACACGGTCAAAACGACATGAAAATTACACACTACTATTTTTTGAAATATCTCTTTTTTCTCTTACAGGTACATTGTGGGAATTGAACTAATTATTCAAGACAGAGTGTTTCACAAAAATGACTACTATTGTAAAATCATTCGTGATTTATATGTGTTTAACTGGGCAGGTTCTGTATGTAACACAAGTGGACACGATGGGTTACAATCAAAACCTGTAATAAGGCTGAGAGTCATGAAAAACCCACATGTCTGGATTAGAAAAAAACACTAGGATCATCAAATTTAACACAGTGTCTTTATTTTTAGTGGTATATAAGACCATTTACAGCCATGTTTTCAAGATAAAACACACTGACACCTATAGTAGCTTTTCATGTCCCAGTTTTCGTCCTATTTTTGGTCCCAATATTGTATTAAAAATTCATTAATTTTGAGATGGCTCAGAGCAAGAGTATATATATATATTTTTTTTGCATTTTTCTGAGGTGATCATTAGGTCCATGCTGGGGGGAAATATGTCTAAATTTCTCTTTTATTATTGGGTCTAAAAAAGCTGACAAGTACCAAAATGTACCCAGTTTCATAGAAGCATCTATACAGAATTAAAATAGTAATAATTCTGAATTCAGAATGTTATAAAACACATGTTCAGATCACAATTTAACATTAAAACTTCATTAACTTCATCTATTTTAATATTACAGCTTAAATCCCATGCATGATCAGAACTCAGACATGATTATTGGAGTTCTACAAAAGATAAAACATTTGTCATCACCTTTTCTGCTCTCCTAAAGAGCTAAACACTCATATAATCAGCTCCAGTATAAATCTAGTACAAAGCTGCCCACTCGTAATATCTTACATCGAGGTTCAATAATTCTGAGCTTAAAACATCAAAGCACGTCAACTGAAAGCTCTAAAGGACATATGCGTCTTATCTGAAGCTTTATCATATGAAATAAATTTAAATAATACAGCATCCGGCTCTTTAAAGCATCTCAACGATTCTGTTTCTTGTTTAATTCATGTTAATGTCGACTTGTTCCATTTGAAGACGGGCAGCTGCAAAGAGGAGAAAGAGCCATAATATGTTTTGGTAAGGCAGGTTAGCGCACCTCTCAGCCCTTGATGGGACATTTTAGCGTATCCAATCCTTCATAGATGAAAGATGGGTTGTGGAGAACTGGTGGAATGAGGGTCAACACAGAGGGCAACCTCATTAGTTAGTTCAGACCCACACACAAGGGTGGGTGGACTCCCAGGAAGGGACCTAATTAATGACACACTGCATTGAATCCTTTTGATGTAGACTGTAATGTTTCTGAATGGGTCTATGATGTTGCCTCTTCACTTAAATGATGAACTTTAAGTGTTGGGCTTGGGTTAAGTTTCCTCCAGTTCACAATCACATAGAACTGAAGAAGTGGAATAAAAGCAATAAAATGCACATTGTTACCTTTACTATCACCTTCATTGTGGTTCTCCTCGAGGTTTCTCTTTTCCCACTGGGTTCCTTGCCGAGAAGGAGGGTCTGAAGATAGGGGATGCCCAGGACAGTAATCCATTTGCTTCATCAACTGTTTACCTAACTAACACTGGGTTACAAAAAAAATATTTTTTGCAAGTTGTCTAGGTTTTTTCAACTGAATTAGGACCATTTTGCACCGCTAAATCAAAAAATGACATCTGTTTTTCTCAATCAGGTCAGGTTTTTTTGCTAATTTGATTTTGAGAAATTTGATCTTCTCACAAAATATAATAATTAATATCAAAATAAGATTGGTAAGCACACTTTATGAAACTTGTGACTTGATTCCTGTTAGGTACAATGGTGTATTCACCGCAGATGTAGCAGAATACGTCAGGCTTATTTTTGCAAGATCTTCTAGTCGAAGCCATTTCATTCACCTGTAATATTAAAAAAAAAACATTAATCATAAATTGGCAAAAGTAAAATCTTCAGAACTCGTTTATTGCAAGAAATATGAAAGAATTTTGTATCATATGATGTCAAAATGCCCATAAATGTAAGCAAAAATGTTAAAAAGCCAATATGTAGCATAGTTCAGGAAGTTGACCTGATTGAGCAAAATTAATGTGATTTTTGGATTCAGCACACCAAAATTATCCTAAATCAGCTCAAAAAACTTAAACAATAAATTTGTTGTTGACCAATATAATTATTAGACTGTTGCTTATTTTTATAGTCAACAAATTCTGTAAGGCAAGGCAAGGCAAGTTCATTAGTATAGCACATTTCATGTATAGGATAATTCAAAGTGCTTTACATACAACATAAAAGCATCACAGGAGAGGCGTAAAAATACGTTTAAGATGAGAGAAAGTTAAAATACACAAAACATTAAAATTAAAATAGACATTAAAGTCATCAGAAATAAAATGTGATTTTAAAGTTAATTTATGACACATTATTTAAGAGTTTAATAATAATGGATTGAATTTCTATAGTGCGTTTCTAGACACCCAAAGTGCTTTATATTGTTAACCCATAATTTATTCACTCTCACATTCCCCCTCTGGTGATGGTAAACTACATCTGTAGCCAGCAGCTGCCCTGCTGACAGAAGCATAGCTGCCAGTTCGCACCGTGTATTCCAATCCGTGTATCATTCATTCATTCATTTTTCAATTTAAAATCAAAAAACAAAAAAAAATGACTCTTTTTTTTTTTTTTTTTCATTTTCAAAACCAGAATGAAAAACAGATGTTTTGTTTTTCCATTTCCCGATTTTGTGCTCAAATGAAAAATGGAAAAAACGGATAACGACCGTTTCATCCGATTTTGCTATTTTCAATATAGTTAAGTTGTCTGACCTGGAAGTAGTCGTTAATAAAGAAAAAATAAACAAACGGAATCATGGTCGAACTGGAGGAATATTTTGCTAAAATTAAGCAGCTGTTTGATACGTACAGAAGCGTTTTGCATTCACACAAAAAAATAAATTCGGCTCAGTTTTTCTCAATTAACGAGAAAATTATGTCAGAAAAACAGCCGAATTTAATTTTTTCCAGAATACAGTATCTCATTAATTCAGAAAAATAGAGCCAATTTTTTAAAAACATATTTTATACTGTTTTATGAAAAAATAAAAATTGGCTCTGACTTTCTCAGTCAATGGGCCAGTAGTGGCTGATCCAGGCAGGAGCTCCTTCCACCTGTGCTGCTGAAAACCCTTCAGGAGAGCATGAAGTTGGTTCCATTCTCGTAACCGGTTCCGTTTAAGGATCATGGAACCAGTTTGGTTTACAGAACTCAGAACCAAGCTGTGCTCCGACCTCCAAGCCCCACTTAGCGCCCTCAAAGCCCCGGCTCTTGTGGGGCTTGGAGGGGTTCTAAACCGCAGTGAACCGGCAGACCAAGCCACTCCTCCACAGATCTAGTTCTGTGTAATCAGGTCCAACAAATAAATGAATACACATTTACATTCCTCTGCTGTTTATATTTTCTTTAATGCTGGCAAATGTCATTTTATTTGACTTCATTAATGCCAACTCCAACTCCCACATCACCACGTCGTGCCCTGCAGGAAGCTAGGCTACAGGCTTCTGTTTTTTCCTTGAAGCTGCAGTAAATAATAATGTTTTCAGGCCTGATTTAAATGAGCTGACAGTTGGAGCAGACCTCAGGTATTCAGGAAGTTTGTTCCACAGGTGAGGAGCAGAAGAATTGAATGCTGCTTCACTTTGTTTGGTTCTGATTTTGGGAACACACAGTAAACCTGTCCCTGATGACCTCAGGGGTCTGGATGCTTCATAGGGAACTAACAAATGTGGGTCCAAGGCCATTCAGTTTTTCTGTGTCTTGTTTGGACAGAAAACCCTTGATTCTAGCGATGTTCTTCAGGTGGTAACAGGCAGCTTTAGTAATAGCTTTAAATGGTTGTTAAAATTCAGGTCTGAGTCAGTGAAGCCCAGTGAGGCAACCTTGTTGTGATATTGAACTCTACAAATTAAACTGAAATTATCAAATGGCAGAGCAATCTGAGAATCCTCCTCGTGGTGCATTCACCAGGGAAATGCTTTACTGTTTAAATGTTGACATTTTAAGATTTGTGTTTGCATTCATGTAGTTTGTGTTGGAGTCTGTTTTGCGCTGGAGACCCGATTATCCAAGACATTAGCTTCAAAAATTTGTCTCAGTCGCCCACTTACAACCTGTGCACAGATTTGGCTGTAGAAGACAGTCCAAAGTAATTCAGTCCTCTGTTCTGGTCCTCTATAGCAATCAGATTTGTGCTGTTCAAAATGTCTTTAACAGATCAGATACAGGTCACATTTGGGCAAAAAACAATCAGATTTGGGCCATATTTGCCTGTAGTCTGAACGTAGCCTAAATGTAGAAAGGGTCCTTTTAACTGTAGGCCATGGTCGTGATAGTGACCTATTTTTGATAGTGATTATTTTTGTTTATTATTATTATTATTATTATTATTATTATTATTATTATTATTATTATTATTATTATTATTATTATTATTATTTCATACTCTGCCATTACAGATGATAGTCATTTTCACTATATGAATGATGACAAATAAAAGTGTAATCAATAATTGTTGTTGTTTTTTTTTTTTAAGTTTTTCTTTCTGGAAAAGAATTAAAAACAGTATCATGATTGAGAGTCTGGTTTTGACCAGTTCTATATGTAAGGTGTCATGAGATAATATTTGTTAAAATTTGGAGCTATTTAAATAACATTTCATTGATTGATTGATTGATTGATTGATTGATTGATTGGATTTTGAAAAACAAACAGGACCTGTAACAAATGGACATTTTATAAATTACTTGTTTTTCCTTTCCACCACTGTAAAACAAATACTGTTTTTTTAAATTATTTATTGAAACTGAGAATTTACTTGCAGCAATACTTTTACTTCCAGTTTGTTATTACAGAAACAATCTCTGTCCTTGCATATCAGTCGACAGTTGCAGCTTTTTTAACCTCCTAAGACCCAGCTATGGGTTTTCTGTCCACATTTGTGGATAAGAGTTTCATAACATTATACAAAAAAAAGAAAACTGTCCACCACAAAGGACATTCCATAAAAATTTTAGAAACTGCATCTGAAAAAACAGTTGCTTCATGATGTTTCCAATAGGCACTTATTTGATAAAAAACAAAAAAAGCTTGTACTTTGCTGACATTTCCTGAGTCTTAGGAGGTTAAATCTGTTTTCTTACCAGTCGTATACTCATTAGCAATGGAATACGAAACAAATGTTTTTATCAAGTGCTTTAAAAATGTAACCTCAGTCACCTCTGACCACAAAACAGTGGTCAAAGTCAGAAACATGACGCTAATCTCAGAGTACCCAGAATAGCAATAGTGTATACGAACATTACATTCAGTGTTTCTCAATGGGGGAGTTGAGCCAACGTCAGGGGGCGTTTGGAACGAGAAAGTTTAGTGGGGGGCGCTTAGACAGAAATGGGGGGGCGTTAGTCACGGTTAGTCATCACAATGTTTATCAGAACAAGCAGTACCGTTCTTGCATGTAATCTCAATGGCAAATTTATGTGTGAACCCCCCAGTCTTCTGCATTAAGGTTCTGTCGCGTCACCCCCCCCACACACACTTAATTTGCTGGCAGGAGTCTCATAATATATAACCCTGGGGGTGGGGGGACAGCACAAGGCTCAGGATGGTGTGAGGGGGCGGGTGTTTGGTCTAAAAAGGTTGAGAAACACTGCACTAAATGAAGACAAATAAGTAAAAAAAAAAAAAAAAAAAAAAAAGCAGGAGCAAATATTGATTCAGAATGAGCGTTATACATCCAAGAGTAGAGGGCAAAGGCCTCAAGGAGATGGGAATGATAAGTAAAATAAGAGGGCTTATACGCCAAATGGAGGCTGTCATCTCTGTGAGAGGTTAAGCTGGATTTTTTATGCTCCTCTTGTCATATAGATTAATGAGTATCTATTTTTGGAAGAGGTCTAAGTCTAGGAAAACAGCTAACTTGCCCCAGGGGCTGAAGGATGCACAGCAACACTGTTTGTTCTTTACTGCTACATATTCTCAGTATATTCTCTGTCCTTAGTCCTTCTGGTTTAGCTTCATATGACAGCACATAAAAATAGAAAACAAGTAAGGCATGTTGATCCATGTGTCATTCGTTCATTTGTTTTTCAATTTGAAACCAAAAATCAAAAAACAAAAAAAAAGATTTGTTTTTTTTTTCATTTTCAAAACCAGAATGAAAAATGGATAACGGTTCGTTTTTACATTTCCTGATTTTGTGCTCAAATGAAAAATGGAAAAAACGGATAACGACTGTTTCATCCAATTTTGCTATTTTCAGTATAGTTAAGTTGTCTGACCCGGAAGTTGTCGTAACTAGGGAAAAAATACACAAGCAGAATCATGGCCGGACTGGAGGAATATTTTGCTATACTTAAGCAGCTGTTTGATTCGGAAGCGTATTGCATTCATACTAAAAAATTAATTCGGCTCTATTTTTCTGAATTAACGAGATAAACAGCTGCTTAATTATAGCAAAATATTCCTCCAGTCTGGCCATGATTCCGTTTATTTATTTTTTCCATAGTTACGACTACTTCCGGATCAGACAACTGAACTATATTGAAAATAGCAAAATCGGATGAAACGGTCATTATCCGTTTTTTCCATGTTTCATTTGAGCACAAAATCAGCAAATGGAAAAACAAACCGTTATCCATTTTTCATTCCGGTTTTGAAAATGAAAAACAAAGCAAAAAAAAAAAGGCGTTTTTTTTTTGGTTTTTCATTTTTGGTTTTAAATTGAAAAACGAATGAACGAATGATACATGGATTTTTTTTTTGTTTTTCATTTTAAAAACCAGTATAAAATGGTTCATTTTTCTATTATTCTAATATTCTTCCAGTCCGGCCATGATTCTGTTTGTTTATATTTTCCCTAGTAACGACTACTTCCAGTCAGACAACTTAACTATACTGAAAATAGCAAAATCAGATGAAACGGTTGTTATCCGTTTTTTCCACTTTTCATTTGAGCACAAAATTGGGAAATAGAAAAACAAACAGTTATCCATTTTTCATTCTGGTTTTGAAAATGAAAAACAAAAAATCAGTCTTTTTTTTTTGTTTTTGATTTTTGGTTTTAAATTGAAAAACCAATGAATGAATGATACAAGGTTTCATGTTGCATCACTGATATTACACCCAATTTCATTTAGCATGTGATTTTTTTTTTTTTTTTTCGCCCCTCCAGATGGGACAAGCGAATCCTACCATCACCCTCTCTGTTGTCACTTTAGACGGCAGCTTCCGGACGACTGAACTGGGACCGCCTGATAGTTTTGAAAGGAAGTACGTTTTAAACATGTTCAATAACAGGAGGAAACAGACTATTAAAGCAGCCTGATTTTATTGTTGACACTGCCTCCCACCTCTTTTCCCCCCAGTGAGTTCTATATCACCATGGTGAAATGGGTGACAGACGAGAAACTGGCGGCGCGTTGGGTGAACCGAGCTCAGAATATGTCAATTCTTTCATTATGTGATGCCACCACAGGGGATTGCATAAAGGTCAGAAACATCTATTTTCATAGCGGCTAAAATTTACTTAGGGGGTCAAATGAGTGGCCATTTTTGTCAAAAAAAAAAAGTTGTAAGAAATGCATAGAACTGTGTTGAAATAATGCTAATACATTTGTGCACAGACAACTGATATTATTTGACAGTGGAAGCTATATTTTCAGAAATATTGGATTTGGAATAGCACATGCATGTGAAAACTTTTGCTGGTGGACGGACGTGACATTACCCATGATGCTCTGGTCAGTACCAGTACTTTATTAGGAATAAACTTATAGACTTACAATTGCTAATTCTCCTCTTATTCATAAATGTTAGTATTGTGGATCTAAAACAATAACAGCTGACACAAAAACACAAAATGTGGCAGTGGACGGATGTGACATGGTCGTTATGGATCCCATCATACTGATGCTCGGCAGCCATGTCACCGTTTACACTAATGATCCCTGTGCAAAAACTAGGATCAGAATTATTTATTGTATAGTTTATCATCATACTGAAGAGGAAATAACAATATAGAATTGTTATTTCTTTATAAAAATGCTTATTATTAGAAAACCGTCGATTTAAAAAGTGACGTGTGACATTCTTAATGTATGTATTGGTGTAACATAAGCAGGATGGATCAGCACCATACTCCATATTGCAACCTGTAAAAATAAAACATGTGATATGTAGGAGAGAATCTGGGAAGAAAAATTGGGGAATCTAAAAGAATAGAATATTTGTTTTTCAGGTAAATTCAGTTCAAATATAACTTGGCCATTTGTGGCATGAAAATATAGCATTAATTGTGATGAAATTGGACATTTTTGACCTGAAAACATAGTTCATATGACCATCAACATGTTGAACAGAACTGAAATCCTGTAAATTTGCATAACACACATTTACCAACACAAAGTTCTTTTGGGGATTCACTTATATTGATTTCTTATGCACAAAGACAGAAATAAGACCTCTAAGCAAATTTTAGCCGATAGACATCCATAGGAAATACGCAGGTATTTTGTGAACTTGTCCTGATCTTTTTCATTTAGAAACATGTGATGACTTCAGAGAAGTGGCTTGATCGTCAGGTGAGTGTTTTAAATTGAGAGAGTTATCTAAGGCCAACTGGACAGGAATACTGAGAGAAAGGGTATTAAAATAAAATAAAATAGCAATAAATAAGTAAAGTGGGTAATTGGTTTTTATTTGACATTCTTTTGGAAGCAAAACAAAAAACCAAAAAGTACCAGGATGTTTGTTCTAAGTCACTCCAGAAACATTATAAGCCAACATTCCTCTGAATATGACTACTATGAATACTATAGGCTATTTCAGTATTTAAATGATCCTAATTCCAACTAAATCTATACACGTTTGACCTTTTGAGACAAAAAGAGCAAGAAGAATCGGGTGTGGGTTACAGAGTTCAAACACTGACACATGAGAAGAGAAACTTTTAAACCTGGATTTGAAAAAGATCCCTGCCTTTGGGGACTTTTTGCTTTACTCACAGTTTCACCGTGTTTAGTCTGGACTCTGGGCTGTACAAGCGGACCTGGGTCAATAGATCTCAAATGGAAGGCTCTACTCAGTTTATATACTGGAAATGTATCAGGGATGGATTCTGGCCCTCAACCATTTAGTGATTTGTGGAACAGTCAGGTGTTTTAGCTGACTGGAAGCCAGTGGGAAGATTTTAGATCAAGTCTATTGCTGCGTTTCCACTGCATGGTACCGGCTCGGCTCGACTCAGCTCAACTCGACTTGACTCGGCCTTTTTGCATTTCCATTACGAAAAAGGACCTGGAATCTGGTACCCGATACGACTTTTTTGGTATCACCTACGCCGAGGTTCCAAGACTGGGGAAAAGATACTACAACGTGACGTGTAAACACTGCAGAACACTGATTGGTCAGAGTTTTCTCTGTGACCCGCCGTTTTACAAAAAACAGATGCGGAAGTTTACAGTAAATATAACGGTAGGTTAATCCACATGATGACAGCCTGAAAAACTACACCATTCAGTCAGGAGATTCAGTCTTTGGTGGCCGACGTAAAATTCAGCATGAGTTTGACGAGACAACACGCAACGACAGAGTTTATCAGCGACTCTCTGAGCAGACGACATGGAAGTAACGCGCCGCCTCGCTGTGACGTCCAGGTACTGTAAAGTCGGTAGTATCCTGTAATGCACAGGTGTCAAACATGCGGCCCAGGAGCCAAATCCGGCCCGCCAAAGGGTTCAATTCGGCCCCTGGGATGAATTTGTGAAATGCAAAAATTACACTGAAGATATTAAAAATCAAGGATGTTCAAATCATTTTAGGTCATTTCAGTCTAAAGTGGATCAGACCAGTAAATACTATCATAATAACCTATAAATAATGAAAACTGTAAATTTGTCTCTTTGTTTTAGTGTAAAAAATAATAAAATTACACAAAAATGTTTACATTTACAGACTAGCCTTTTACAAAAAATGTGAATATTTGAAATGTCTTAAGAGAAGTATGTAGAATGTTAATAATATTCTCCCTGTTATTTAATGTTGTGTATATTTGTAGATCCACTGTGATCTCTAAGTTGTGATTCGCATGTATAAATGATAAATTAAAGCATAATAATGTTAATATTGCACTTATTTTACTAAAGAATTTTCAGGTTGTTCATAGTCGTTCATGTTATGTTCACATTTTCATTAGGGAATTTACTTTTTTTACTCAAAAGTGCTTATCCAATGATTTATATTATTTTACTGGTTATTTTTCCCACTTTCTATCATATTAGGCTGTACGTGGCCCCTGAACTAAAATATGCTGCTATAATGGAAACGGTCTCCAGGAATAGGACCTGGTACCCGAGTCGAGTCGAGCCGAGTCAAGTCGAGTCGAGTCGGTTCCATGTAGTGGAAACGCAGCATTAGGTTCTTTTTTTGTCCTGGTTAAAATGTTAGTAGTGATTTTCTGGATGAAATGTAGCTGTTTAATAATTATTGTGGGAATTTCAGTTAGAACACAATTAACCCTTTCATGCATGAATTATGAGAACCTTAGTCAATATTTTTTCTTGAGTGATTTTATTCCTCTTTAGGTGTGGAAAAAAAACAGTGCAACTGAATTTTTTTATGAACCTATTTTTCATGAAGTTATAAAAAGGTCCCCTCAGCTGGACAGCATACATTTATTTTTTGAAGCAAAGAAACATTTATTTAAAGAAAGTGATACACTGTATGAAAACTATGAAATAAAAACATTTTTAATGCCGCTAATTCCATTTTCTCACATTTTAGCGTACTCTAATACTAGTTGTTACTCACTTCATGGAGGAAAAAAAAAAACAAAACAAAAAAACAACAACTTTTGCTTAAGAAAATTGTCAGAGTCTAAAAACAATTAACAACTGACTTACACTAAAATGTGTTAGTGCAGATCAGGTTTATCAAGAACAGCAACGTTAGAGTAATGGGCTGAACTGCAGTGTTTGGGATGATACATAAGCATCCACTATACTGGCTGATATGGAACTAAAACAACAAAACCCATAAATATACAATAGAACAGCTGCAGAACAGCAGTCCACTGTAGTGACCACTGTGCATGAAAGGGTTAATCAATCCTACTACAGTAGCTCAGTGATTAAAAAAAAATAAAAAAAATAAATAAAGGGGGACATTCTGTGCTTCTCAGTAAGTCAATAAGTATTTGCCAACAGTAGAAAAAGCTCAGAAATTGTTTGCAGTTTGTAGCCACATTTGTTTCCCTTGAAACATTGTCAAAAATGAAAATCCAGACCTGGAATCATAAGAAGTGTGAATGACTTTAATGCAGCCATGCCGATATCTACAAACGATGCTTCCATTCAGTTCTTTTTGCATCAACACACACTTTCTAAGAACTTACAGGAGGTCCTCGGGTTACGCGGTACTTGACCTACGCTGTTTCGACTTTACGACGCCTGAGTCTCGTCCACAGAGGATCCCAATATGGAACGATTTTCGAAAGCTTCAAGGGGAATGATGGACAGTGTACGGTGCTACCGTGAGATCTGGGAGGAAAAGAGGAAGATTTCCTTCCAGACGGACATCTCCAAGTACTTCACCAAGGTGGAGAGGCCAGTAGAACCCGAACCTTCAACGTCTACAGAAGATCCTGCACCTGCTACATCTCCAGATAATCCGGATTCCCCAGCAGCAGCTCTCACAGCCTCCCCTCCTTCTTCTCCAGCCACCTAGTATTAGGTATTTAGGGGGTATTAAAGGGTTAATTCTGACTTAGGCGGAAATTCGGGTTACGCCACCAGCGTAGGAATGGAACTCGTTCGTAACCCGAGGACCTCCTGTACTTGGTTGTGTTTTCTGCAGCAGCTCTTGAATACCAATTAAAGACCTCTACATTTGTTTCTAGAATGAGGAGCCAGTATTTTCCAAGGACTGCACAGTTTTCTTCATCACGATGCCCCTGAAACACGGAGACCGTGGGACGTTCAGCCACATCACTATGATCTCCAACAAAGTAAACCTGTTCTAAACCTTTAGTGTTTTTGGTGTTCACATTGAATTGTTTGTTTTCTTAAAGCTATACCGTATGATGTGGCATTTTTACACTTTGTCATCTTAAAAGGCTCCTAATAAGCGTGTGTCAAACTAAATGTAAAAGAAATCCACCAGGTATTGAAACTCAAAAATGTTTAATTCTAACTACGGAGCCTCTGAACATCCAAATGGGTCATATCCGATGACCATGAAAAGATGACAAACTGCATTTTACACCAGTTATTTACATGTATTGATAGGATTAGTGGATTAACAGGGATTAAACAGTAGATGGTTTTGGTCGCTGGTGGATGTTTGGGTCTTTATGGGTTAAATGCATTAGAGGCTCTAGGTTAAATTAAAACTGACCTCACTTCTGTACTTTGTTGTGTTTTGTTGTCTCTCCAGTCAGAGGGTGAAGAGGTCAACCTTCGCCATTTGACCTCAGGGAGCTGGGAGGTCACTCAAATCCTAGCCTACGATGAGAGCACACACTCACTGTAAGAAAAGAGCATAAACAACCGTCACTCTGATGGCAAAGTAAAATAATAACTCTGAATTCACTGGTTAATTTTGTTTTCTAGTTATTTCCTGAGCACAGAGAGCGGCTCGACTCAACGACAGCTGTACAGGTAAACCACGGATTTCACTTCCAACAGGATTAATGATAGCAATCATTTTGCATATGTGTATATATACTTATGTTTAGGATTTTTATTTTGAAAGGTATTAATAGAAGTGACAGATCTGCAATGCACAGTTATTAATGTATTTTCCTGTTGTTTCAATTTAAATATGTGGAGTTCTAGATATTGTGTTGAATATTGTGTTTTACTCTTACTTCACAACATTAATTAAATATCGGCAAACAAACAAACAAAAAAACCCATCTGAATACTCAGTATTCATTGTTAAACCACTTCCATACCATACCATACCATACTATACCAACTTTATTGCCTCCGCCAAGGAGGTTATGTTTTTGCCAGGGTTTGTTTGTTTGTCTGTCTGTTTGTTTGTTTGTCTGTCTGTTTGTCTGTCCGTTAGTGTGCAACATAACTCAAAAAGTTATGGACAGATTTGGATGAAATTTTCAGGGTTTGTTGGAAATGGGATAAGGAAGAAATGATTAAATTTTGGTGGTGATCGGGGGTGGGGGGGGCCCACGGGGGGGCCCATATCCAACAAACCCTGAAAATTTCATCAAAATCTGTCCGTAATTTTTTGAGTTATGTTGCACACTAACGGACAGACAAACAGACAGACAAACAAACAAACAAACCCTGGCAAAAACATAACCTCCTTGGCGTGGGGGGGGCCCACAGGGGGGGCCACTGATCAGCCTTGGCGGAGGTCTGCGCTCTCCGAGTGCTTTTCTAGTTTATAATGCACTTTAAGAACTTTGCAGCTCGCCAAAGTGCCGTACACCAAACATAAAACAAGGGATTAAATAAGTAAATAAGTAAGTAAAACTAGTGATAACACAGGGTGTAAAGCAGGTTAAGAACAACAATATACAACCATCATAAAAACAAAGACAAATTAAAATCTGATAAAAACAGCATAAAACTAGAAAAGCACTCAGAGAGCGCAGACCTCCGCCAAGCGCAAAAATTCCCCACATAATCGGTGATACAAATTCTACATTTATTTTTTAAAATAAAATCCGCCTTCTGGATCAGATCTGGATCAGCCTTTGAAATGTGATAGAGGACCCCATTGTCAATTCCTGAGTTAAATTTCATGAGTTTTGGTCAATAATTAAGCGAGATATTGGGAAACGAAAATTTTGGCCCCATTTACCACAATGTTAACGGAAATTTCAAAGTGATCCAGAATCCAGGATGTCTTCCAGATCACCCCCAAAAGTTAATAATTTCTTCCTTATCCCATTTCCAACAAACTCTGAAAATTTCATCCAAATCTGTCCCTAACTTTTTGAGTTATGTTGCACACTAACGGACAGACAAACAAACAGACAAACAAACCCTGGCAAAAACATAACCTCCTTGGCGGAGGTAAAACCAGACATGTCACTCAATGATTAAAAGCCAATGAGTATAAGTGCGTTTTTAGACATGATTTAAAGACAGGTACAGACTGAGCCTGTCTAACAACTAAGAGCAACTGGCTCCACAACTTTGGGGCGACAACAGAAAAGGCACGGTCCCCACAAAGCTTCTTTTTAGTTTTTGGAACCACAAGCTGCAGATGATCTGCTGACCTGAGAGCACAAGGGGGGGGGCATAGGGTTGGATCAGGTCAGACAGGTAGGAGGGGGCCAGGCCATTCAAACATTTAAAAACAAATAGAAGAATTTTAAAATCAACTCTAAAACACACTGGTAACCAATGTATTCTCAAAATCACTTCCTATGATGTGCATTAATCCTACAAATGTAAAATTATGTGCAATAAGTCGTGCAGTAATCTTCTATCCTGCAATAACAATGCAATATTTTTTTCAATATTTATCTAAATATAAATGTACTATCTCTATATAGACTTGGTTCATAGGTATACACACTGTTATAGGCAAGCCCGGATTAACCATATGGGCAACTGGGCAATTGCCCAGGGGCCCGCGACCTCTGAAGGGCCCTGGGTAGCTCGGGCATAACGAAAATATCTGGTTTTCTTTTGCTTATAAACGAAACTGTCTGCAAAAAGTGTTCTTAAATAAATACTGGATACTTTGGAAATGGTTTCTTATTTATTTTTTGTGAAAATGGAGGACACTTCCCTCTCTTTCTAATGTAGTGGATCAATTTTAGATTATACTGATGCTAATGTGTTTTGTTTTCATATCATCATATACAAGTGAGTGGCCTTGACAAGAAGCTATAGTGGTGCACTTGTAGTTCTACGAGCATTTACACATTTGTACATCAAAATGCATTTGATGATAGTTAGATATTGAAGTATGGGGTATATTTACATATATTCCTGGAATTTATTCTGTATTTTTGCCAGATTATAGGGATCCTGGGGTTGTGATGATGGGGCCCTTGAATATTGTTGCCCAGGGTACAATGAAGTGTTAATCTGGCCCTGGTTATAGGTATACATACTGTTTTCATGGTTAATACATACTGTGAATATTGTTAATGTCATTCATAAATATACATATGGTCACATATTGTTAATGTAAATTTGCATCTATTCATATTGCTTATCTTTAGTTACATGTTACTTTGTAAAATTGTAAAATCGATTTTCTATTTTCTTATCTTATTTTTATTTTTTGGTAATTTTATATTTGTAGTAGTAGTAGTAGTAGTAAATTTTATTTATAAGCGCCTTTCAAGACACCCAAGGACACTGTACAACAAGATAAAACACAATCCATAAAATACAAAGAAAAAAAAACAGATAAAAGAATAATTACTATATATAGAAATGAAAATTTGCTCTATTCTTATGTTTGTACTACTGCTGTTTTGTTAATGTTGCACTGACTGGAGCAGCACAATGACAATAAAGGCTATTCTATTCTATTCTATTCTATTCTATTCTATTCTATTCTATTCTATTCTATTCTATTCTATTCCACTTTATTCTATTCTATTCTATTCCACTTTATTCTATTCTATTCTATTCTATTCTATTCTATTCTATTCTATTCTATTCTATCCCACTTTATTCTATTCTATTCTATTCCACTTTATTCTATTCTATTCTATTCTATTCTATTCTATTCTATTCTATTCTATTCTATTCTATTCTATTCTAGTTCATTGTACTCTATTCTATTCTACTTTATTCTGTTTTATTCTATTCAACTCTATTCTATTCAACTCTATTCTATTCAACTCTATTCTATTCTATTCTATTCTATTCTATTCTATTCTATTCTATTCTATTTCACTTTATTCTATTCTATTCTATTCTATTCTAGTTCATTGTACTCTATTCTATTCTATTCAACTCTATTCTATTCTATTGTAGTTCATTGTACTCTATTCTATTGCACTTTATTCTATTCAACTCTATTCTATTCTATTCTATTCTATTCTATTCTATTCTATGACACATTAGTTAAGATTATTTGAAGTGGGTTTGAGCTACCGACCGTTTTATTAGTTTTCGTTTTTTTCTAAATGCTTAGTTTTAGTTTAATCGTAGTTTTTAATATCTTTTATCTTCCTTGCCGTCGTATTCAAATAAATCCCAGACAGGACTCTGCTGCTTTCTCCCAACTTTGGTCTCCATGTTTCCTGGTAGAGTGGGGACGAGAAGACGACTCTAAACAACAAGTGACGACAAGTGATGGACCATGAAGTACCATATGGTGCCGCTAGCTAAAATTGCCGGAGTGAAATAAATTGATTTCATATTGATCTGACATTGACAAAAATGAAAACAAAGGGAATTTTATCCATCGTTTTTATACGTTTTAGTTAGTTTTGTAAGCACACAATACAGTTTTGGTTACTTATAGTTTTTTTCTTTTAATTATAGTTTTTATTGTTTTCAGTTAACGAAAATGTTTTTTCTATTCTAGTTTTTGTCATTTAGTTAGTTTTCATTAACAATAATAACTTTGCTTCCTCCAACAGGGTCTCCACCGTGGATCCATTTCATAAAGAATGCCTGACCTGTTCACTACTCAGATCCAAGTGTACCTTCTACGATGCTCTCCTCAGCCCAAACTATGACCATGTCCTGCTCAACTGCAGAGGTACGTGATGACACTAGGACCAGAAGACCAGGTCTAAATGCATTTAAATTAGCCTTCAAATACAATCATGTCATAACTTTCTTGAGATAATTACTTCCTAGTTCTGAAAGGATCAGTATGATAGCATATTAGGGACACAAATAAAAAGACTTGTCACTATGAGAATAAAGTCGTGATATTTTTAGAATAAAGCCATAATATTATGAGAATAAAGTTACAGTTTAAAAAGAAAACAAAAAAAAACAACTCATAATGTAATGAAAATTATATGAAAATGAAAATAATACAAAAATAATACTATTGTGAGACTGAAGTCATAATATTTTGAAAATAAATTTGCAATAGTGCGATAAAAAGTCCTAATTTAGAAATTGTATACTCCTTAAGCCTTGTTGATGACAGAGTTTCTGGTTATAAGTCTCCACCGTTAACCCTGCAGCTGACCTTTTCCAGTTAGTTCCTCCTCCACATTTGCTCCAAATCTGTTCGGTTCTTATGACGAAAGTGGCTTCAAAGTCCTTTGACTAACGCTAATGTATTGATGGTAGGCGGGGCTAATAGGTTCCGTATTTCGCTGTGTGTACATCGCAAATAAAAATATGACCTCACAAAAATGTTCCAAGTTCTCCATTGTGCAACGAGTGGGTACGACTTTATTCTCGTAAATTATGCTATTTTTAAAATACATTATTCTTGTAATATTATGGCTTGATTTTCAAAGTATGATGACATTATTCTCATATTATGACTTCATTCTTGTAAAGTTATGACTCTATTTTTGACTTTATTCTCATAAAATGACGGGTTTTATCTCGATATTTTGTGACTTTGTTCCTGTAGTGACAAATGTTTGTATTTTTATGTAGTCCTAATACGCCGCTGTAGATCAAAAATGTTTAAGTCCTGTTCAATTAAAAAGCTGAAAGGCAAATTTCTGAGATTTAACATTTCTATCTCCAGTATGTGATATAAAGTATCTTTACCTAAACTTTGTTTTAGGTCCTGGAATACCTCAAACTACTCTTCACAAACTTCATAACATGAACAGTAAGTACACTGGCACTCATTATCTTGAACCAATTTACTCTTTAGACTCTTTCACTCAATTGCATCAGGTAAATGTGGATTCATTATGTCAACTTCTTTTCTTTTTCTTTTTTCTTCTTTTTTTTTTTTTTTTTTTTGGAGCATGAATACAGCAGCAGTGCCTGAACAGTAAATGGAAAGTGCATTAATCGATTATGTGGAGATTAAGTCACTAAGATTTAGCATCGTTAGGCAAAATTTATACTCAGGAGACCTCCACACTGGACACTAGGATGCTGTTAAGGTTGAGGTGTTAAGTACTAGATGTGGCATGATGTGGAAAGCAGAAGCACTCAGGGCAGAACTCGGGGGACGGAAGGAGATTTTAGAGTTGACAAATGGAGGCATGATTCACCCACTGTTACATCACAGTTTTTAATGACTGCAATTTGAATTGTTCTACTTATGTAAGTGAACATATGCTCATAAAACAGTTATTTTGGCAGTTAAACTGTAGCAGTAGGATGGGTTTGTTTATTGATCTCTAACTGAACGATTCTTTTCTCTTTTTCTTGCCCTTTGCACAAACAGAGCTCAAGACTTTGGACCAGAATGCAGAATTAAAACATTCACTCATTAACAGGACAGTACCCAAGAGTGAAAGAAGAACCATACAGATCAACAATTTTGGTAAGACACTGCATTGATGTTTCAACTGATTGAATGTTTTGATTTTATATGTTTTCTGTGTTCTGTGTACATGCTTTTATTTTTGTAAAACTGTAATTATGTGACTGTATCGCTGCCATCTTGGCCAGGTCTCCCTTAAAACAGATTCTCCATCTCGATGGGACCAACCTGGTTGAATAAAGGTTGAAAAAATGAAATAAAAATTATGACAAACAAAGCTACTTGATCTACTAATTGGGTCTCCCCAAATAGTTGGTCAAGATATATGGACCAGCTGGACAGTTGGAGGAGAAGCATCTCATGACTTAACTCTTTCAGTGCCACGGGCCGATCAGATCGGCTTTGGAGAACACGCCACATTTGTGTACAAACGAACCATCCACCCCCATTTCTTTCTCACATTTCGATGACGTTCTTTCTGTGTCCCTCTTTTGAGACCAATCAGACGGGAATTTGAGGTCACGCGACCGAATAATATTTTTATATCTTTTTAATGTTTCTTATTCTCCGGTGTTTCATCAGAGGGAGCCCTCCATGCCGGGGGGCGGCTGTGGACTCCGGGGGCTGTGGCGCCTTCTCTCACTGGGGTCCGCTCCTTTCTGGTGGGTGGGGGTCCCAGTTGGACCTCTCGCACTAGTTGGGATGCGGGGCTGTGTTGCTGGTGCCTGGTCGCCGGGGTCGGCGGCTGCCTCCTGGTGTGGAAGGCTCCCTGAGACAGCGCCTCCTAAATTGATGTTTTACTTTACTTGTACATTTTTGTTCTGGTCTACCCGTGCTCAGTCAGTCTTCTTAAGTATGTGTGAGCTTGTGGGTTTGCATGTATATGTGTGTGTGTGTGTGTGTGTGTGTGTGTGTGTGTGTGTGTGTGTGTGTGCGGGTGAGTGGGTGGGTGTGGGGCTGTACTGATTTTTAAACTGATATGTAAAGCACTTTGTGCTACAGTTTTTAATGTATGAAAAGTGCTATATAAATAAAGATTATTATTATTATGAATTATGCAAATTACGATCAATAATGAATCGGCTGCGTCCGGTGTGTTTTGAATCTAATTAGCAATCGGTCGGATGTTACCGAGCGGTTTCCTGCAGGATTCTTCAAATATAAAAACGACGCGAAATACTGAAAAACGGCCAAAATCTGTGGCACTTTTAAGGCTTATTAGCCCCTTAACTGTCTGGCACCGAAAGAGTTAAAGAAATTACATCAGTCACTTATCGATATAGTTATGATAGTGTATCGTTAATAGTGTTTGATAGTGTTTATTATATAGTTCCATAGATGGTAGAGGTTTCTATTATTTGTACTAACTGTTGTAATAGTATGTCCACTGTTAGTACTTATATTTATAGTAGTAGTATTAACAGTCATGGACTTTTGTTCTGATTTCTAGTACTTATAGTAACACCAGCTGATCTACTTTAGACAGTTCTAGTTCAGTTATTTGTGCATCAACTGCATCCATGTGTCTCCCCCTACTTCCCCCTTTCTCCCCCTCTCCCCCAGTCTCTCTCTATCTCTCTCTCTTTTTCTCCTCCTTTACCCTCTGTCTCTAACCCCAACTGGTCAAGGCAGACGGCCATCCCCCAGGATTTTGGGTTTGCTCCAGGTTTCTTCCGGTTAAAAGGAAGTTTTTCCTTCCACTGTCACCAGTCACAAGTGTTTGCTCTTGGAGGATTCTGTTAGGTTTCTGTAAATTGGCTTCAGAGTCTGGTTTCGATCAACTCTATATGTAAAGTTTCATGAGATAACTTTTGTTATGATTTGGCGCTACATAAATAAAATTTGATTGACTGATAATTTGTTAGTACTTAAGTTAGCCATTCATCATTACCTGTTTAATTTTAAGATAAGAATTTTGATGTAAGTACTGTATTATTATTAATATGAAATAATAGCAAGTTAAGGCTGTGTTTACATGTAGTTGGGTATTTTGGAAAACGTACATTTCCCCCTCTCCGTTACAAAAAAAAAAAAACAAAAAAAAAAACTCATGCACATGTGATCATTTTCAGAAAAATCTACACCATCAAAAGTATGCCAGGCCTGTAGATGGCAGTGTGGTGAGACGATCAAGTCCAATTAACCAATCAGAATCCTGAAAGGAATCACAACAAAATGTTACTTCGCACATTTGACACAAATGTATTTCCGTCAAAAACTGTGACGTCAGTCTGAGATCTCCATTTACCTCTGTTTACACACAAACACAAAATCAGAGAATTGCTGAAATCTCCACTTTGGACTTTTTTAGAAACTATTGTTTTCATTGTGCGTGGCCATTGTTGTCATGTAAATGATAGGCACAAACGCAGAAAAAACTCTGTTTTGCCAGATACCCAGCTATGTGTAAATGTAGCCTAAGAACAAATTATTGTAGTGAAAAAAGGGTTTTCCAAAAGACAGGAACCAGGATTTACCTTCTGTTTCAATGTCACGCAGCATCATTTTGAGAATATAGTGGAAACCACTCACCATGACCAGGTCTGTACTGGTCTGTCGGGGCTGGCTCTTCTCTCTGTTAGAGCTTATGGGGCTCAGCCAATTTATTTCTAGTTCCCTCTTTCTCTCTTGCACACAGCTGTTTCCAGACTGAAATAAAGGACCGGCCCACCCATTAAACCACATGTGTCAAACATGTGGCCCATGGGGCAAAACTGGCCCACCAAAGGGTCCAGTTTCTTCTGCAGCCAATGGTCATTTATGTCATCTGTTTAAAACTACTATGACGAGGAAATCCGAGTCTGTAATAGCGATTAGTATAAAACACTGCTGTTGCACTTTAACAAAGAATATGAAGTATATGAGTATAAAAGGCCTTCACTACAAATGAGAAAATAAAGAAAGTAATTCTTAATTCTTAAGTTAACAGTTTTTGTACTGTAATCCTACAAAATAACCAATAAGAATACAGTTAGGGCCAGATCTACTAAATGTCTGTGTGTATAAAAACATGTGCAAACTCACTCAAACTGTTTTACTAACAGTGCGCACTAAGGGTTGCATCTTTCAAAGGTGCAAAATAGTGTCCGCATCCAGTTAGTGCCTTTGCTGCAATAATTATGCAATATGGGGTGTTTACACACAGTTGTGCATGTGCTGGGAGGAGAAAATGTAAATATATTAATTCAGCACAAAGTGATTTATCAAACCCAAAAGCAATTTTGCTCATACAAACTGCATCTGTATTTACCACGTCTCAAAGGGAAGTGTAAACGGGTTGGATATGTAATTGCACATACATGGCTGCAGTTGAACTGTTGAAACGAGATGCAGAGAACACATTTTTCACCCTTGTGTAGGGATGGGAATCGAGAACCGGCTCTTTTTGAGAACCGGTTCCCAGTAGCTCGATTCCTTGAAATCGTTTGCCTGCCTACTTAATGATTCTGTTTATCGATTCTGCCTTTGTTGTGCATGCGCGATGACGTCATACGTACGCTGCACTGTTTTGGTCAGAACATAGCCAACATGGCGTTGAGGCAGAAACGGTCTAAAAAGACGACACCAGGTCCACTTACTTGGAACACTTGCAAAGCTTCCATGTCTTCAAAAGGGTGGAATCCCTCCAATATCCTCAAACATTTGTCCACAGCATGTGACTCTTTTACAGGAATGTCATGTATTTGATACGCTACTTAGCGGCGCTTGAGAATGTAGCAGCACAGTGAACGCTGGACTGGTTCCGGTGCGGGCAACAAACGTCGTAACTCCTCAAATACAAGTTTCCGAAGGTAAGAAGGGAAAGGAAATGAGGTGCACAACAACGAGAGAGAAGCCGGGCCGAGTCGAACTGGTTCCACGTAGTAGAAATGCGGTAATAGAGGAATTAGTAAAGTGTCTGTAGTTTCACTTTCACTGTACACCCCCCCCCCCCCCCAAACCGGACCTGGCGTCATCTGTTATTATTATTTGTACAAACTGTATATGTTGTATTTTCTGTGCAGAGATGGAAATATAAAAGACAGTTAATGCAAACACATCCATTTGTACGCTTTTATTCCCTCACCCAGTGAGAATCGATAAGGAATCGGATCGATAAGCAATATCAATAATGGAATTGGAATCGTTAAATTCTTAACGATTCCCATCCCTACCCTTGTGTGAACATTTTTGGAATAATGGAAGAAAAAAATAACTGAGACATATGCCCCCCCCCCCCCCCCCCCCCCACACACACACACACACACACACACACACACATCTTTTCGACTTGATCTGAAGATTGTGATTTGAAAAAAAAAAAAAAAAAAACACACACCGACATTAGGCTACAGTGTGACAAAATTATGTGCGCCTGACGGTCAATCCAACAGCCCCTCCCCAAAATGAAAAATAAATGAATGAATGAATGGGTCATGCAATACCATCTATGGCAGAACTCCTCCAACTTTACATTTCCTCGTGTCTGGATCATTACAGTCAGTGTTCCCTTTAGTGCTGGTGTATCCCACAGCAGTTTTTACAGCGCATTGTCTCCAGTAGCACACGCAAAATCTTCATTTAAATCGGGGGGTCTCCAAGACTTTGCACCTGTTGACATTTGTATAAGCAATCTTAGTAAATCACCTGCAAACCGCGGTTCAACCCCACATGCTAAATTCTAGATTGTACATGCAAATTAGTACATGCAAACTGGGACCATAGTAGATCTGGCCCTTAGTGTACTACATTAATAGGCAGTGTTGATAAGCCAGTTTTCCATTTACAGTCATTTTTGTAAAAAAAAAAAAAAAAAGTGTACAAAAAGACCTAAAATGATTATCGTAACTGGACTACTTACTATTGTTGAAATAGTATCTAGGAATCGTTCTGTTTCAGTTTTATTTATTTGATTCAAACATGTGGTTGATCACTGCATCTATAACTATAAACACTTTCCACATTGAATGCAAGAAAAAAAAAAAGGCATCACTGCCCAGTAACTGGTTCAGTCAGCTAATGGTTATACAGTAACACACCAACACAATGGAGGATAAGAACTACACAAAACTAAACACCTCATAAGGAGCAGGTGGTTTTGTACCTACCAGACTTATTCAGATTTTAGCAAAATAGTCTGTAATTATCTGCTAAACAGGATGTAATGACAGCAACAGATGACACACACAAACACACAGAAAAAGTCAAATGACTGTGGCGTTAATTAAAACAGGTTGACAAACATGATCTAAGCCATTTAGTGAAGTACATGGAACCGTCCTGTATGTAGACGTAAGTGTGTGTATGTGAGGAGAGCCAGGCTGACAGTGATTTAAATGAATTAGGAATTCATGATAAACAAGTCTGAGCGAACAGGTGCAGAGCTTTTGGAGGTAATTATGAAACGGCGTCGGAGTCAGAAACGCTGCGGTATATAGCTTCAATTAGAGGAGGCGGCTCCCAATATGGCTTCTGCTCTCTAATCTGTGTTTGTCATTAGCAACAAAGTGATACATACTTAAAGCCGGTGGATAAACACTTGACAGGCGGCTGGGAAAACACTGTCATTTAAAAAAAATCATAGGCTTTTAGGCTTTTGTTTAATTTTTTTTTTTTTTTTTTTTGCTTTGGGTTGTGTAAAATTAGATTTTTAGGTCATAGTATACAACAGCAAAGGCACATTACTTTGAACACATAGGTTGTCTAAGTGCTCAATAATGCCCAACATGTGCATTGTAGGCACGCAATATTGTATCTCAAAAAATTCAATGGTAATACCCGTTTTTTCTCCATAAGTGTATCTATGTGAAACCTTTATCTTGTCCTAGTAATTTAACCCCCTTTTGTTTATTATGTGTATTTGATAGTCATTTTATATTTCAGTGTATGAGGCATTCTGACGCAAAATTTGTCATTTCTGGATAAGTTTTATTTTTCATACTTTCATTCTTTCATACTAGATTTTGGTCAAGTGGCCAATATTGTCCCAGCCTCAGGTTCAAATGAGAATTTGTGTCATTTACAGACCTGTCATTGATTTGATATAATCATTTTATCTGTGAATGTATATTTAATTTTGATGCAATTTTTGTATTTTATACACTTTTTTTCTAATTTTTATTTTTTATGCTCTTGATTCTGGTCAAGTGGGCAATGTTGTCTGGTGTCAGGTTCAAATGAGAATGTGGCTCATTCATCAACTTTTATCTATGAGTGTACGAAGAATTTTCAATCTTCAACAATCCTCAGTCTTGAAAAGGTGGTTCATGGTGTTACACATCATTTGCTTACATTCCACAACTAATTATCCTGTCTTTGAGGACTGACATATGGCTGGAAAATGGTTGTTTGCCATGAAAACTGAGTTAACACAATTTACTCAGGTCCTCCAGGTGTCCTAACACGTTTATTCACCATTCTACCTTTAATGAAAAAGAATGGATGTGCTCATTTTAGTTGTCAACCTTAAATACATGTGGATTAGAAAACATTAGCAAAGGATATTTTTTTTATGTTGCATTTAGTGACATCAGTATGAAATACATGTAATCTCTGACTAAAACGTTCTTAGTTTGTTCATAACTTTTTAAAAAACAACTCTGGTGGACATAGAACTTCCTGATTTGGATCATAAGTGAAACCTGTAAAGGCACCAGGTCCTCTGTTGGACATAGAACATGTTGACCAGGGCCAACTTCCAGACCTTGGAATCAGAAAGTTCTATGTCCATTTTTAACTGCTTATGTCTCTAAGCCTATGGAGATTTAGAACATGTTAATAATATGTTTAGGGGATCTTCCTCAGTCAACACTATTCCACACAAAAGATGATTGATAACTCTCCAAATATCAGAGATAAGACAGGTGACATTTTCAAACTGTTTTCTCAAAATGAGGAAAAGTGGACATAGAACCAGCTGATTCTAAAGGGACGATATCACATACTGGAGATACAAATTTTAAATCTCAGATATTTGCCTTTCAGCTTTTTAATTAAACATTTTCGATCTACGATGGCGTATTAGGACTACATAAGAAGATAAAAACATTTGTAACTATGAGAAAAAAGCAAAAAAATATCGAGATAAAACCCGTCATTTTATGAAAATAAAGACAAATACAAAAAGAGTCATAATTTTACAAAAATGAAGTGGTAATATTATGAAAATAATGCTGTCATACTTTGAGAATACAGCCATAATATTACGAGAATAAAGTCGTAATTGAAAAACAGGCGGGAAAAATATCATAATTTACGAGAATAAAGTTGTACCCACTGGAGAACTTGGAACATTAGGAATCACCTCAAATAATTTTACAGAACCATGAATATTTAAATAAATGAGCTGTACATGATAAAGCTGTGAGTACTGTGTAGGGCTGTACGATATTGGAAAAAAAAAAATGATATTGCAATTTTTTTAAACCCTGTGATATATATTGCGATATGAAAAAAATACTCAGGAGGATACAATAGCTGTGGTGTCGACGTAAATGGTCAAACAAATTAGTTGTGTTTCCTCTCATTGTGGCGACAGGTGGAAGGCACTGTCCACACAGAACACATGTTTTAATCATCTGTTGTTATAGTGCATCTGGAAACTGACTTACATACTGCACCCCATTAAAAGTCCTTTCTCCAGCTGCCACTACCTTTCATATTCTAATCTTAACTGTCTGTGGGTACATTTACAGTGAACCCACTTGCTGTCTGATTAAAGTCTGTTACCTGATCTGTATAAACATGTCTCTTCTTTACCAGGGCTGGTTAATCCATGGAATAGACCATGTGAATATAAATCATTTGTAGAAATCCTTCTGTGACTTACCCTCAGATCACCTTTGGATCAGGTCAACTGCAAGAAAAGTCATCCATGATGTGATTTGTCTTGTTTTACAGCTTTTCGACTGGAATTAACGGTCCCAGTGGATATGGATGAAACAAAGGCGCATCCCCTTCTACTGATCCTGTATGAAGTTCCATTTAAGTAGATTTTCTATTTGTAAAAGCACATTTTAGTCAAACCTTCAAAATATGGACACATTGTACACTGTAAAAAAAAAAAAAAAATCTGTAATTTAACAGAATTTTTACCGTTTATTTTACAGATTTTTCCTGTATTTTTAAGATACAGGAAAATATCAATGACATTCCAAAAATAGACTGATTTTTACATGTCAAATGTAAAATAACACGAAAAAACTGTAACTGTGAATGACCATAAAATTTCCATTTCTTAAAAGAATTTTTTTCTTTTTTCACAGAAAAATACAATTAAAATACATTTGCAAATGTATCATAATTTCACAAATATTTCTTTTTTATTTATGAGATTAAACTGTTAATTTAAAGTTTAATACTGTAAAAAATAATAATAATGATAAAATGAGATAAAATTACTGACAATTAACCGTAAAAGAAGTATTTGTTCTGTCAGTTTAACAAGACTTGTTTGTTAATTGACAAATATCTTGTGTAATTACAGGAGGTTTCACAACAAAAATGTTGAAATAAATGTATTTTTGTGAATGTATAACATGTATAAGCACTGATAAACTGTCCAAATACAGTTTTTATCAGTGGATTGTACAACTTAGTCTCATTGAACATTTTATTTATTTATTTATTTATAGGCAATTTTATAGCACTTTGTGACTCTGTCGGTGAAAAGTGCTCTATAAATAAAGTTTACTTACTAACTTACTTAATTTGATTGTTTTAATACATGTAAATATTCTTTATTAAACATTCAAAAGTTTAAAAAAAAAAAAAAAAAAAAAAGCCAAATCTTATGTAAAGTTTGGGCAAGGAACTGTATTTTAATTATGGAAAATTACCGTATGTTTATGAGATGGTTATTTTCCGTTATTTAACAGTATTTTTTGGCACATAATTAACCCATAAAGACCCAGTGCCGCTTTGGTGGCAGTTCCCAAATGAATTTTTCTCACTATTTATACGTGATTTACCACTATTTCTTATAATATGTGAATCTATGTTTTGCATTTTTCAGTGTAAGCCTTGTCTTTTTCTATATTTAATTCACAGATCATGTAGACGTTCTTGAGTAAATTCAAAGGTTATTATGACGAAACAGAGAAAAGTGAAGAAAAGGTTACTTTTACATCTACGATATAAATAACTCAGCATAAAAACAAGTGTCTCCATCCACTGTCATTGATCCAACGTCCAAATGGGTGATATCTGATGACCATGAAAAGATGACAAACTGCATTTTAAGCCAATTATTTACATGTATTGATGGGATTAGTGGATCAACAGGTATTAAACAGTTTAGATCAGTAGATGGTTTTAGTCAGCGGTGGATGTTTGGGTCTTTATGGGTTAAAGTACAGTTATATTAATTCATTCATGTATTGTTTTGGATGTTTTGGAACGTAAAATGGTTCTATCCGTCTTCCTCATGGTTCTGCTTTTGTGATCTTACTGCAGCGATAGCGCCCCCGGTGGTCAGGCTGTGAGTGACCGTTTTACTCTCAGCTGGGACTCTGTGCTGGTCAGCTCCGACAATGTCATCGTGGCTCGTCTGGATGGGCGGGGCAGCGGCTTCCAGGGCCAGAGGATCCTCCATGAGGTTCATCAGAGACTGGGGACGGTTGATGTTCAGGACCAGATCAAAGTTCTGGAGTCAGTTATTATTATTATTATTGTTATTATTATTATTATTATTATTATTATTATTATTATTATTATTATTATGGGTTTTCTGTGGGTACTCTGGCTTCCTCCCACCATCCAAACACATGCAGTGACAGGTTAATGGGTTGGTCTAAATTGCCCATAGGTGTGAATGTGACAGTGATTGTTTGTCTCTATATGTCCGCCCTGTGATCAACTGGTCACATGTCCAGGGTGTACCCCGCCATCGCCCATAAGTAGCTGGGATAGGCTCCAGTGACCCTAGTAAGGATAAAGTGGGTTCAGAAAATGAATGAATTAATCATTATTATTTCTTTTTAAGCAGTACAGTGTGTAACTTAACTGACATTAGTGTTACTGCAACAAGTAGTTTGATGCTTTGAAGAGTTTGCTTTTCTTTTACTATGACCTGGAGCTAAATGGAAAAATCCAGTTTTGGTTTTGGATTTGTTAGTTTGATGTAAGAAATATCACAATCAGAATACTTTATCAATCCCAGGGGGAAATTATTGTGTGTTACAGTTGGTCCATTCAAGTATATAAAAAAGTAACAGGAAAGAAATGCTCAATTCAACAAAACAAACAAACAAAAAAATATATATACATGTGATAATTAAAGAAATATACATAAATGTGAAAAAATATTGTTATAAATATATTGTGCTATTAAAATTATGTGGTTATATATGGTTATACAGAATCGTGCAATAATAGGTGCAATGGGGACCCCTCCATCGTGCGATTTTTTTTTTTTTTACCTTTACTAACTTATTTATTTATTTATTTTAGTGCAGTTTTTAATATTTTATCATATATATGGGTTGTTTTTAGTTGGTGTTTTTAGGATTTTTTTTCTGTGTTTTTATTTTGTGCTGTGCATTTTGCTATTTCATTCTGTAACAGCATCTGGGATGTTTTTATTGAATGACAGTTAATAAATCTGAATATGAATATATGCACTGTGAAAATAATAATAATAATAATAATAATAATAATAATAATAATAATAATAATAATAATAATAATAATAACAACAACAACACTGGGTTACAAAAAATGTTTTTTGCAAGTTGTCAAGGTTTTTTCAACTGAATTAGGACCATTTTGCACCGCTAAATCCAAAAATGACATCTGTTATTCTAAATCAGGTCAGGTTTTTTTGCAAATTTGATTTTGAAAAATTTGATCTTCTCACACAATATAATAATTAATACCAAAATAAGATTGGTAAGCACACTTTATGAAACTTGTGACTTGATTCCTGTTTGGTACAATGGTGTATTCACCACAGATGTAGCAGAATACGTCAGGCTTATTTTGCAAGATCTTCTAGTCGAAGCCATTTCATTCACCTGTAATATTAAAAAAAACAATCATAAATTGGCAAAAGTAAAATCTTCAGAACTCGTTTATTGCAAGAAATATGGAAGAATTTTGTATCATATGATGTGAAAACGCCCATAAATTTAAGCAAAAAAGTTAAAAAGCCAATATGTAGCATAGTTCAGAAAGTTGACCTGACTGAGCAAAATTAATGTGATTTTTGGATTCAGCACACCAAAATTATCCTAAATCAGCTCAAAAAACTTAAAGAATAAATTTGTTGTTGACCAGTGTAATGGATCAGATTTATATAGCGCTTTTCTATGAATGCAAACTCAAAGTGCGTACAAAAAATCCCCTTTATGTCTTTTCTCCTCGTCCTGTAGGACATGTGACATGGGTGTATTTTATCTGAATGGACTAAAAGTATACAAACACTATTGTCATTAGTCATTATATTACTGAGGATCACCCATCCATTTTTTACTTTTCTAATGAAATATTTGATGTTTTTCAGACACTTGATCAGACTACCGTATATTGATGGCAACAGAGTTGGCGTATATGGAAAGGTACCTTATAATCTGTACTTAATACGATAATAACTTCCTTAGAAGTATATTTTTTTGCCCCCGTCACTGTGAGCCTGTCCTGTTCCTTGTCGTCAGGCCTACGGAGGCTTCCTCTGCTCCGTTCTACTCCTCTCCTACAGCTCGATGTTCAAGTGTGGCGTTGCTGTTGCTCCTATAACGAACTGGAGACTCTACGGTAAAATGGTCACATGTCTCTTCTTGTTGAATTTTATTTCATATTTTCTGTTATTGTTGAAATAACTGTTCACGCTTTTCTACATTCCAAAACCAATGTGAAGTCGAGACATGAATTTTAAGACTGTGAAGCTTTTATCGACAGTCTGCAGTGGAGTGAAAATTAGAAGAAAGGATGCATTCTTTCCTATTCACTGTGTTCTTTTTCTTCCTCACACAGGGTCAGCCGTCACAGAGAAATACTTTGGACCTCCAGTGAACGACGATCACAAATACCAAGTATGACTAACGTGTTCAAGGTTTCTTAGTTCATACAAGAAACACTTACTGTTTGGCAGAATCGACATAAAGCACAAGATTGTTGAAGTCAAACTGTGAAACTACATGTGTTTCCTGGTCCTGGATTGAAATTTGCATGAAGAGAGGTGATCGACACGCACATCCAGAAAATGAAAGGTGTGCGGGATCCCAAAAAAAATTGATGAAAAAATGAAATAAGGTCCGCACAACCTGTGAGCTCCCAAAGAATTTATTTACCACGAAATTTGAAATTTGCACACCTGTGTCAGTCCAATCTTACCTCGTGTCCAGCAGCTTGTGAGGTTTTCAACATGATGAATGCCTTTTTTATGTGTGAGTGCAAAATGACCAGTGGGAAGTAGAGGAAGTATGGACTCTTAGCAAACCTTGGATTTTTCTCTATATTGTTAGCCTCGTAGCATAAGTGCCTATGTCAGTGGTTCCTGACCAAGGTTATAATAATTTTGGATTTTTCATTATAGTTCAGTTTTATTTAGTTTTGACCTTTTATTTCTCTAATTCAGTTAGTTTTAATTAGTTTTTAGAGCAGGTTTGCTAGTTTTTATTAGTTTTGGTTATTTTATGAATGCTTAGTTTTAGTTTAGTTTTAGTTTCTTTATATCTTTTCTCTTCTTCGCTGTCGTATTCAAATAAATCCCAGACAGGACTCTGCTGCTTTCTCCCAACTTTAGTCTCCATGTTTCCAGGTAGAGTGGGGACGAGAAGACGACTGTAAACGACAAGTGACAAGAAGTGACAGATCGTTAAATATCACATGGTGCCGCTAGCTAAAATTGCTTGAGGCAAATAAATCGATTTTATATCAATCCGACATTGAAAAAGACAAAAACGAAGGGAATTTTATCCATAATCTTTATACATTTTAGTTAGTTTTGTAAGCACACAATACCGTTTCAGTTAGTTATCGTTTTTTTTCTTTTAATTCTGGTTTTTATTTATTTCAGTTAACAAAAATGTTTTTACAATTCTAGTTTTTTTCATTTCATTAGTTTTTGTTAACGATAATAACCTTGTTTCTGAGCTTTTTTCCTTAGATCCCTCCAATCCTGTGTACAGGATGCACCAAAAGAATAAAGTGATTCCTTTGAAATCTTTACTTGCAAAATAAACATAAATTGCAGTTTACAGCTCTGTCATAAGTCGCTTTTCCATTGACCCTCACATTGCGCAAATATAACTTGTGCATAAAAATTTACCTTATGGAAAAACGACAATTTCACCAAAAGTCTCATTTTTCGATTAAAAGTTTGTGCACTGGCAAGAGGTGGTTTTTTGGGCATAGCGTAAATGGTATATCACGCAAAACTGCAAAAGAAAGACCTTTTTGTGCAACTAGAGTCGGGTGAATTAAAAAAACGGATGTTGACGTACATTACAACAAGCGAAGAAGAAGTAGAAACATGTCACAGTATGTGCGGACACACCAGGAAACCCAATCATTTTTAACCCTTTCATGCATAGTGGTCACTACGGTGGACAGCTATTTAAAGCGTCTGGAATATTCATGGGTTTTGTTGTTTTAGTTCCATATCAGCCAACACAGTGGACACTGATGCATCATCCCATACAGTGCAATTCATGTCATTACTGTAACTATGCTGTTCTTGATAAACCTGATCTGCACTGACATATTTTAGTGTAAATCAACAAACAAAACAGTTTTTTTTTTGTTTTTTTTTTTGTTTTTTTTGCATAGTATCTCCATGAAGTGAATAATATCTAGTGTTAGAGATTGTTAAAATGTGGGAGAACATCTGATTAGCAGCATTAAAAATGTTTTTTTTTTGTTTTGTTTTGTTTTTTTGCATAGTTTTCCTTATCACTTACTGATATTAGGTTTTAAATACATGTTTCTTTGCTTTAAAAATTAAATGCATGGTGTCCGGCTGAGTTGACCTTTTTGCAACTCCTTAAAAAAAAAAAAAAAAAAAAAAAACTTGATCACATTGTTTTTTTTTATGCCTAAAGAGGAAGAAAAACACTCAGGAAAAATATCTTGACTAAGGTTCTCATAATCCATGTATGAAAGGGTTCATTTAGTACGGGATAGAGGGGTAATATATAATAATAATGAATATATCTGTAAATCAACACCATATTTACGTTTGTTGCCATGTTTATGGAATGACTTCTTGGTCATCTCGCGATAATAAATAAACAAATCATCACATTTGTTATTTAATGGAAAAACCGACATTACGCACTTCGTTTTTTTCAACATTTAGTAAATATCAGTAAACTTTTGCACAGATTTCCAATGGAAAGCGACTAGTGATCTCCTTCAGATAGTTTATTGAAACAGGGACAGTCTGTTGCATATTAACATGCAGGTCATGTGACACAGGTTCTGATGCATGTTCACTCATGTGCATGTGTAATTACAATAATAACAGTAACAACAATAAACAAGTTCTCCCTTGCGGTATTTACGCTGTCAGTCGGTTCATACATAAACTAACAGTCACCTTGGCCTTGCATAGCTTGATATTGATATTATTAAATGTGGACCAATCATGTTTTGCGTGGGTCCATACACACTTTTGATTATCTTACTGGGTTTATTGGTATTTGTTCTTTAACATGCACAAATATATTTTTCACAACTTGTAACCTGAATGTAGACAAAGCTTCACGCCCCCTGTCTATACAGTTTTTACACATCAATATTTCCTTATAATTTGATGCGAGATTTTTCTTTCTGAGTTAGATGTGAAGAAAGTAGATGGTTAGTTGGGGTAGAAAATTATTATTTACAGTCAGAGCAAAAAAATATTTTTAGAATTTAGATGTAGAATATTTAAAATCATAGTCATGGATTAAAAAAAAAAAGCAAAATCAATGTTGAGAGAAATTAAGTGGCACTTTAGAAGCTAAGATCATTTAAACCAAACTACTCAAAGCACTGATATTTATACCAATATAAATGTTGTTTGTCATTATTGTTTTGTATCCCAGACCTGTTAGAAAAGAAACACCTGAATTCAACATGTCCCAATACTTTTGTGCATATAATAATAATAATAATAATAATAATAATAATAATAATAATAATAATAATAATAATAATAATAATAATAACAATAATAATATAATGGACGTTTCTGTGTCTGGCATCTGCCCGGTGTCCGTCCAATTGATGTCCCGATGTTGCAGCACAGGAGGGCGCTATCGTACAATGGCACCACGGGTACAATGCCGATAATAATAATAATAATAATAATAATAATAATAACAATAATAATAACTTTATTTATATAGCACCTTTAAAAACAAAGTTTACAAAGTGTAAATGTATATAATTTATTGTATAAATAACACAAAGATGCTTAACAAACCTTTTCATAGACCTTAAAAGTATAAATATTGGTTCCAAACATTAGGTATATAACATTAAAATTAAAATTGTAATAAATTAAAACTATACTCAAATATTTGACATAAAAGCATATCTTTACATAGGTGTTTTCTCTGGAAAAGTGTGGTAATCAAACACGGTTATCACGATAATTAGAATTTAAACGGTAATACTAACCCTTTGCAATTTTACATTCATTGTTATACCGGTAATCGTTACATCCCTAGTACAGCAAATGCGAAAACATGACACTTCGAATAAATTGAGTGAATCGAAGTAAAGAGGGCAGGGATAACGTAACATGATGCTGTCAAATTAAAGCAAAAATGAAGGAGTGAGATAAAACAACATCATGTACGAGAATATAAATTAATACAGTCTACTCTCGTTAAACCGCCCGCCGTTATACCACCATTTTCTCTCACCGCCGACCAAAACCATTGCACAAAAATCCCCAATGCATTATTCCATTAGCTACCGCCATTTCCGCCATCCGCCAGCCCAGTTCCATGCACAAACAACACTTATACCATTGATTTCCCGACCGTTATACCGCCAGCGTGATTGCCATCGAGTACACATAAATTTTAACAATGCACTGAAACAAACGCGCCAGACGCTGATCGCGACAAGCTACGAGTAGGTCTACGGAATGGCCACCGTTCATTTATCGCAGAACACTCAGTAGGTCAGGATGTCGGGAAGAGGACGTGGGATTAAGCCAAAGCCTGAAGATGATGGGGTGTCATTTCCCGACACGGTATAATAATGCTTAAAATGTTTCCCCACTTTAAATGATCCCTTACAACATAACAGAATCAAGATTTATTTAGAAACGCAATTAGAACGGGTTAACGGAGGCAGCATAGACATCATATAGTAAAGACATGCACATTATGGACGCAACCCGTTGTAACGCCATTTTCGCTATACCGCCAATTTGGCCGTGAACGGAAGTTGGCGGTATAACGAGAGTAGACTGTAACCAAACAGGACAAAATAAAAAATACAAAAGGGACAAACATCACATAAAGGTAAGTCTATAAAAATGTGTTTTAAGAAGTGATTTAAAAGATGTCACTGATTCCACAAGCCTATATAGTGGATGACTTAGGCAGTTATGGTATGAGGCTGATGTTAGACACACTGTTAAAAAATAAATAAATAAATGGTAATATTCCGGCAGCTGGGGTGCCAAAAAAATACTGTTAAATCACAGAAAATAACCAGCTCATAAAAATATTCCATAATTAAAATATAGTTTTTTGCCCAAACTTTACATGAGATTTTGCTTCTTTTTTTTTTTACTTTTTAATGTTTAATAAAGAATATTTACATGTATTAAAACAATCAAATTACCTATATATATATATATATATATATATATATATATATATATATATATATATATATATATAAATAATTTTCATTGAGACTAAGTTGTACAATCCACTGAAAAAACTGTATTTGGACAGTTTATCAGTGCTTATACATGTTATACATTCACAAAAATACCTTTATTCAATGTTTTTGTTGTGAAACCTCCCGTAATTACACAAGATATTTGTCAATGAACAAACAAGTCTTGTTAAACTCACAGAACAAATACTTCTTTTACGGTTAATTGTCAGTAATTTTATCTGGTTTTAATTTTTTTTTTTTGCGGAATTAAACTTTAAATTAGCAGTTTAATCTCATAAATACAAAAGAAATATTTGTGAAATTACGATACATTTGCAAATGTATTTTAACTATATTTTTTTTGTGAAAAAAGAAAAAAATTATTTTAAAAAAATGGAAATTTCATGGTTATTCCCAGTTACAGTTTTTTCATGTTATTTTACATTTGACCTGTAAAATCACAGTCTTTTCATTCATTTTCTGAACCCGCTTTATCCTCACTAGGGTCACGGGGGTCGCTTGGAGCCTATCCCAGCTACATAGGGGCGAAGGCGGGGTACACCCTGGACAAGTCGCCAGTTCATCGCAGGGCTGACATATAGAGACAAACAATCACTCTCACATTCACACCTATGGGCAATTTAGATTAACCAATTAACCTATTAGTGCATGTTTTTGGATTGTGGGAGGAAGCCGGAGTACCCGGAGAGAACCCACGCAGACACAGGGAGAACATGCAAACTCCACACAGAAAGGTCCCACCCCCCCGGTGTTGGAATCGAACCCAGGACCTTCTTGCTGTGAGGCACGAGTGCTAACCACTGCACCACCGTGTCGCCCTAAAAAAAAAATCACAGTCTATTTTTGTAATTTCATCAATACGTTCCTGTATCTTAAAAATGCAGGAAAAATCTGTAAAATAAACAGTGAAAATTCTGTTAAATTACAGATTTTTTTTTTTTTACAGTGCAATGTGGACTGGGTGAAGTGGAGTGTAGAAAATGAAGAGAGCTACAACCATATTTTCCTAAACTACTCCTATTTCTTCTGCCCTCTTTGACCCTTCTACCCCTGAAACACAACCAAGCGCATAAAAATGACTCAAGCCTGGAGACAACTTCTCCAAATGTCAGTCAAGTGTGGAATTGAACGCAGATCGCTTTTTATATCCAGTCCATATTGATATTGAAAGGCCAGCAGGGTTTTGTTTTTGTTTTTTTTTTCTATTTATGTTGGGGTTTTTTTGTTTTTTTTTCAGTATATGTGGATGTTTACTACACAGGGCCACTGTTGGATCTATTTACAGCAACAGAAGACTGAAAAATGAGTGGAAGGTTAAAAAAAGAGCAGTACATTTAACCATGTGATAGGTCTGGTTTAAGTGGCTTTTAAAGGCATGAATGCGCTAGGGTTTGGTTCTTTTCTGTGTTTACCTTGGGTAGCTTGTTAGCTTCAGTTTGTTTTTAGCTTCTGTTTGTAAAATCTGAGGACTTTATGTTTACATACAGGAATTTCTCAGGTTTAGTTTTTAGACAAGAGTTGATATAAAACTTGATAAAGAAATGGCGACTACAGCTATTATATTTCGATCTGTCAAAAGTGTTTGATTTTACAGGGTGTCCAGAAAGTGTGGTGGCCCGGAGGTGAAACAGACCAAAAAATTATCCATACAAGAAAAAAAAGAGAACAGCCCAAAAAATTATCCACTATAAGAAAAAAAGAGAACAGCCCAAAACATTATCCACAATAAGAATAAAAGAGAACAGCCCAAAAAATTATCCACTATAAGAAAAAAAAGAGAACAGCCCCCAAAATTTTCCGCTATAAGAATAAAAAGAGAACAGCCCAAAAAATTATCCACTATAAGAAAAAAAGAGGAATGCCCAAAAAATTATCCACTATAAGAAAAAAAGAGAAATGCCCAAAAAATTATCCACTATAAGAAAAAAAGAGAACAGCCCAAAAAATTATCCACTATAAGAAAAAAAGAGAACAGCCCAAAAAGTTATCCACTATAAGAAGAAAAGAGAACAGCCCCAAAAATTATCCACTATAAGAAAAAAAGGGAACAGCCCAAAAAGTTATCTACTGTAAGAAAAAAAAGAGAACAGCCCCAAAAAATGATCCACTATAAGAAAAAAAGAGAACAGCCCCAAAAATGATCCACTATAAGAAAAGAGAACAGCCCAAAAAGTTATCCACTGTAAGAAAAAAAAGAGAACAGCCCCAAAAATTATCCACTATAAGAAAAAAAAGAGAACAGCCCCAAAAATTATCCACTATAAGAAAAAAAGAGAACAGCCCAAAAAGTTATCCACTATAAGAAAAAAGAGAACAGCCCCAAAAATTTTCCACTACAAGAAAAAAAAAAAGAACAGCCCAAAAAATTTTCCACTATAAGAAAAAAAGAGAACAGTCCAAAAAATGATCCACTATAAGAAAAAAAAGAGAACAGACCAAAAAGTTTTCCACTATAAGAAAAAAAAGAGAAAAGTCCAAAGTCCACAGATCACCTTTAATCACCTTTAATATCACCTTTAATATCACCTTTAATATCACTCTACCGCTGTACTTACCTGTGTTTACTTTGGTTACAGGTGCAGAATTAACCTTATTTTACCCTTAAATATTAATCGTATGTTAACGTGTTGTGTTTGTGATTACAGATTTCCAGTCTGCTCAGTAACATCACAAAGCCCAGTCCACTCAGCTTTCTCATTCTCCACAGCACAGCAGACGGTGAGGAAGCACACACTGTTTAGAGATGTACAGACTGATTATTGGATGGATTTGTTTATTTTTAAACATTTTCCAGTACTCCCATTCTTTGCATATATTGGTCTGAAGACATTTTGTGACAATGTATATCTGTTTGTTATAATAAGAATGTGTATAGTGTTAATTGTTTCCAGATGTATAATGATCATATTTGTTCTTTAATTTCCATTTTTTTCAATGTATAATCCGCACTGCCAACATTCCCATAATATGCAGTAATTTGATAGTTGTCATCAGTAATTGCAATCACCGTAGCTCATCTTATTTTGATTTATTTCATCTCATGATCAAGATAGTAAGCATCTCTTTTTAAGTTGATGACTTTTCAGCCAGATTTGTTTTGATAATAATAATAATAATAATAATAATAATAATAATAATAATAATAATACCACTACTACTACTACTACTACTACTACTGATAATAATAATAATAATAATAATACTGTACTGATGATAATAATAATAATAATAATAATAATAATAATAATAATAATAATAATAATAATAGTACTAATACTAATTACACCACTACTACTACTACTACTACTACTACTACTACTACTACTACCACTGATAATAATAATAATAGTAATAATACTGATAATAATAATAATAATAATAATAATAATAATAATAATAATAATAATAATAATAATAATAACGACAATAATAATAATGATAATAACACTACTACTACTACTACTACTACTACTACTACTACTACTAATAATAATAATAATAATGGATTGGTATGGCACTTTTCAAAGCACCCCAAGCGCTTTACATTATTGATCCATTATTCATTCACTCTCACTTAAATGAACAGGGCTTCTGCGGGTCATTAAAAAACATTAAAAGTCATTAAATATATTTTGTGAAATTTAAGGCCTTAAATGGCATTAAAAAGCATTACATTCAATGTCCAGAGGCATTAAAAAATGAAATAGACTTGATGGGAAAAAAGGCATTGTTATTCATGATTTATTTTGATTATATAAACATTTAATTATTTTGATTGGAAGTATAGTGTGATGATTGACAGGTGGAACCCTTTAACTGGCTTTTGTTTATGACTGCTGCACAAAGTCATCAACGCTGAATGCTTGGAATGCAACGTGCTGTGAGCGTGCTCATGCTGTGGCGAAAGAGCGGAGGGAATATTAGCAGAATTTAGTCTGATATGTGTAGGATTTTTGACTTACTTATGGGATGTGACATAGGAATTTAGGGTAGGTAGTAGGCCTGTAATGGTACATGTACCTAACCAAACTGTTTCGGTACACACCTGTTCAGTTCGGTACACAGCTGTACCGAAAAAGCACAGTATGTTGAGAAAAAGAAAAAGGAACGAAAGATGTTGTTTGATGTGGAACTTTAAATCCGCGCAAGTTCCACATGGACATATTGACCCAAAATATGAAAGAGCAGCTGATATAAGGTAAAAAAACAAAAACAAATATGATGTCAACCTGGAAGGAAGAGACTGAAGACCCTCCACCATCAGTACAGTCCAGTTTGGATCAGTTCAGGTCCCGGTGAAAGACAACAATGAGGAAAGAGACGTTAATAAGACAGATGTTGTTTGGCCCCTAGGAACTGCGGTAGTTCTGAAACACTTACACTAGGTCTGTCTGTCTGTCTGTCTCTCTCTCTGTCACGCACGCTGTATAATAGAGGAATAGAACCCGGAGTTGGATCTTGACAGTATATAAACTTTCACTTTCATTTCACGCCAGCATTAGTTACGTTAGTTATGGACCCACCCCACCCCCCCGGCTCCGACAAAAAAAAAAAAAAAAACCATCCCCCCCGCCAAATTGCGTGCGCACATACAAAAAGTGTCCTAAACAGTTTGTTCTCTGTCCTAAAATAAATAATCTGGTTAATTTTTTGTCGTCAGTGTTGCTCTTCAGTTTGTTTAAACAGAATACCAGTTTGTCCTCTTGTTAATGTTGCACTTCATGTGGAATTTTTTTTGGTATTTTTATGCAGAATGTGAACTGACAGAACTGTGATTAGATTTTTGTTGTTTGTTCAAAACTACCTTTCTGGGAAAAGTGCAATACTAATGTTTAAAATACATTTAGTAATATTAATAATTTATTTTATTTTCTATTTGATTTATAGCAGCAGAATTATATTCCTGTTTTCCTATATTCTACTGTGTCCAAAAATTGGGGGTAAAATTTTCAAAAATTCATAAATGTATAAAAGACATTTTGAGGGGTTTTCTTTCTTCCTGTACCGAACCGGAAAAAAAAAACAAAAAAAAAAACCCGAACTGTGGCTTTCAAAACCGAAAACGTACCGAACCAAAAATTTTGTGTACCGTTACAGGCCTAGTGGGTAGTAGGATCGGGTAAGAGGGTGGGAGATTATAAATTAAACTTCATCCCGCCGCTTTTTAAATGTTTTCTTTTGTTTATCTATAACTCTTTTTGTGGTTTGGTCTTATTATATTTGAAATAAACAAACAAACAAATGTTGGAAAAATGGGAAAATGCAAGTTTCAGCATGAGTGATTGGAGGCTGAACTATTTAAAACCTGGTTAAAGCCTGTCAACAGAAAACTGTAATAAAACTATATATTAAACTGTATCTGCAGTCGGACATGGGCCTTAAATTTGTTTAAAGTGGTATTAAAAAGGGCATTAAAAAGCATTAAATTAGATTTGCTGATACCTGCAGAAACCCTGATAAATGATTGATCATATACATTAATATTAATTTATACATATATACACAAACATATATGCATACATTAATAAATACAGCAAATTTAAAAAAAAAAAAAAAAAAATACAGAAAATATAATATTTCTAATTTGTTCTCTTGGTTATGGTTTGCATATTATAATTATCATCTAAACATGATCTTTTGAAGCTTTTAGATTCAACTCAATTTTATTTATAGAGCCCAATATCACAACAAAGTCATGTCACAGGGCTTTACAGAAATTGTTGAATTGTTTAAAAAAAAAAAAAAAACACAATGAAGATGATGCTTAAACATTTCTAATCAGGTAACTCTGCCAGTATTGCCTGTATTTGTACTTGTATATTCTTCTATATTCCACTTCTTCCTATCTTTTAGTTTTAACCCATAAAGACCCGAACAGCCACCGATGACCAAAACCATCTACTGATCTAAAATGTTTAATACTTGTTGATCCAATACATGTAAATAATTGAAATAATTGGTGTAAAATGCAGTTTGTTATCTTTTCATAATCATTGGATATGACACATTTGGATGTTCAGAGGCTCTGTAGTTACCATGGAAACACTATCATCTTCTACAACATTGATTCACCAGTAAAACCCATGGAGTTGGATCAGTGACAGTGGATGGACACACTGGGTGTATGTTCAGTTAATGATATTTTTGCTGAAAAGTCACTTTTCTTCAGTTTTCTCTGTTTTTGATACAATAACCCTCAACTTTAATCTGAGCTTTTATGAACATCTACAGGGTCAGTAAATTAAATATAGGAAAACACCTAACCTTCACTGAAAAAACACAAAATACAGAGGATAATATGATAATAAATGGTGATAAATCACTTAAGAAAAGTTCAATACAGAGTAGGGGTGTAAGAAAATATCAGTTCTGTAATATATCGTGATATTTAATTTCACAATACTGTAGCGATATTAAAAAGTACTGTGTCGATATTTTTAGGTATTTATTGAAATGCAGATAATGTAGAGGTTCATTTTATTTAATTTTTTTTTTAGTTTTTTTTTATTTTTTATATTTTATTTATTATTATTTAACACTTTTTATCAAATAATGTTGGTTTCTTTGTTGGGATTGCACAAAAAAATGTTCTGGTGTTAATTATGAACACATAGAATATGAACATTTGAACAGGATCTTAAACTGTAATGTCTATAAAACATCATTTAAGTTTTAACACAGGAAAATTTTATGATATAGCATTAGATCCTGTTGTGATCAAATAAAATGTGTTTAGTATTTGTGCAGATTTCTGGTGTAATTCAATTCTTCAAGGAAATAATAGTTAAAAGAAAAAGAAACAAACAAAAAAATTGCCTTTTTAACTGTGTCATGATATATCGTGATATATCGTATCGCGATCCTAGTATTGTGATTTGTATCGTATCGACAGATTCTTGGCAATACACACCCCTAATATAGAGAAACAAATATTTGGAACAGCCGTAAAAGTAGCTCTGGGTCTTTATGGGTTAATATCTTTTATGTGTTTAATTCCGGTCTTCATTAGTTTCTTGTGTGCATTAGTTTCCTTCGTGTCCAGATTGCCTGTCAGTGTGCAGCGTTCTGTAAAGTCCTATGAATTAGACCAGTCAAAGGTGCTGTACAGATAAAGTGTGACTGACAGTTATGTGCTCTCTTTCAGCCACTGTTCATTTCCAGCATTCTGCTGAGCTGGTCAAGCTGCTGTCTGCTTTAAATGTTAACTACACTCTCCAGGTGACTGCTTCCATTTCTGCTCTGAGTGGCAATTCATTTAACCTTTACAGCATAAGGAGACGTTGATGTTGTGTCTATGGCTTAAACGGGCACCCTTCATCTTTATTCTCATGTGTTCAATCCTAACGGAGGTGAGAGCATCTAAATTACTGCTGAGGATGCAGCAGCTTCATACACAATAGGTCAGACTGGGAGACCTGCTAAACTCTGACAACTCCATCTCTGTAGGAACGCTGAAGGAAATACAGTCACAGAAAAATATTATTAGATCATCAAAAGTCATCAAAAACGAGAAAAGCCCCCGATCACCACCAAAATGTAATCATTTGTTACTTGTGCCAGTATCAACATTTCCTGAAAATTTCATCAAAATCTATCCATAATTACCTCCGCCAAGGAACAGCGGAGGTTATGTTTTCATCTGGGTTTGTCTGTCTGTTTGTCTGTTAGCACGATAACTCAAAAAAGTTATCGATGGATTTTCATTAAATTTTCAGGAAATGTTGATACTGGCACAAGGAACAAATGATTACATTTTGGTGGTGATGGGGGGGGGGGATGATCTGCCTTTGCAGAGGTCTGCGTTCTCCGAGTGCTTTTCTAGTTTTTTTAGTTATCTTGCTAACAGACAAACAAACAAACTAGAAAAGCGCTCAGAGAGCGCAGACCTCCACCAAGGCAGATCAGCCAAATGTATCATATTTGATACATGGGTTTTGAAGCCCTCTACATGATCAGTGTGATTTTTTTTTCCTTCAAAAATCTGATGTATACAATTAGATACATGCAATACATAAATAATCCACCAGGGGGGAAGAATTCATTCACCAGGGGCCTTTCCAGTGACACTAAAAGACTGTTATTAATGACAAAGGAAGAAGAACTTTGCCAGTTTTGAAAAGGAATTACCAATTTGTTAGACATGTTTGTGTTACTACCTCCGTCAAGGAACGACGGAGGTTATGTTTTCATTAGGGTTTGTCTGTTTGTTTGTTTGTCTGTTAGCAAGATAACTCAAAAAGTTATGGACAGATTCGGATGAAATTTTCAGGAAATGTTGATACTGGCACAAGGAACAAATTGTTACATTTTGGTAGTGATCGGGGGTGGGGACTGATCTGCCTTGGCGGAGGTCTGCGCTCTCAGAGTGCTTTTCTAGTATTATGTTTTTGTTTGTTCAAAAATAATAGTATTTGAGCATTGAGACCTGATGTGTCAGATACGATGCAAAATTGAAACTCATACATGGGAAATAATATTTGAAAAAAAAACAATTTGGGGGTTGCTCAGATGGACCAATAAAGGCTCCAGTTTCAAAGAACTGGAATTTTCTATCAGTGATTTAATGGTTCAGGTTTTAAAGGCTTAATTTGGGAACTGCCACAAAAGTAGCACTGGGTCTTTATGGGTTGAAGTTGTAGTGCATGTGTGTTGGTGTACCCCAGTGTAGGGATGGGAATCGAGAACCAGTTCTTTTTGAGAACTGAATCCCAGTAGCTCGATTCCTTGGAATCGTTTGCCTGCCTGCTTAACGATTCTGCTTATCGATTCCGCCTTCATCGTACATGCCGATGACGTCATGCATATGCTGCACTGTTTTGGTCAGAACGTAGCCAACATGGTGTTGAGGCAGAAACTGTCTAAACAGACGACACCAGGTCCACTGGAACACTGTCAAAGCTTCCATTTCTTCAAAAGGATGGAATCCCTCCAGTGTACTCAAACATTTGTCCACAACATATGATTCATTTACAGGAATGTCACGTATTTGATTCGCTACTTAGCGACGCTTTTGAATGTAGCGGCAGAGTGAACACCAGGCCCAGTTCCGGTTCCGGTGCGGGCAACAAACATTGTACCCCCTCAAATACAAGTTTCCGAAGGTAGGGAAAAGGAAATGAGGTGCACAACAACGGCGGACGAATCGAGTCGAACCGGTTCCACGTAGTAGAAATGTGGCAATAGAGGAATTAGTAAAGCATCTTTAGTTTCTCTTTCACTGCATGCACCCCCCCACCCCCACCCCCGAACCGTGCTCGGCATCATCTGTTATTATTATTTGTACACAATGTATATGTTATATTTTCTGTGCAGAGATGGAAATATAAAAGACAGTTAATGCAAACACCCCTTTGTACTCTTTTATTCCCTCACCGAATGAGAATCAATAAGAGAATCGATAAGGAATCGGATTGATAAGCAAAATTGATAATGGAATCAGAATCGTTAAATTCTTATTGATTCCCATCCCTACCCTAGTGGTGATATGTGGTTACAGACAGTAATGTTGCACAGGATGCACTGCACAAAACTGACTAGCATACAAATAATTCCATCAGCCACCGCTACATTTTATTCTGATGGCTTATTTGAATGAATTAGACTTTTATGTTCATGTTAAAGGGTTAAATATATAAACTGTCTTGTACTTCCTGTTGCCTAGATATTCCCAGATGAAGGCCACAACATCGTCGCAGTTAAGAGTCAACACTACATGCTGAATTCAGTGCTGACCTTCTTCAAGCACTGCTTTGAGGAGGACCCCACCGACATCCCCCAGACCTCTAAAGAAGAAGAGTAGAGTGGAGAGCCCCCCCCCCCCCCGAACCCCCTGCATCTATGAGCCAACAGACAGAGGCTGAATGTGTCGGAGTGAAGGGGCTGAAAGCAACAGGAAGAGCATCAGTTCAGAACGCCTCCAGATCTACAAATGTGTAAGATAAGCATCATGGGAGAACAGGCAGCACCATCCAGTCAGAGTGTTTAGAACGTGACGGAGTGTTATTATGTATGACAGGGTATTAAGGAAACACTGAGGGAAGAGGAGCTGCTATTTCAGTGAGAATATTACAAGAATTAAATAATGTTACTAGAATAAAGTCATAACATAGACTCTATATGAGTGTTTCTTAAAGGAAATTAAGAAATTATGAAGTTTAATGAATGAAATACTAAGATCAGTAACAAATACAGAATTTATCACATGTAAAAAAGCAGCTGCTGGAGTCAGAATGCTGCGTTCAGGGCAGCTTGGAATATTGCCAACTTTAATAATATCAAACCGTTTTCCCACCCTGGATTTTTTTTATTTTTATTTTATTTTAATTTTTCCATAATATTCCAACTTTTTTTCATCTAATATTACACCTCAAAAATGGTCAAAATTGCAGTTCCTCCCGAACTTTTTTTTTTTTTCTCAAAATAACACTTTATACTCCTAACAATAAGATGCATTCATTGTAATATTATAACTTTATTCTTGTAATATTATGACACAAGGACTTTTTTTTCTTGAAATATTAATTTATTCTTATAGTTCTAGGATTTCTCTCACAGAATATTGCAACTTTAATTCTGTGACATATAATATTAATTAAATATATAATTTTATGACATTTTACATGAAATATTACAGCTTTATTTTGACATGACATAGTTTGACATTTTTTCTACTTCATATTATGACTATATTCTTAAATATCAGACCTTTTTCATCCTCACTGTGGCCCTAATGCTCCTCTGTAATTGTGAGTGTAATCTATTACTTCAGATTCGAATTCATGGTTGTTACGTTTGTATAAACTACTAAATACAAATGTCAGGGAATCAAAGAAATTTGTATTTTTACAATTTAGTATAGCTTTTTTTTCCTGGACTGCTCTACTCTACTGTGAATATTTGTATTTAGTGATGTTCCTCCATTTATTAGATCATATCATAGAACTGTTTTGCAGGTGCCTTTATCTAATTCTATTTATTGACACGAACATTGAGTCAAATACAGTGTTTATAGCATCTACAAAATAGTCTTTACATGATTCACATGATACTTAACTGTATTCTACTGAGAATTATGCTCACATTTAACAAACAGCTTTCATTTTTCTATTTTGTGAACCCGGTCTGATGACAGAGCAAGGCTTCTCAAATAAAACACACTGGCCATCATTTATGACATGAATGCACAATGGAAAACCAGCTGAATGATCATTTCTGGACAAAGCATTTCATTCAATATGAACAAGAGCAGAAGGTGGAACCAACTGTCCAACCGACGTGTCAATGTTCCCATTTTTTTCAAGTCGGTGCAGATAGTACAGCAGTGACAGAGTTGGAGGATTGTTATTACAGTCACTATTCTGACTGGAATCTAAGGATATGTAGCCATATATTTAGCATTTAACAATTTAATAAGAACATTTAATCACAAAAATAGTATTAATTATTGGGTTATGATCCACTCAATGACATAGTGCACAGGTTTTGTCCATGCACTTAATTCTTCTTGGTTTCTCATAAAGCGCTCTAAACCTGTCCTGTATGGAAACTCTGCTGGTGGTGGCCCACCTTTTAGACAGATAGATACTTTATTGATCCTTTGCAGGAAATTATTTGGTTACGACAGCAGTAACAACACACTGACCCATCCCAACAGACAATGGAGACACAAGGTAAGAAGTGAGCTGAAAGGCAAAGCTCTTGATTTACCGGTCAATCTACGTTCCTACCCTCACCTACGGTCATGAGCTTTGGGTCGTGACCGAAAGGACAAGATCCTGGATACAAGCGGTCGAAATGAGTTTCCTCCGTAGGGTGGCTGAGTGCACCCTTAGGGATAGGGTGAGGAGCTCAGTCACCAAGGAGGAGCTCGGAGTAGAGCCGCTGCTCCTCCACATCGAGAAGGGCCAGCTGAGGTGGCTCATGCATCTGCCTCCTGGGCGCCTCCCTGGTGAGGTGTTCTGGGCATGTCCCGCCGGGAGGAGACCTTGGGGAAGACCTAGGACCCCCTAGAGAGACTTTTGCCGCATTTCCATTACGTGGGACCAGCTTGACTCGGCTCGGCTCGGCTCGACTCGGTGTTCCTGGAGACCGTTTCCATTACAAGATACTACTGACTGTACAGTACCTGGACGTCATAGCGATGCGGCGCGTTACTTCCGTGTCGTCTGCTCTGAGAGTTGCTGATAAACTCGCTCATTGCGTGTTGTCTCATCTGAAAGACTGAATCTCCTCGACCAACCATGGTGTAGTTTTGGGCTGTTGTCATGTGGGTTAACGTACCGCTATATTAACTGTCCACTTCCACATCTGTTTTTTGTAAAACGACAGGTCACAGAGAAAACTCTCTGACCAGTCAGTGGTCTGCAGTGTTATACGTCATGTTTTAGGATCTGGTCCCCAGGCCTGGAACCTCGGCGGGGGCGATACCAAAAAAGTAGTACTGGGTACCAGATTCCAGGTCCTTTTTCGTAATGGAAACACAAAAAAGTGAGTCGAGCCGAGCCAATACCACACAGTGGAAACAGGGCATATGTCTCTCGGCTGGCCTGAGAACGCCTTGGGGGTCCCCCCAGAAGAACTAGAGGAGGTATCTGGGGAGAGGGAAGTCTGGAATACTTTACACTAAATGACATCTTTTAACTTCATGTCAACTTTGAAGTCACAAAACATAAAACTATTAAACTTCTATTCAACCATTTTTATACTTTTCAGGCTACCAGTTTGAGTTTTATACTTTTTTTTTCTCTTTTTACTTTTTTTGAGTTCATAATGGGAGTCTATGAGATGGTATCAGTCATTTCTCACTGAAAAGCTTTTTTGAGATTTCACTTGTAGAGGCAATTTCATTTTTAGTCATGAGGCTGAAATGGTGTGAAATTTTACCATTTTGGAATTTCACAGATGGCCCAAAGGTTTGCATACACCAGGATCATGGTGTCCTTAAAAACCCTGGAAGCTTCTAGGAATTTAATGGAAAAACCCCAACAAACCCCCTGTGAGAAAAAATTTGGCAACAGTGGAAACGAAAAACTCCATTTAAAGGAAAAAACCTTCAACGGAACCAGGTTCAGGGTGGATGGTTGTCAGCCTCACCCAGTGTGTGTGTGTGTGTGTGTGTGTATGAGTGTGTGTGAGTGTACACACACACACACACACACACACACACACACACACGTGAAAACCACAGCTATGAAATAATATCTGTAGTTTGTGACTCCCTCAGTAGAACATATTTTGGTGTGATATTTCAAAAGCATCCCAGGACTCCAGTGAACCAGTTAAATCAATGGCCAAAGAAACTAGTGAGGATGTGGGAGCAACCTGGAAAAACAATTAACTAAACAAATGAAAAAGTAAGCAGAGTTTAGTTTAAAGGAGGTACAAAAAGAAGAACGTGGTGCAAATGAAAAAATACGCTGCAAGAAACAAAAACAAATGCATAATCATCAAATGCTCTGCAAATAAAGAAATGATGCAAATCAAGAAAACATCTGCAAATGAAAAACGCTGCAGAACCATTCACTACAACAGACATGCTCCAAACCTGTAGGGGGCGCTGTCAGCAGAACAGCTCAATGCACAGACACACAGGATGGAGAGAGAGAGACGGAGAGCAGCTGACTGACAGCGTTTCAAACTACAGTGAGAACAAATTGAAGTTACGGCTTAACGCGGTCATGTGACTTCTATTTGACACTAGTCTGTTGTCTATAAATGCTGCCCCCTACAGGTTTGGAGCACTTCTGCTGTAGTGACTGGTTCTGCAGCGTTTTTTGTTTGCAGATGTTTTCTTGGTTTGCATCGTTTCTTTATTTGCAGAGCATTTGATGATTATGCATGTGTTTTTATTTCTTGTGGCGCATTTTTTCATTTGCACCACTTTCCTCTTTTTGTACCTCGTTTAGACTTGTGTTTGAGTTTGTGAATTTGCATCTTTTCTGTACTTGCAGCTGTTTTCTCAAAATGAGATGCATTGGGCCGTTGCAATGTGTTTGGCCCTTGTCGACCATCATAAAAAAGGCCACTGGAACCGGACCATCAGTACAGAGGCGATTTCTCATACGAAACTTAAATGGTTAAATATGTACGGTTGTGTTGACATTTCATTGACTACAAATGTGTTAGAACACGTTCATCTCACAGACGAGTTCGTTCAGAATCAGCTTTATCACAAATCAACAGACTCGATGTTGTTCACTTCTCATACATTCCCGTTGCGCTGTTTCCTCATTCGATCTCTGCTCAGTGCATTTGCCCGTAGACGCTCGGCGTCCATGCACTTCAATGGGACTGAGTGGAACAGTTTTTTTCATTGCCTCAAAACTGGACGGTAATTGGATAAATGCCATGATGTTGTCCCGCCCCCGGACGCTCAGCTTCTCTAGGGGTGAATGGAGCTGTGGGTGGAGCTCGGCCTGGCTGGACGCTGGGTTTTCACATGCTGATTGGAGTATCGGTCGAAAGGCTGAATCCCGTTTGACTGACAGCTGTTTTGAGATCTACTCCTTCACTGACAGAGTTCAGTTTAACCCTTTCATGCACTAATTATGTGAAATTTAGTCAAGATATTTTTCTGCAGTGTTTTTATTCCTCTTTAGACATAAAAAAAAAACAAAAAACAATGCGATCAATTAAAAAAAAAAAGTTACAAAAATTTCCACTCAGCTGGACACCATGTATTTAATTTTTGAAGCAAAGAAACATGTATTTAAAATCTAATATCAAAAAATGATATTAAACTATGCAATAAAAACATTTTTAATGCTGCTAATCAGATGTTTTGTCACATTTGAACATACTCTAATACTAGTTATTATTCACTGCATGGAGATAATATGCAAAAAAAAAAAAAAAAATGTGTCTATTACAGTCTAATAATAATTAGCAATTGATTTACACTAAAACATGTCACTGCAGATCAGGTTTATCAAGAACAGCAAAGTTACAGTAATGGTCTGAATGTCTGTGTATTATAAGTGTCCACTGTGTCGGCTGATATGGAACTAAAACAGCCAAAACCCTGAATAAACAAGAGAACAGCTGGAGAAGAACTGTCCACTGGAGTGACCACTGTGCATGAAAGGGTTAAGACCGATTTGCACATTCTGCTGTGAAATGGAGAGAGAAACCACTACGAAATTACTCGTTCATTTCTTGCATTGTAAATAAAACACACTCGTACTTCCTTGTTTCAATTGAACATAATTTCAGCGTTTTCTTGTTTACTTGGTACGATAAGGTCACTGACCATTTTCTTAAAAAGGAACGGAGGGCCGAATTTATGTTTAAATAACTTTTTTTTTTTTTTTATGTAAGCCGACAATGAGCTTCCCCTGTCTGAAAGACGAGCAGCCGCCACTGCATCAGTATCATTACCACTTCATCTGTCAGTCTTTCCAGTGTCATGGCTGTGTATCCTGGATAGATAGATTATTCCAAACTCACCTAGAGTTCATTCAACTGTGCAGTGGTTTCTTTCTATCATGCTGTTTTCTCATTTCTTCAGTGTCACTTTTAAAGCTGTCGAACAGAACTCATTGGTTCACATGGACGTTATACTGTTTTTCTATTTCAGGGTTGGAGGTTCTCTTTATGTCTTCTGAATCTTCTTGGTGTAAACTTCATGTGTAGAACTTTAGACCTGTGAAATAATACAGATCTGACATTTAAATCCAGATTATTTTCACCCACCCCATTATCAGCACCAGGTCATTTGAAGGCTGTGATTGGCTGTTGAACACTTCATGAATTACGCGTGACCCTGTCATTGGATGATTCTACTCTGGTTTCCAGGATGAATTGATAAATGAGGGCCAGTGTGTATTTGAAGAAAGACATGGTCGTTTTCTTATCAGTTACTTCACATTTAAATGTTAAACTCAGAAACTATTTTTCATCTGTCCGAATCCTTTACAGCGATTACCTCTTATCCGCATGAGGATGAATACATTAAACTGAGCAATTTACATTAAAGTGTTATCTACATTTAAATGTTCCCATATATTCAGCCCAAGTATCGGAACAAGGTTAGAAGTGTTTCTAATGAGCAAACTTTGGACTAAAATGGCTGATTTTGCTTTGCCCATATAAACTAACTTCATTATCACATGTAGCAAATCATACTATCCTGACCATGATCCTTTGCTGCTTCTACCTTCCTGCACTTGCTTGATTCTGTCAACATACAACCATTTCCTTGACACATATAAGCTGTATATGATCGGTTAATGTCTTCAATACATGACAGTTGTATATTTGTTCAAATTTGTATGCCAAAATAAAGTGTTAAAATACTGTAGACAAACGTACGTGTGTGTGTGTGTGTTGTGTTTTTTCCTGTTTGCCTTCCCAGACAGAGCAATAACAGGAGGAACTCAGTCCGAGCCAGATCTAATTTCAAAGTGCTGATGTTGCACCAATGACGGCTTCGAGAAGCAATGAGACAGCGTTTTCAGAATAGTGTTGTCTCTCATATGTGCTGCACTGTTTATTTATTTCTAAAGAAATAGAAAAACAGCAGAAGAAAACACACTGGACCTTAGAGTATGTGTACATTAACAGGAAGCATCAGGTGTGTTGTGTCTGTGTTTGCACTGATGACCACACTATTCGCTTTTCCATTGACTCTCAAATTGTGCTAATATTACTTGTGCATAAAAATTTGCCTAATGGAAAAATGACAATTTCACCCAAACTCTTGTTTTTCAGTAAGAAATTTTTGTGCTTCCAAGAGGTGTTTTTTTCAAGCTTAGCGAAATTGGTATATCATGCAAAACTGCAAGGGAAAGACCTTTTTTTGCAACTAGAGTCAGGTGAATATTAAAAAAATAAAAATAAAAAAGGATGTTGACGGGCGTTACAACGAGTAAAGAAGAGTTTTAAAAGAAACATGGCACGGTATGTGTGGACACACCAGGAAACCAAATATTTTTTAATTTAGTATGAGATAGAGGACTAATATATAATAATATTGATTATATCTGTAAATCAACATGACATTTACGTTCATCGGCATGTTTATGGAAGGACTTTTTGTGTCATCTCACGATAATAAATAAATCATCACATTTGTGATTTAATGGAAAAACTGACCTTGTGCACTTCTTTTTTTTTGACATTTAGAAAATATTGGTAAAGTTTTGTGCATTTGTCCAGTGGAAAGTGACTATCGGAGATGCGATAGAGCGGAGGAATGGGTGAGAGTAATGGAACTAAACAAGAATAAGTATCACCAGTATTTAGCTCAAGCCTTTGAAAATGACCCTAATGTTAAGGCAAATGTTCATAATGCAATGTTCGAGTCCAGCCTGGCTCTGGGTATAGGTGATTACAAATCAACATACCAGTGACAGTCAATATTTTGAAGATTTTCATGATCAGGCAGAGGGTTTTTAAGTGCGAGCATGTTATGTTATATACATAGCATTAAAGCTATACCTACCGATCTGGCATTTCACCAGAAAAACACCAGACGTAAACACACTGGACCTTAGAGTATGTGTACATTAACAGGAAGCCTCAGGTGGATTGTGTCTGTGTTTGCACTGATGACCACACTATTCGCTTTTCCATTGACTCTCAAATTGCACAAATATAACTTGCACATAAAAATTTGCCACATGGAAAAATGACAATTTCACCCAAACTCTCGTTTTTGAGTGAGAAGTTTTTGTGGTTGCAAGAGGTGTTTTTTTTTTTTTTTTTAAATTAGCGAAATTGGAATATTGCACAAAATTGCAATGGAAAAACCCTTTTGCCCCAACTTGAGTCACGTGAACAAAAAAACCCCCAAAAAAACAGATGTTGATGGATGTTACAAGAGTTTTAAAACAAACATGGTGTGCTTTGCGTGGACACATGAGGAAACCGAATTATTTTTGAATTTATTACGAGATAGAGAGGTAATGAGCATTCTAGATTCAAAACAACTGAGTTATGTTCATTTCCATGTTTATAGAATGACTTCCCGAGATAATAAATTAACAAATCATTGCATTTGTGACTTAATGGAAAAAACAACTTTACACACTTCTGTTTTTTTTTACATTAATGCCGCGTTTCCACTACGTGGAACCGGCTCGACTTGGCTCGGCTGGGCTCAACTCAGGTACCAGGTGCTATTCCTGGAGACCGTTTCCATTACAGGATACTACCAACTTTACCGTACCTGGACGTCGTAGTGATGCGGCACATTACTTCCTTGTCATCTGCTCAGAGTTGCTGATAAACTTACTTATGTCGTGTTGTCTCGTCAAGCTTATGCTGAAATTTTACGTCGGAACCTCCTCGACAAGCCATGGTGTAGTTTTTGGGCTGTCATCATGTAGATTAACCTACCGCTATATTTACTGTAAACTTCCGCATCTGTTTTTTGTAAAACAGACGACTCTGACCAATCAGTGGTCTGCAGTGTTATACGTCACGTTTTAGTGTCTGGTCCCCAGTCCTGGAACCTCGGTGGAGGTGAAACCAAAAAAGTAGTACCGGGTACAAGATTCCAGGTCCTTTTTCGAAGTGGAAACGCAAAAAAGTCGAGTCGAGTCGAGCTGATACCACATAGTGGAAACGTGGCATTAGTAAATATCGGTAAAGTTTTGTGCATATGTCCAATGGAAAAGTGACTAATGTTGCCTTGTTGCTTGTGCATTTCACTGTACGTGCTTCACCCAGGGACATGGTTTAGGGTTAGAGTTAGAGTTAGGAGAATACTGGATTATGACACCGCACCGACACAAGAACCCACATCAAACACATCAGTGATGCAGGACGTAACCCCGCCCCTGATGCAGAATGCCTCCAAAAATAGGAGTCCCGTTATGGGATGGATTATCCGATAAAGCTTACGAGGCCCTGCACATCCACATGCTGCAGATTTACAGACGTAACCAAAGGCTACGAAGTCAGGAGAGTCTGCAAACCATTATAAGTGAGTCACTTGTGCATAAACAAGGCCTTTAAAGATGAGACTGCAACCTTTAAGTGGTAATACAGCATTCCTCATGCAAACAGTGGAGCACACTTAACCAGACCAGCAGCCAATTCAAATGTGTAAGAACTAGAAAACTACCTTGGTTCAAGTCCTATGTGCTGTTTTGTGACAACCTGGAAGTTGCCCCAAACACACACACACACCCCATAACATGCCTGTTAGCTTCCGGATCCACCCTGGAAATTGTCACATCCGCACCGTCACCTCATTCACCCGAAGTTGGCGGCAGTTTTTAAATACCCCCCTCATATCCGCATTCCGTGTGGACGAGTTGGCATGTAGTTGGAAGCGTCGGAGCTACAGCTCAAAGAACTAAAATAACAGTACGGTAGTTAATCCCGTCACAACGTCCGCTGAGTCCGCCATACCTCTTACCAACTCCAGTCATCTTCATCCGTTCACCTTTTGGCTCGTCACCTCCATCCCACTGCAGCAAAGACAGTCTCCCTCACTTACCAGCAATCCAGCAGCAAACCCTGGACCGGAATACCGACTGACTGGACTGGACTGAAAGACAGACGACTTACTGCCACCGGACATTGGAGCGGTGTGAGTAAATTAAGTTGTTTTTTTTTTCTGCCCTCTTGTTTTTTTGAAAAAAAACTTGAATGGAACTGTGCTCTTGTTTTTTTTTTTACTAACGAACTGAAACAAACTGAATTATTTTTTTCCTTTTTGATCAACTGACATCGAAAACCCAGAGTGGAATTTTTTGTTTAAATGAACTGTGGAATTTTTGCTTGGTTGGTGGATTTTGTTGAGTTTGGACTTTGGGGGGGCAACTGTGGGCTTGAATTTGTGTTTTTTCTATATAATCATTGTTTAATACATGATTTTGAATTTTAAATGGTTTGAAAGTGTGCTTTCTTGTTTTGTCATTTAATGTGCGGGGTGTGGGTTTAATTAAAACTCACATCCTTTGTGTGGTTTGAGACTCGAGCAAAAGACTGACTTAAACTGACTAACATAACATCATGTCAGGAGACAGACCTGACTGGCATCCCAAAAAAATCAATATAATAAAATAATATAAAATAAATAAATTAAAGCTTCAAACTCAAACTGTCACAGTTTGTTCAAATAAATGAATCCTAAAGTCATTCTTTCTGTAATTAACAGTGCACTGAAGGCCAAAAATGATTAAGCAGCTCCTTATGAATACAGTACTGATTTTTATGAACAGAGTTTTGCCTTTGAGAACAAACCACTTTGTCCCTATCACTTCAACTATACCCCAGAGTTCAGGCCAAGGATTTTCACGAAAACATGAATGTGAACTTTTTTTTTTTTTTTAACAATTTTATTTCTCAATTTTTAACAGTACAATACAATCTCCTCGGGTTGAGGAGCAGGAAAAGAGAAAAAATAAATAAATAAAAAATAAATAAAAACAGAAAAACAAACAGATGAAAAGAACAGTCTGTGTTGGTGTCAGAATATTAAGGTCCCTTAACAGATATATTTGTCTCTGAATGTCAACCATTTTCCCCAGTTTTTCATAAAGAGATTTTCTTTTAACTCCAGTTTATATGTCAGATGTTCCATGACAAGTATATCATCTATGATTGAAATCCATTGTTGATAAGACGGAGCATCAGTCTTAAGCCAGTTGTTTGTTATAGCCTTCTTCCCGGCCACCAGGAGAATCTTGACAAGTTATCTGTCTTCTTTATGCACTGATTCTTCCAAATGTCTGAGGTACAGAACAAGACAAGAATTTGGGATTGCATAGCCCAACACATCACAGAGAGCTGAGTGAACCTTCCCCCAGAAGGGTTAGATATTTGAGCATTTCCAAAACATGTGTGTGATCTGGATCCATGTGATTAGATAGTCTCCAACATGACTGTTGATTGTTCAGTTGTTTATGAATGTGAACATTTAAAGAAGCTACAGTATATATGAGTACTTTAAATGATTCAGCATTTACCTAAAAGTACCATTAAAGGACCAGATCCAGCAGTGACAGGGGGACACATTTCATGTTCAATAAGCCCTGTGTTTAAACCAGGGGTCGGCAACCTGTGCCTCTGTCATCCCTCTGCTACGGCGTTCTGTGGCTTTGGAACATGAATGGGTATTTCATTCAACCCTCTATGGTCCGCATTATGATCCCAGTGACAGAAAAGAAATGTTTGGAGTGTTTTTATGTCTCAAAATAGACTAAATCAATCAGTCAATCAATCAATCAATCAATCAATCAATCAATCAATCATATTTTCTTTATATAGCACCAAATCATAACAAAAGTTATCTCATGACACTTTACATATAGAGTTGGTCAAAACCAGACTCTAAGCCAATTTACAGAAACCCAACAGAATCCTCCAGGAGCAAACACTTGTGACTGGTGACAGTGGAAGGAAAAACTTCCCTTTAACAGCAGAAACCTGGAGCAGACCCAGACTCCTGCAGGATGGATGTCTGCCAGGACCAGTTGGGGTTAAAGAGAGAGAGTAAAGGAGGAGAAAAGAGAGCGATAGGGATAGAGAGAGATTGGGGGAGAGGGGGGGAAGTAGGGGGAGACACATGGATGCACAGATAACTGCACTAGAACATCTGTGGAACTATGTAATAAACACTATCATAACTATATGGATAAGTGAGTGATGACGATGAAGGCAGGAGAGAGGCAGGACCACAGCAGCAGGTCCAGAGATGATCCAGGGAAAACCTGTGATGATCCAGGGAAAACCTGTGAGGCAATAAAGCACAGAGACTCCAGGGAAGAAGTCAAGTCAGTAACATGTATTCACTGGGGCAAAAATAGAAGAGAAAATTAGGAGAGAAAAGGTCAGGGAGAGAGAGGAGAGAGAGGAGGTCAGAGAGGAGGAGGAGCAGAGAAGAGCTCAGTGAATCAGGGGTCACCAACACAGTGTTCGCAGGCACCAGGTCGCCCGAAAGGACCACGTGAGTCGCACGCAGGCCTGTTCTGAAAATAGAACTAGTCCAAGTGTCTCCAACACGTTGCTCGTGATCTGCCGGTGGGTCACCAAGGGTCACTAATGTAAGAACACAAAGCTGATTCTTCATTTGGTTGAACAGGTCTAAATTTCCACCCAATCAAAATTACCAGTGTCCTGCCCCCCTCCAGAGATGAAACGGTCAACTAGCTGTCAATCAAACTTTAGCGCTGGGTTTGCTGTCTGTCATTGGAGAGGGGCGGGGCCCAGGAGGAGCAGGATGAGCCAGATGCCAGGCAGGAAGAGGGTTTAGCCCCGCAACAATGTGGGCCGAGTTTAGTCAGGAGTTATTTTCACCAACAATGAGACACGGACTTCTGTTTGACAAATGTGAAAGACAAGTGTGTGTGTGTGTGTGTGTGTGTGTGTGTGTGTGTGTGTGTGTGTGTGTGTGTGTGTGATCTGTGGGCAGAGCCTGGCAGTTGGTAAAAGATGCAATGTGGAGTGGAATTTCACCAAAGTTCACAGCAACTTTTCTGGAGGTGTACCGGTAGGAATCAGCCTTTCTAAAGAGAAGGTAAAAGAGCTGAAAACTAAAGTCCAAAAACAACAGTCCATGTTCACTGAACTGACCAAGACCAGCGCTTCAACAGAGACATCATTAAAGGTGGGGTCTGAGATCTTGGAAAAATGGTTCGAGCAGCTACATTTTGAAAATACTCAATTCGAAAGTCCAAACCCCTTTCTTCAGAAGTCCCTCTGAAGCCACGCCTCCAGAGTGGCGGCACATGCAATGCCTGTTCCTGAGGGTTCACGAGCACTGCACAGCAACAATTTGCTGGCTCTGCTCTGCTCCATACCCGGGTTGGGCTCCGACGCCGTCTACAGTCCGGTCCGGTCGGGCCAAACCGTCTCCGACACCGGCTGAGGCTCCGTCCCCTGCACCGGTCCCGTACGCCTCGGGCTCCTACCCCGACTACGGCCCCAGCTGAGGCTCCGGCTCGCATATCCATGCATACCTCATTCAGTTTCCCCTAACACCCCCGCTCTTACAGAACAGCCCCAGTTCAGACCTATGTGACTAACGTTACATTTCCTAGAGATTTATGTTAGTGACTAATCCGTTTGCAGGTGAACTTTCTATCCTATTATAACTAATATAGCCAAGTTCTGGCTACGCTTCCTGTACGAGGCTCCAGCCTCTTGGAATGCGAAGAGGGGGGAAGGTGGGAGGGGTAAATGGCAGTTGAGTTTGATAGACATATCACCGTTCAATCATTTCGAGTGGGCGCTCAAAATGATTGGATGGGGTTTTTTCAGTCCTGCCCGTTCCACAGGTCACTCAATTTTTTAAATTTTTGTGTTAGAGCATTTAATTAATTAGTTGTAATCAGGGTGTGAAGGGGATTTTACGGAATATAATAAAAAATGCTCCAGGAAGACATCTCAGACCCCACCTTTAAAGTGGTTCACATCCTGGACAAAAGCAAACCTATGTGTTCTATGTGCGCATGCGCTCAGACAGCTGCAGTCAGACCTGAACAGGTGCCTCTGCGTTTGACTCCAGTGTGATGACTCTGTAGAAATGACAGAAAAAGAGGAAAAACCAAGTATCCCAAACATCATGTGCTCCGGCGTTACGAACACTAACAGACACGGACTAAATGATGGTGGATTTATGTGCACAAAGTTCTGTTTTTTATGGATATGTTGACAGCATATGTGAATTTAGAAAAGGTCAAATCCTTCAGAAATACAGCAGCAGATGTTGGTGAAGTTTTATTGTGTGAGTGACAATGTTCCTTTTCACAATTTCAAAGTATTAAAAATGCACAGACAGGTGTGTATTACACTGGTCTACAATTTTTTAGAAATGATTTGCTTCTGAGATTAAATGTGCTAAATGTTACATATTTTAATAAGATTAATTGGAAAATAAATGACAAAAGTGCCGGTTTGCTGATGTTTTCAAGGTATATGATTAAGTGTTATTACACATATATATTGGTTTACGTACATTTATATAATAGTTTTATAAATCTTCCACTAGATAGAACCTGTAAAGTGAATGTATTCTAATGTGCAGACAGTGTTTTGAAGTAGATCTTGTAGCTCTGAGACAAACATTCCTTTTGAGTCAAACCCATTCTCTCGTTAATTCTTGAATTTCACATTTTGACCCACGGCTGTATCTTGGAAAGTTCAGCCAACCAGCATTTTTTACTTGATTTTTCTTTATCAGTGACTCTCATGTGGTAAAATTTCATTACTTTTATTCTGGAAGCATTTTCCTTGTAGACCAGTGTTATTTGTTTATAATAATTCTATAAAAATATGCAGGATTGTTCCATTTCATCATTTTTGATATAGTATTAAAATATTTAGGAATACAGCATGCTAATTCTTGTATTTGTTTTATTTCTACTTTTGATTTTCTTGATAAAAGTAAAATAATAGTTTGATATTAAATCTTTTTAAGTATTGTAAATGTTAAAACAAAGAAATAGAAATAGATAAAGTAAAATACTAAATAAAGAACACAATGTTACAAACGTATTATAAAAAATATGTGTATGTATGAAAATAAGCTATGTAAATAAATGTTGCTCAATTAGAGTAGCCCAATGGCAACGACATTGTGTAAAAGGGTAGTGACCCCTGGACTAAATAAACATAATCTGAAGAAATTTTATTTTTATTTTTGGAAGTTTTTGGGGTTCATTGCCTGTAGCCAACATTGTACCATCAGCTGGGAGATGAGGTATCCAGGTGATGGGTGCACGGACAGTGAGCGTGCAGAATTCGCAAATTTTCCGTGGACATTTGAGGTTTCATAGTCCATACATTTATCATCCTACATAATCCTACATTGTGTGACACCAAGTACATGTACGTGTATGAGTCCCGTGGTCATAAAAGCTGACCTTTGTGCAGACCTGTCTGTGGAGTCCAGTCCACCAGACTACTGGACTTTTATCTCCATCCGTCATTCATCAGACTCTGACTGCTGCAGTTGGGTTCTTCTGTTTGTTCCCCTAGTTGTTGTTTCTGTTAATATTTCTGTTTTTTTTCCTTCCACTCATGCATTTCAGTCCTATCCATTCACGTCCCTAGACAGGAGACTGTGGTCACATTCAGAGGTACACTCTCAAAAATAGAGGTACGAGATCAGAACATTTATGTACCTGTAAGGACATTTTTTTAAGAATGTTCTCTCAAAAGTACAATATTGGTCTTTAGAAGGCCAGAATTGCACCTTTAGACTATGAAAAAGGGTCCAAAGTTATGTAAAGTACAAATTTGTACTATAAGGCACCCTGCAGCATTAAAAAATGTGTGTAGACCATGAGAATAGGCTACAGGCTAGGATAACTGAACAGTAGGCCTAATTATAGTTCAAACATTAGGCTTAGCACATTATTTATTATTAGGACTGGGCAAGTTAATGCATTATTACTGCGTTAACGCATTCATTAAATAACGCCAACATTTTTTTTTTTTTATCTCCCATTAATGCCATTCTGCCTTTCAAGAAAGTCTTAGTTCATTTATCCATACAGACTCTTATTTTGAAACTCATGCTTTTATTTTGGCACTCCACATGCACTGTAGAACCAAGCGCCGGTGTCTGAGAGGAGAAAAGTGAGTGAACTTTCCGATTAATGCTGAATCAAACTTTGTGTAACTCCTGCAGAAGCAACGCCTGTATGTATCAATCATTCTGTTGTTTGCTAAATAATTTCACATGCAAACGTGCCGTTAGAAACATGTTTATGACGTTATTTCGGATGAGTTTATTACAATGTGTTATTAACATGTTTAAGCTAATTCGTTTAAGCTAGCAGTCGAAGATGGGTGTCTAATTCTTTATGCAGGCTCATGTTAAGTTTATGTAAATTAATTGGTTATGTTTAGTTATAATATGCCAGCCTCTGAACTAACCTTTACTTATTTACGATGTAATTAGCTCGATGCTAACTTGAATGGGAAAATCCATAGACACGCTAACGATTAGCATTTACAGATTAATTTAAGATTTACAACATCTGTTTATCCAGCAACAAAGGTTCACATCAGAGATATTTTATACTATTCATTCTGACAACAACTGAACATAAAATACTCACAGGCAAACGTTTTTGGGGCCATACAAACAGAGTGAAAGAAACATGTCTGTTAGTTCCTTCTTATATCTGAACTGACTACGGTAACACCGCAAGGACAAAACATACGTTAGTGCAACTTATTCCGACCACTAGAGGGCCCCCTTTGCTTACTTTTAACAACTGAACATCACATATTATTGGGCTTATTAGTATTAGTACTTATGTGTGGGCTTAAGACTCCTGTCAATCACTCACAAGCGGAAATAAACTGGTGGGGACATAAACATGGAGAAAAGTACCAATCTTTTCCATGGACATTTTCATTTTAAATGTCTTCAGGTGGTGGGGTTGAGAAGGACAAAGTTGTTTAGAAGCACTGCAATGTGGAATTATTTTTATCACCGGAGTACTTCAAGTCTGAAATATCACTTAAAGGCAATACACGCTGTTGATGCCAGCAACCCCCCCCCCCCCCCCCCCCCAAATATAACTATGTGATTAATCGTGATTAATCGTAGAAATCCACGCGACACTCATTTAGATTAAAAATTTTAATCGCTGCCCAGCACTATTTATTATATATCGTACTGTAATTACTCTACATTATATTTAATAATAATTTGTGTATTAATTTAATAGCCCAATTAGCTCAATGATAATAGCCTAATAATTTATTTAGCTTATTAGAACCTCTGATTATTGCCATAATCTCTGTTTTATCAAGTTTTCATTCACACCTCCATGTCTTGATGTCGTAGCTTGCCTATGCCATTTTTTTCTTTTTTTTTTTTTTCAATTAGGCCACCGGTTCAAACTTTAAACATCATGGCATTATCAACTATATGAGAGTTTTCTTTCTATGTAAAGTACTTAAGCAACAAAAATGAACCATTTCGAAAGGGTACAGAAATGTCTCAAAAAAGTACACCCCCAGTGACAAGCATTTGTACCCTTTTAAGTACAAGCTGGTACCTCTATTTTTGAGAGTGTACACATATTGGTTGCGGGACCGCAGTAATGGATGATTGACAGGAGGCTCAGCCAGGCTCAGCCAATTATTCCATTCAGATCAAATAAAATGGTTGGTCAGACTTTTATCAGAAATATATGAGAATTAAACATTTTTTTAGTTTTAATACCTGGTAGATTTCTTTTACATTTTAGTTTGACACATGCTTGTTAGGAGCATTTTAAGATGACAAAAGAAAAGTGTAAAAATGCCACATCATACAGTATAGCTTTATGGATTAAAAATAAATAAATAAATAAATAGCAGAATTGTGCTCATTTTAGTTGTCAAAAGGGTTTTGTGGTTCCTGGGGTTTTCTTTTCTGTGGGAAACAGCTCCAAATGGCTCTGTGAGTATTTAAGGTAGCTGACCCCTGATTTAAACCTAACCATTTTCTGACTTAAGGGCCTTCTGACAATAGGGAGCAACAGGTGCAACTGATTATGGACGATGAGGTATGGCAACGTGAGGGAGGAGACAGCAGTGGAGCAAACTGGGACACTATCTTCACCATATGTTTGTGTGCCAGAGTGATACAGTTGGAGTAGACCATTCTGTGTTTCACTACATGCAACCCAAAGCATGAACCTCATGAATGCATAAATATAACACTGATTTGTCTAGATCAGGGGTGGTCAACCTGCGGCTCCAGAGCCTCATGTGTCTCTTCATCCTCCTTGTAGTGGCTCCTCACATTACTGCGGTCAAGCCAGCTGCAATTCTCCTCTGCACGGTCAAGCCAGCCGCTAGTGTTTTTCTTGTGCGCTACTCATTCGACAATTACAGTAGATGAGCTGCATGGAGCGAATGTGCCTTCCGGACAACAAAAGTAAGGGCTCATTTATGCTCTACGTTAAAGATTCAGACGCAGACGGACACAGGGTTCTGTCCGTCCTTTGCATATAACTCACAGAATTCTGTCCGTTTTCCGGGAGCTTGCAGATGTGAACCCTGATGGAGAATATGGAGCAGCACAACTGGGAACTGTGGAGGAAGTGTTGAGTTTTGAAGAGAATCATTTCCATAAATAGCAATACTTTTCATAGAGCGCCTGTATGAGTATGAGTACTGTGTACTTTTGGGGTAATCCTACAACAGATTCCCTTCCAAGCTCCAAAAGTGTGTTTTTTTCGTCTGAAATCGGCTTTAAGACTAAATTCAATGAAGAATAAAATTATTTTTTCCAATAAGTACCTCATGAATTTGGCATTTTTGGTATTAGTACTTCATATTAGCACAAATGCTATGAACTACTTTTACTGTGTACTTTTGGAGTAATCATACTCAAAAATCCCTTCCAAGCTCCAAAAGTGTTTGTTTTTTCGTCTGAAATAGGCTTTAAGACTAAATTCGATGAATAAAATTAATTTTTCCAATAACTACCTCATGAATTTGGCATTTTTGGTATTAGTATTTCACATACTATTAGCACAAATACTATGAACTACTTTTACTGTGTACTTTTAGAGTAATGATACTCCAGAATCCATTCCACACTGCACTTCTGTTTGTTGTATTCAGTGGTTGTAACAGATAAAAGGTAAAAAAAGGTTAACATTTTTAAAAGTTTATAAGCGCTGTTATTTTTTGTGGCTCCAGACTATTTTTTTTTAGTGGATGAGGGGGTAAAATGGCTCTTTTGATAATAAAGGTTGCAGACCCCTGGTCTAGAACATGAGCTGCACTGAAAGAAAATAACCCAAATTATCGGTGGCACTTGTGGTTCTTTTGATTAAAGTCTTTTTCTGTCTTTCAGAGTTGATGTTTCCATGGCTCATTCAGGCCAGGAAGTAATACACAGTGATTAATACAAAGGTTTTCAATCATTAATCACTCAAAACTAGCAGAGTTTCCCCTATAAATCATTAGTATAGGTATACCCAGGGCTTCTCTGCACTTCAGGTGTAGAATGGAATAAAATATTCATTTCATGGAGTAAATGACTGATTTAGACCAGTTTCTCACCAGCAAATGATCAAAATGTGGCACAAAAGCCATCATGGCATCATTAACCTGCTATATTTAAACCTAAAGTTAATGTTTTTTTTACCTTGTTTGTTCTTATGCAGATGTTTATGGAGACTGAATGACATGATACAGTTGTAAACTTTATCACCGTTTTGTAATGGATTACAAAACGGTGATACAATTTACAAGTTTCCTTACTGTAAATAAACCCATTTTACTTAATACTCAGAAGCTCCAATGGTCACAGCTGTCAATCACTGCCATTCATTTGCGCTCAAATGATATAAATGGAGCAGTGTGGACCACCAGATCCTTTACTGAAGGGTCTAAATAAAATGATGGGATCAGAGTAACTCTTGGGAAGAACTTATTGACTCAGTACCTTTAGAGAGAAGTTCAAGGTAAGTTTTTTGAACACTTTTGGAAAGAGTGCCTGGTGGCTGTGAGCAGTATTATAATTTAAGATACTTATGCTATGACTTCATTTTCAAGGTTTTATTGTTACCCTTTGGAGAAGCCAATGACTCAGTCTCCGTCTCCGTCAGTCTCAGTCCTGAACAGATGCGGGAACTGTACATGTTCTCTGCACAAGAGATTACACAGGATTCTCTTTGTTTTCCATGGTTTTTATTTTATAATCATCACTAGAGGACAATCACAATAACCCCAAAACCTTACCCTTGCCCTTTCCCCTTTAAAACAGCAAAAAAGAACAAGAACAAGCATTACAAAATCCATCCTAAGAAGAAAATCAACAGCTGAAAGGAAAACAGAAAAATAATATGAATAATAATAATTATAATATTATTAATAATATTAATAATAATAATACAAGACATCCAGTTCAAATAAATCCATCCCCATAGACTAAACTTCCTATGAGATCTGAGATCTCAAAAATATATTTATATACACACTCTGCTGTATTGTACTGTACAAAATGTGGCAACACTTGACACATTCCCTGTAGACATGCAAACACCTTACGTACACTGTACAATTGTCCATCTTAGTATGCCACTTTTTGTGAATTTACACTGAAATTAAATAATAGTTTCTTGAAATAAGAGAGAATCTAAAATAGATTTTCTCCTAAGTTCAAGAAAGGTCTTGAATCAGAGTAAAAAATCCTGTAAGGTAAAATAATGAACCAAATTGACACCATCATTCCAGGAAGCATCTTGTTTTTTTGAGATGCTAAGTCTTTACTCTGAGGTAAGGTATGACCATAATGATTTTTCTCATTATTTCGACTTACAGGATCTTGTCTTTGTTCATCACAGTAACAGAAACGGGCTTCAGTAGTTTCCACCCCTCTGCTTTTTTTAATATGGTTGTTATAGAAAAGCACTGTGATCTTCTGTGAACCTCTATCACTAGAAATTAATTTATCGAATACGCCGAGACGAGCTGACTCACTGGAATCAGGCTGATCCGCACTGAAAAGTTCTTATAAAAAACCAAACATTAAAATGACGTATTAAGATGGAGAACTTCTGCAGTGTGACCAAAAATTGAATAAATGGTCAATACTCATTATCTTCATACAGAATTCCAAATGTAACCATGAGTGTACAGCTGACTTTATGTTGGAGCTGTTTCAGATATTAGACAAACGCCAATGCTGTGTCTCGAGGACCTGAGTTGACATAGGTTAACATGACACCGCTACTGAATGACTATACCACTGCTAGCAAGTAATACTACAGTATGTCCAAGCTCATAAGGCATTGTACATGTCTACACAAGACCCCTGTACAATAGAAGTGTGACTTATCAAGACCGTTTCATTTAGGGCGGGCGATGGCAGAGGGTTTTCAGCAGGAATTGCACTTGTTCAGGGTCAGCTTGGTCGCCGTGATGAGCTTATGTGACTCAACGTGTTCGTAGATGACTGCATGACAGCATTTCCTTGTGCGACAATACAACAACTAAAGGAGAGGTGAGAAGGGTTTACATCTGTGATCTTTTCATCCCAAGTGCTACGAGGAAAGAGGCTAACATGGCAAAAATGGGTGAAACCAAATCAAAAGAGGAGGGGGAGGAAAAAGTAACCATGCGCTTGGTTAAGTGTGGGTCACTACAGCCCAAAGAGCCTGCAGGAGACGGAGGCAGCCTTTTGGGGGTGCTTCGCCAAAAACTGGAGCACTGAAACTGATAAGACTTCACGCTAAAGGGCAGCTCCCGCCTCAAGACCTAGCTAGTGACACTGTATTCAACACGTGTCCTTTAGGTATTTATACACTGGCATACACAGTCACACACATATTCACACACACACACACACACACACACACACACACACACACACACATCCACACGCTGTAGAGCATCAGCAGCTCTAACCCACTGTCCATGTCTGGCTAAACACTTGGTCCAAATGCGAAAGGCTTTGACGGAGTTTAGCAAAATTCTTCAATCTCTGCCAAAGGTCTGACTCTCCTAAACCTTCCTCCTACTCTTCCTCCTCTTCCTCATCATCGGGCAACGGTAGTAACTCCTCCTTCAGACAATCCCTGTAGAAGCTGGTCAGCGTGGCGTAGAGGTGCTGGCGACTTTGTTTGGACAGGAAGTGGCCCTCGTCTGGGTAGATCTGGCGAGGGAAAAGGCCATAAATCAGAAGACAGACACTTGTAAATATACAAGTTAAACTGAAAGAAGAACCACAGCGTCGGCATGTGATATTCAATGGTAGGAAGGAATCACAGCATGCATACATCACCTAAGACTGTTAGTTGTCTAAACTGCCCCAGTGAGTGGATGATTCCATGAACCAGTCAAGTTGCATTTTATATCTGTCTGTTCAGAGTTGTAAAATGTGTGTGTGCAATTTGATGGGGGGAATCACCCCCCACCCCGCTTTTACATCCCTACTTCTGCTCAATGAATTTTATCCTTGGGGGGGGGGGGGGGGGGGGGGGGGGGGGACGACGACAACAATAACAGGCAGGTTGTGACAGTTTTCTTCCACCTATATCCTACATTACTGGCACGAACGTTCACCTGAACCGAACTGTCGGCAGTCTCAGAATTCGCAGATGTCCCCATGCACTGGGATGCCATAAAGGGTTGGGTAAACATGACAAATTCATGGGGCCCAGCATTTGTTTGTCCAGTGGATACAGGCTAGTAGTTATGAAAATTTCGTGTAAGATTCGCAGAGGAATAGAACCCGGGAGTTGGACATTGAAAGTATGTAAAGTTTCACTTTCGTTTCACACCAGTGTTAGTTATGTTAGTTATGGACCGCACCCCATGTATATAACTGCCCCCCCCCCCCCCAAAAAAAAAAAAACATCCCTCCCTCTGGTTTTTTGACAAATCACACTCTGTATATAATAAAGCCATTGAAGGACCCAAACAGCCACTGGCAATCAAAATCATCTACTGATGTAAAATGTGTGATAACATCTGAACCACTAAATCTATCGATATTAGGGATGCAAATTATCGATTAATTCATTAATCGTTAGTTGGTTAACCTTATCAATCGATTAATGATCAATTGATAAGCAGCGATTCTCCTGAGAACCTGAATTTCTTTTTCAATACAGTCTATAAGAGGAAAAGCTAAATACTGTTTATATACTTCATGAAAAAAGCATGTCATATTCCTTAATGATTGATTTATTGAACCACTGGATACAGTCAGTGTTTGCTGTGGATTTCATCTGTTGTTGTGGTGTGTGTGATGGGGGGGTGCACGCACATGTGTTTCGTCAGTGGGGGGGGTATACTCAGCCACACACGCATGCATGCGGCTACCAACCAACAAGCGCGCGTGTCACTTTCCGTCCTACTTATAATGCTATGGGTGGTGCAGTCCGTGCCCCCGCAGAAGTGAAAGTGAAACTTTTCGGTCATTTATCTTTTCCCCACCTCCTGAAGCTTCGCAGATGCTCGACATACCTGTGGCCCAAATTAGAAGCCTAGAGGATGTTTTCAACTTGTGTCTCACTGACCGTGGACTAGACCAACCTCCAGGGAAAACGCTCTAATACCGATCCCGCATTTGTGCGTGTATTTAGTCGGGGGTGCTCAAACAGACAGCTGGTCTGTGTTTGGCTCCACCATGTCCCTAAAGACATTCTAAGTTATCAACACCATGACCCGGTTCGATGACTGGTTATTCCAGCCGCGGCGTCGCAAACCGGCAGCCTTCGGACAGGTAGACAAGGCCAATTAACCGACAATTAATAATTTAATTGAGCAAATTCTTATCGACAATTATTCATTAGTCGATTAATTGTTTACATCCCTAATTGATATGTGTAAATAATTGATGTAAAATACAGTTTGTCATGTTTTCATGGTCATCAGATATGACCCATTTGGACGTTCAGAGTCTCCATAGAGAACGTGGAAACAATGTCATCTTCTACAACACTGATTCACCAGTAAAAACCATGGAGTTGGATCAATGACAGCGGATGGACACACTTATTTTTATGCTGAGTTATTGATATATTTGCTGAAAGAGTCACTTTTTCTTCAGTTTTCTCTATTTCTGACTTAATAAGCCTCAAATTTAACCTGACTTTTTATGAACATCTACATGATCAGTCAATTAAATATTGAAAAATACCTGATTTTCACTGAAAACCACCAAATACAGAGGATAATATTGTAGGAAATGGTAAAAATCACCTAGGAATGATTAAATAGACTGATAAATTCATTTGGAAACTGCCTCAGATGTAGCACTGGGTGTTTATGGGTTAAAGACACAGGAAACCTAATTCCAGTGGAAAACACCAGAATTTGACTGTAGATATCTTCCCTCTGCATCTCCCTCATTCTAAATCTGTCTATGACATATTTAACCCCCTGTCCATCTGAAAACACCTTCAATTGGCCAAAAGGCTCCATCATGGTGTATATTTTCTACAGGCTGTAAAGGTAGAGGAGCAGGAGATGCAGAGGTCTTATTTTCTGTCAGAATGCTTGACATTCAATAAACTGAAAGGTAATTATGGAACTTTTCCCAGTGATTCAGACTCAGGAGCTTAAGTGTTTTTTTTTTTTGTTTTTTTTTTATGGCAATGGCTACTGCTGGAGTACTGTGGCACAAAATAGGGGTTTGTCTATTGCCACAGACCAATCAAATGTTAGCATTTGTACAAGGCAAGGCAAGGCAAGGCAAGTTTATTTGTATAGCACATTTCAGCAACAAGGCAATTCAAGGTGCTTCACACAGGACATTGAAATAAAAGAAACAAAAAGAAACACATTTAAAACATTATAAAAGAAACATATAAAAGGTGATTAAAAACAGCGAGTAAGAAAACAACACATAAAATCAAAATAAAATAAGATAAAACTAGAAGCACTCGGAGAGTGCAGACCTCCGCCAAGGCTGATCAGTGGCCCCCCCCGTGGGCCCCCCCACCCCTGATCACCACCAATTTAATCATTTCTTCCTCATCCCATTTCCAACAAACCCTGAAAATTTCATCCAAATCTGTCCATAACTTTTTGAGTTATGTTGCACACTAACGGACAGACAAACAAACAAACAAACAAACAGACAAACAAACAAACAAACCCTGGCAAAAACATAACCTCCTTGGCGGAGGTAATAAAATAAAATAGAATGAAATAAAATAAAAATAAAAACACACACATATTAAAGTAAAAGTTGCAGTGCAGAGTTTCAAAGAGAATATAAAATTTAAAAAGTCAAAAGCCTTTTAGTCAAAGGCAGCAGTGAACAGGTGAGTCTTTAACCTGGACTTAAAAGAACTCAGACTCTCAGCAGACCTGATATTTTCTGGTAGTTTGTTCCAGATATACGGAGCATAGAAACTGAACGCTGATTCTCCATGTTTAGTTCTGACTTTGGGAACACAGAGCAGACCTGTACCAGATGACCTGAGTGGTCTGGATGGTTCAGACTGGACTAGAAGGTCTCTAATGTATTTTGGGCCTAAACCATTCAGTGCTTTATATGCTAGTAAGAGAATTTTGAAGTCTATTCTCTGAGAGACAGGGAGCCAGTGTAGAGACCTCAGAACCGGGCTGATGTGGTCCACTCTCTTGGTCTTAGTGAGGACTCGAGCAGCAGCATTCTGGATCAGTTGCAGTCATCGAATAGACTTTTTAGGCAGACCAGAGAAGATACTGTTACAGTAGTCAACTCGACTAAAGATGAATGCATGGACAAGTTTTTCAAGGTCTTGCTGCGACATCAGTCCTTTAATCCTAGAAATGTTCTTGAGGTGATAGTAAGCTGACTTTGTAATTGTTTGTATGTGGTTTTTAAAATTCAGGTCTGAATCCATGACAACACCCAAATTCCTGGCCTGGTCTGAAGTTTTTAACTGAAGTGACTGGAGCTGCATGCTGATTTTAAGACATTCCTCCTTGGGTCCAAAAATTACTACCTCAGTTTTTTCTCTGTTTAACTGAAGAGCCAATCATGGATACTGTTCCATGAACTCATTATCCTCTTGTTGTCACAGTACTGTGGTCATATATGGCATGCACTTCAGTTCATTCTTTTGTGCATTTTACTACCGCAGTACTGTGGCAATTGATGGAAGAAACAACAAATTAGTGATAATATATAGTATAGAGTAGGAATTATTGTTGTAAATACTCTATATGTTGTTTTATGGTGTTCTTTGCTCTGGAGGCTGGATAAGGTGGGCGGAGCTACATGTTAGATAGATGTGGTAATGTGCAGTGTGACCCCCCCCACACACACACACACATTTGAAAATCTTTACCAAAAAAAATACAAAACAAGTGTCACTCTAACTAGGAATTGAATCTCTGTCTTTCATGTTGGAGTTCAATACTTTACCAAGTGAGCTAACCACCCACTAGGTCTCAAGTTGACCTATTCGCTATATGATTGCCTTGGTACTTTTTGGGACGTGAGTTACCAGTCTAGACATGATATAACGAGGGCGCAGATTGGCTCTGTGGAAATAGACAAACCGATATTTCGTGCCACAGTACTGTGTCAATAGCCACTTCGATTTTTTATTAAAATGGAAGGTATGGAAAGCAGGTTCTCCCTCTCTTGGTTTATATGACTCCAGTGAATTATTTCCAAAGGTTTCTTCTCAGAGGTATAGAGTTGAATCATGGACAAATCGTAACAAGTTCCCTCAAAGTGTTCCTCAGACATAATGTTGACAAAAAAGGACCGATATGAGGACACGGCAGCCTTGAGCACAAGTTAGACAGTCCGTGGTCCCTGTGGAGGAAATTCACTGAGCTCCTCCATAGGTTTGTTGTTCAGAGGGAAGCCCCACCAGTGGAAACATGGCTTATTAACCCTCTTTCATGTCTCCTTGTTTTAGTAGTGCCACACAGACAACCTCCAAAACTTATGGACCTTGATAAATGTCAGATTAGAACCTTTACGCATAGTTTCCTCTCTCAAGGGCGTCGTGGTGCCGCACAAGGTCTGTTCAAGCACAGACCAGAACCTCAACCTCCACAGTGAAGTTTATAGGTTGGACCTAAATAACACGACTTATGATTGGTCAAGAGAATGAACATTTATCTGCCATCGATCTCACTCGCCAGAAAATCGTCTTTATGGTAAATACTAAATTCGTCAATATGAAGTGTGTTCAGAAGTAGACAAAACAGAGTGGTGTGATGATGAATTCCAAGGCCTCTCGAGGGATTATAATTATAGGAGTTGTAACTGCAGAAACAATACACTATAGGGTACTTTTTCTAAACCCCAAGTAAGAAAAATTTGGGGACAGAATGAAAAATGCCCCAATAAAAAAAAAGGTTGGCTTTCTAATTGTATTTCAGTGAAGATACTGTGAAGACAAGATATTTCATGTTTTCCTTGAACAACTCCTAACTGTATTCCAGAAAAGTTAGCATGGGCTCAATTCATGGCTATAGTGAAGTAAAGATGTTTGAATGTGAGAGAAAATCATTTAAATATTTAAAAACAATATTCTACAAAGATTGGCCAGGATGTAGATACTTTAACCCCTCCTGTGCAAAACATATTGTGGTGTGTTGGAGGAGCAGCTGGGGGAAATTTCCCAGCATGCATTGGGGCAAAGTAGTTTGGGATAGTTTTATGTGTTTACAGTGTTTTGGGTTTAAACAAAGTGTTGTTCTTCTTAGATAGCAGAGTTATGGTGTTTTACCCTTTTTGTTAGTTGTTTTCTTGTGGAATGATTATTTTTATTGAGTTCATTTTTTTGCACCAAGAGCTAAGTTGCTCCTTTGTTTTATCACACTCTGTAGTGGTTAGTAAGTAGAATGATTAAAATCCTTGATGTCTGATATTACACCTGCTTGCTACAATATCATCGCATTGCATCGCTGACACACCCTGTGCATATGCAGTTTGTATGGTTATAACTCTTTCACTGTTTGTGCAATTGGAAAAATTCCAACAGTTTGAAATATCATTTTAATTTAGACAATTGAAGTCTTAAGTTTAATCACATATTAGTTAGTGGTTAATGTTTTAAGATAGGATTCCTTTGTTTCACTAGTTAGTGGTAAAGTTCTTAGGATGGTATGGTTCACATCTTGGTCAACACAGGACTTAGGTTTTACCTTAGGCACACTTTTAAATACACATTTCCTCATAGGATTGTAAATCACAGTTAGATAAGATGTAAACACACTGTCAGTATAGGAGTAAGTAGAGTTGAGGTATCACATCTGTTTGACTTTAGACTCAGCCCATTTTTGGTGACCCAACCCACCTAGCCTGTAGGATCAGCCCATTCTTTGAAGATCAGATTACAAGGATTATAAAAGTGATGTGCGTTGGAATGTCTGGATCCATTTCCTCCTTGGTGTGGATCCTTAGTACTAACTACTGCTTAGTTAGTGATCAGATCAAATCAAATTAAATTAATAAAAATGAGACCGAGACAAATTTGGACTTATTCTTGGAGCTTCCAAGAAAAGAACACGCTAACAGGTTTCTGAAACCTGAGATGTTGCAGTGTTTCCTGTGGAATTGATTTGTTGGTGTGGCGGACTGTAACGCGCACGGTTTGGGTTGGGTCGGGGGGGGCTCAGCTGCACATTTACATTTCGGTTGGGGGGGGTGCACACATGCATTTCCGCTGGGGGTGGGCTTGGCTGCAAGCATGCACTTTGGCTGGGGGGGTGCACGCATGTGCATTTTGGTTGGTAACCGTGCGCACGTCGGATTCCATCCTATTTGTAATACTATGGGGGTATGGGGCGATGCAGTCCATGCCTCCCCCCCCTTCCCCGCAGAAGTGAAAGTGAGACTTTATACTCATTTATCTTTGCCCTACCTCCTGAACCTTCACAAACTTTCATTTAAGCTGGCAGGACATTTGTCCTGGACTATCATATTTTACATATGTATAATAAGTCTAATGCGACGGGGATGATTTTTTTTTGTTTGAAATGTTTGGTGTGGTGGCATGGATTTTGCCGTGGTGTTGCGCCAACCTTCCTAGCGGAAACGCTGCGTTGCTTTATAGGTTTTATTGGGTCATTGATAGAAACTGTACTGCAATTTCACTTGTGCCTGTACAAGACGCTGGAGAAGAAGTCGTTTTCGCAGTTTTATAACCTGCAGTGAATTGTAAATGATTACTAGACTAACTCACAAACTAACTCACAGCATATTTCCTAACCTTTGAGTTAGTCAAAATAAGAAAAAAAAGTCCAAGTGGACCATTTTAGACTTAAGGTTTGAAGGGTTAACATCTTCTGTATTCGTGGAACCAACCCTCCATAAGGAAAACATTTGTGGAGGTTCTACTGAGGCTCAGGCCTCATGGCGGTAATAGATCCTGCTTCATTCACCAGTGAGCCGGTGGAGGTTAAGAGGCTAAAAACTGTGTTCTTCGAGGCCAGATAAAACAGGATTTGGATACTTGAGCCTCTACAGTATAGAACATAAAATAAACTGGAGGTATGTCTGTGTGTAAAGGGCAAAGGTGGAAGCCTGAGCTGAATATTTACGATCATATACCACTGCATTAAAAACCGCCATTGATCTATAAGCAGTAGAACCATCACAGCACACATTTATACTGTGGAAATGCATGAGCTCAGAGAAAGTGACAGCAAAAGTTGGCAAGTTGTCATAGAGGCTCCCAGCAGCCATCCAGGGAACTAATTAGTAAAGCAAGGGCACATTTGAGGAAAGTGTTCAGTATAATGATCCATTTATCTCTTTTGTCAGGCCAGCGAGCAAAAATGATGGATTTACTGTTTGGACAAACTGCAATGTATTTAATTTAATCGATTTATTCTCTAGTGAAATGGAGCAGGTTTCCATCCTTCAACTTTTCAGTAAACTTCACTGTTATTATCAGTAATACCTGTTGTTTAGTCCTTAACCCAGCGGTTCCCAAACCTTTTTTGGCTCATGACCAACAAATTTCTAGTGACTCCAGACATTCAAAACATAGACATTTTTTGCTAAAATTTATTTGGTTTTGATCATGTAATAGTTTGCTATACTATGTTGCAAATAAATGTTAATTTTAGATGACATTTAGTCTATATAATGCATATTATTGTGGATGGAGGCAAAAAAGCCAGGTGTAGATTACTGCACAAAGGGAGAATTTGATTTTTCTTGGTCAGGATATGTACAGTCAGTCCAGCTTGGATTTACAAGGCTGACAGTTAATACTGAACAAACAAGAACTCAAATTATGATTTGTGAAAGAGCTGCAGCATCTGAAACCGACCACAATGAACATTTGAAAGATAAACAGAACCACAGTGCTTCAGTTTCAGCTTCACAGTTTATAAAGTAAAGTTTATAATAATAGTTTAGAATTTATATAGCATTTTTCTAGACACCCAAAGCGCTTTACATTATTGATCCATTATTCATTCACTCTCACATTCTCCCTCTAGTGGTGGTAAACTACATCTGTAGCTGCCCTGGGGCAGACTGACAGAAGCGTGGCTGCCAATTTGTGCCTTCGGCCCCTCCGACCACCACCAAACATTCATACGCATTCATACACCAGTGTGAGTGGCAAGGAGGGTGAAGTGTCTTGCCCAAGGTCCCAACTGACTAGGATAGATCGGGATTCGAACCGCCAACCCCTTCGGTTATTGGACAACCCACTCTACCACCTGAGCCATGGCCGCCCCCAAGTGTATAAGTAAATTATTTAACTCACTGTTGTATTGTGGCTGCCTCTGCTGCTATCGCCGCCACAATAATACTGGCAAATTAGGCTACTGGTATTATTATTATTATTATTATTATTATATTTTTGTATTATTACAGCAATTATTATTTTCCCCCTCACTCCCCCCTCTCTCTTTCTCACTTTCATCCACACTCCCCTCTTCCCCTTTTCCCTATCACCCTTAACCAAGCTATATTGTTTAGTTGCTCTTTACATTTATGATCTTTTTCATTGTAATATGATGTTGTCGTTGCTGTTGTCTGTCATTACTCTGTCATTGCTGTTGTTTTTGGTTTGTTTATTTGTTTGATTTTCCCTTTGTTTATGTGTTGTTGTTGTTTCTCTGTCCACAATGTCTTGTTAACTATCACTAATAATAAAAAAAAAAAAAAAAAAAAAAAATAGGACCAATGGCCCTGTAGCTTACCGGCCAAATTATTGTATCAATCCACTTCCTATCTCTTATAATGGGAAAAATTATTCAAAGTTGCACCAAATCTAGAATCAGATCCGGATTGAAATAATTTCAATACCTTGTGTTGACATCATCATAAAGAAGCTGTATACCAAGTTTGAAGTCAATCAGAACTGTAGTTTCGGAGAAGAAGATGATTGAAATTTCTTCCCCATAAGAGCTCATGTGAAATTTTCCATAAGTTCCAGGATCCAGATGAAGATCCTGATCAGCATGTGGCCATTATGTTTTGGTCATCTCCCCATCAGGGCTGTACTGTAAAAATTTCAACTTGATATCATTTATATTTACTGAGTTATTGCATCAATCCACTTCCTATCTGTTATAATGGGGAAATTTTTCAAAGTTGCACCAAATCCAGAATCAGATCTGGATCCAAATAATTTCACTAACTTTTGTTGACATCATCATAAAGAAGCTGTATACCAAGTTTGAAGTCAATCGGAATTGTAGTTTCGGAGAAGAAGACGATTGAAAGTTTTGTAATGGACAAGACGACAGACGACGGAGGCCGCATGACGACAATAGCTCACGGCCTGTCGGCCGGTAAGCTAAAAACTATGAATTATGAAAGAGCTGCAGCATCTTAAACCGACCACAATGAACATTTGACAGATAAACAGAACCACAGTGCTTCAGTTTCAGCTTCACAGTTTGTCATGTCTTTTATGTATTGGGATTGTCTCTCTCAACTCACCATATATTTTTTATTACTAAGTTTTTAATTTTAGTTTTTAGCAATTACTACAAATTTCAGGCAAACCCATTTGAATTCCTGACCCTAAGGTTGAAAAACACTGCCTTAAACCAAATCAAATCTAGATAATATTCACATAATATCACAGGCATAGTAGTGGAATGCAGTGGTGCCGCTACCAATTATGGGCCCCATGAAAGCATAATCATTGTGGACCTATCTTCTATCTATCTTCTTAATCTGTCAGACCGGGGGTGTGTGTGTGTATGTGTGGGGGGGGGTCCATAAACAATGTCACTTATGATACCATGAAAACTAAAACGAAACTTAACATGCTTTCAGTGTTGGCCTCCCGACTTCTACACCTCTCTTACACGACATTTTCACAACTTCTATATCCACTGGTCCCCCTCCACTGCTCTATGCCCCCCCACACACATACTGGGCCCCATGAATTTGTCATGTTTACCTTCCCCTACCTTATCGGGGCCCCGGGTAGAATGACTACAAATGTACTGTTTACAGAATGTACATTTAGCACCACTAGTCCAAAAACATGACACATGCATTTTAAGCAGCTTGGCTCGGTGTTGTCGTCTCTGCGATACACACCTGCATTGAGTAGTTTGCTCCAACTTTCACAAGGTTCTTGACCAGCTCAGCAGTATGCTGGAAGTGGATGTTGGCTGCGAAAACAAAATGAAACAAGTCAGCACAATCCAGGCTGAATCCTAACTGAAAAGGGGACAATCAGATTTTGGCAGCGTGGAAACACCTCTACAAAACTCAACCCTCTTCATCAGCAAATCCCTGCATCACTTCAGATAAGACACTTTGTATTTTTTTTTTTTTTTTTTAATCTTTAGCTAAAAATCCATTTGGCTCGTTACCTTTCAGGATTGCATGTGTCTTTTGTGCTCAGCAGTGATGCAGATACAGATAAATAGTTTTCATTTCCATAACGATTTATTTTTTTTCTTACCATCTGCCGTTCCATGCACCAGCATTAGTGTCTGCTCTCTAAGTGCTTGAACATTCTGCAGCACACTGGAAAACTGCAAAGAAAACACAAAGACAGGTAAATGACTGATAAAACAGACAGCTTTTTATGCTTATCCCCAACAAATACTAAAATACAAATAACCTTTAAACCTGTATGCTTTTCTTCACCCTACCATTTTTACACATTTTCACTTAGAGTTAGGGTTGTAACAGAAGAAATTTATTCAATCATTCATTTATTCATTCATTTTCTGAACCACTTAATCCTCTCGAGGATTGCAGGGAGGCTGAAGCCAATCCCCGCTACCAACATGACAATCACCAAGACACCTATCGTTAAACAGATTCTTCTGTCAAGTACTCATACTCTTTTTTTATTACCTCTGCCAGGAGGTATTGTGATCACTTTGCTTTGTGTGTTTGTTTGTTTGTTTGTTAGCAACTTTACGGGAAAACTATTCCTATCATCTTTACCTAATTTTACCCACAGATAGGCTTAGGCCCTGGGACCAACCCATTAAATTTTGGGCCAAGTAGGCCAAACTTCAAGGTCACAGCAAGGTCACAAAACCTCAAATTTTCCTATTTCTCATCATTGAGCAATTTTCAAAAATTTGTAAAAAATTCAAAACAACTCTGATTAGCCTCCAATTTGAAACACCCGTAGCTTATAACAATATCTTGTCTTCTCTTAAAATTAAAATTCCATAAATTTAAATAAATAAATAAAAACTACATACCCCCTGTACTGAAGACCTATAGTTCAAATCTTTTAATTCAGTCAAACTATAATTATAAAAAAATTAAAACCTATAAAAATGTATTACCATGTTTGACCACAATTTTTCTGCTGTATGGAACAACCTTGAAACTGTTTAATTTTAAAAGAAATAGTCGATCCACACATAAATACCGTTCGGGTGCTTGGCAGAGGTTCGCGTTCTCTGAACACTTGTGTTTTCATTGGGGTTTGTCTGTTTGTTTGTCTGTTGGCAAGATAACTCAAAAAGATATGGACAGATTTTGATGAAATTTTCAGGAAATGTTGATACTGGCACAAGGAACAAATGATTAAATTTTGGTGGAGAAAAAGTTTTGGTGGAGGAAGTACCTGGGGAGAACCCACAGAAACACCCAGGATAGAAGTAATGCACTTCATCTAAAAGTGAACGTCATCTAGTTCATGTGTTTAGTATGTACATAAAACACAGTCTAAATGATATTAGTTCATATTTGATGCAAAGTTAACCTCAGCTCTAACACTAAGTTATAGTTCATTGAGTTAAAGTATTGGCTTATAACAGAAGACGACTATTTTCAGAGGAAATCACTTCAGAAATGGTACAAATGTAAGACTAAGCCTAACTTTAATCCTATGGGGTTCATGGATTTTTTGTACATTGTTGGTGTTTTTGGGGTTCGGCTTATAAAAAAAATGTAGGCAAACAACCTCTGGGTCAATATATAATTGAGTTACTTTATGAGTTGACAGATGTAGTTTAGATTTTTGCTGTTTTCAGGCCTAAAGTCAACATAACCAGAACACCACATGGCAGTTTTGAAGAAAAATTCTTCTAAATATCATATATACAAGAGAGTAAAATTAAAATTGTTATTTCTAAAGATATTGTAGTAACACTGTTGACAGAAGAGTGCGATAAACACACACTACACACTACTTTATACTAAATAACTAAGAAAGAAGAGAAAGAACATATGTTGGAGTCTTGCCAGTGTTTTCTTCAGGAGGAAATGACATCATGTGGAGCAGGTCATGTGATTTGGAATTAACACACTTCCTTCAGAGGTGTTTTTGTACTGGGTAACTTAGTTGAAAGTGATTTCTCAGACACAGAGGCCATTTGTTATTTTCCATTTAAAATTTGATATACTGCCAAAAAAATAAATATATGTCATGATTATTTCAACTTAATAAGAAGAACACAATCAAACCCATTTTTGAATAAGCTCATTTTATTATTGTTTAGCTAACTAGACGGTGGTTGTTAATACATTCGGACAGTTATTTAGATTACATTTTAGTATATCTAGCCATTTTTTAATTATTTATTAATAAAGTGATTGTTTCCGTAATTAAATAATTATGGAGTTTTAAAGACATGATCATAATTAACATAAAAAACATTTTTTTGTTACTTTTAATAAAGATGTATGCAAGATATATCCCAAAAGTCCCTCAATTTTATATTGACCCAAAATGAAATTCACACTGAGAGTATGTACTGACAAATTTTTCCGCAAATGGCAACTCTTTATTTCTTATTTTACAATCTTACTGCTGTACTGAATGTGTGCCTGTTGTTGTACTTTATAATACATAAATAACCATTACTTTGTACCGGTCAGGATGAGCTGGAGTGTGTCAGGGTTTGGAGTGTGTGTGTGTGTGTGTGTGTGTGTGTGGGTGGGTGGGGGGAGGGGGGTGCAATTGGTTTATTCTATTATATATTGAATTAATTAATTAATTAATTTTGCTACACTCTAACAAGAGTGCTCTTTAATTTGTTGTTTTTGTATGCATGTGTATATGTATATGTATACGTATAAATGTAATAGTGTTTCTATATACATATATGTTTATTCATTCATTATCTGAACCCGCTTTATCCTCACTAGGGTCACAGGGGTCACTTGGAGCCTATCCCAGCTACATAGGGGCGAAGGCGGGGTACACCCTGGACATTTCGCCAGTTCATCGCAGGGCTGAACATATAGAGACAAACAATCACTCTCACATTCACACCTATGGGCAATTTAGATTAACCAATTAACCTATTAGTGCATGTGTTTGGATTGTGGGAGGAAGCCGGAGTACCCGGAGAGAACCCACGCAGACACGGGGAGAACATGCAAACTCCACACAGAAATGTATATGTTTATACATGAGGAAAAAAAGGGAGGGTAAATAGAGAGCTATCAGGATTATCCATAAAGCAGATTATCAGGAACACACTAACATTTATTAATTCTGGATTGTTGAAATGGCAGGAGCTAGTTAAGCTACAGGCATTACTTGTTATGTTTAAGGCCAAAAGTTAAAAAAAAAAAAAAAAAAAAAAAAATTGTATTCACTTCAGAGAATGAAGAGCATTGAAGGAAAGGTCATTTCAAGCACCAGTGTGCACGGACAACTTTAAAGCAGATGTGGTGGGTGTTAAACTCTGGAATTCTCTTTATAAAGAGCTGAAGGACTGTAAAAATATATTCCAACTGAAAAAAAGTGTATAAAGATAGAACAAAGAGCTTATATGAACAGGTGCAAGTTTTTAGATTTTGCTTTGTATTTCTTATGCATCTTGTGACATATTTATTTACTTATTTTGGTCTGGTCTTGTAATTGTTTTGCATCATTTCGTCAGGTGTATATTTACTTATGTTTTGTTTGTTTTGTACTTCCTAGATATGTACTTTTGCACTTGGTTTTGTATTCATTTTGTATTATCTTTGGATGTGTTTTGTTTGGTTTTTCTGACTTTATACAGTATGATTTTATAGCTAGTTGTGTATCACTAACCATTAAGGCTATTCTTATTTAGAAGGGGGCAGGAAATATAAGATTTTCTTCATCCTGCTCCTTTTCGAGCATGGGTGTGTACATGTTTGTTCACCTGATGATTATTACCTCTGCCAGGAGGTATTGTGATCGCTTTGCTTTAAGTGTGTGCATGTGTTTGTTTGTTTTTTTGTTTGTTAGCAAGATAACTCAAAAAGTTATGGACAGATTTTCATGAAATTTTCAGGAAATGTTGATACTGGCACAAGGAAGAAATAATTAAATTTTGGTGGTGATCGGGGGGGGCACAGGGGCCCACTGATCTGCCTTGGCGGAGGTCTGCGCTCTCCGAGTGCTTTTCTTGTTGAAGGTCTGCTGATGAAATGCACAACCATGAATGAAAGAAATGAAAAAATTCTAACTCTGTGATTGGAAGTGTTCTATTTTTCTTCAATAAAAAATATTGGATAAAAATTATGTACGGGCCCCACCAACTCTAATGCTAACACCCTAATCGGTGAACGCTATAAGGTTTCTAATGAGAGACTCTGCTGTTATGTACTATCACAAACACATATAGACAAACAAAGAGGACACAGAGGCTCAGACTCTTCTCTCCCTCCTTGGAATACTGTTGTTTGTACATAAATATTGAGGATGTAATATAAAGCTCCAGTGTGCTGTAAGCTGCAAATACTTGTTCAGGACAGATTTGCTGTTTACAATGTGCTTGATAAAAAATAAAAAAAAAATAAAAAAAAACTGTTTTGTTCTCCCTCACTGCTCCTTCCCAATTGCTAGGAAAAAAAAACCCAAAACAGATAGCTAAACATCTCTGTGTGGGAGGCCTGAGAAAGCTGGGCAAATGCTTTTTCACTAGCTCTTAAAAAAAAAAAAAGAGGAGAAAAACTCTGGCATGTGATCTGACACACTGTCGCTCACAGTTACCAAACACAGACAGATGAGTGACAAAATCCTATGGAGCATGACAAAACACAAGAAAAAGGTAAAGCGTCGCTGCCTCTGTCCTTGATAGCGACGACATTCGGCGTCTGTGGGAGCTTAACTGTAGGTGTGTCGGTGATGTTACGCTGCTGCAAGCCGCTTTCAAAGATCAACAGCAAACAAGTGAGGGGAAGTAGAAAACACGCACCTGATATCTGCTGTCATCCCGTAATGGCATGCCAAGGTACCGCTCAGAGAACGCTGATGCTGTGCAAATGAGAAGTGATACATTGAGAGCAGTGCATGTGGCAGACCGTGCCTCAGCTGCTAAGTACTGAAACAACACAGGATTCCTGTCATCCTGAGCCCGAGTACAATGGTTTCAGTGAAAATGAAACAGCACTTTGTAGATGTCAGTGGGTTTTTACTGTCTTCAAAGGCTCCTAAATATGATACTTATTCTGGTTTGTTTACACCAGGGGTCTCAAACATGTGCCCCGGGGGTCAAATGCAGCCCACCAAACGTTCCAATCTGGCCCGTGGGATGAATTTGCAAAGTGCAAAAATTCCACAGTCAAGGCTGTGGAACTCATTTTAGTTTAGGTTCCACGTACAGACCAATATGATCTACAATAAAATAATAACAGCACAATAACCGACAAAAAAGAATGACTATATTTTCTCCTTGGTTTAATGTGAAAAAAACATTATTACACTATGTCTATAAATAACAACAACTTCAATTTTTTCTTGGTTTTAGGGCAACAAATAACATTAAATTATGAAAATGTTTACAACAAACTAGAAGCACTTGGAGAGCGCAGACCTCTGCCAAGGCATATCAGTGCCCTGGATTTGGATGACATTTTCAGGAAATGTTGATACTGGCACAAGGAACAAATGATTAAATTGTGGTGGTGATCGGGGTTGTGGGGGGCTACTGATCTGCCTTGGCAGAGGTGTGCTGTCTTTTCTAGAAAAGCACTCGTAGAGCGCAGACCTCCACCAAGGCAGATCAGTGCCCCCCACCCCCCCCACCCCCCCACCCCCGATCACCACCAAAATTTAATCATTTGTTCCTTGTGCCAGTATCAACATTTCCTGAAATTTTCATCCAAATCTGTCCATAACTTTTTGAGTTATCTTGCACACACACAGACAAACAGACAAACCAATGCTGACAAAAACATAACCTCCTTGGCAGAGGTAACTATCCTGTAGCAATAAAATGTGAATAACCTGAACAAATATGAACAACCTGAAATGTCTGAAGAAAATTAAGCACATTTTTAACAATTTTCTGCCTGTTACTCAGTGTTTAGTGTCTTTGTAGATCCGATCCATAATGCACATGTAGAAATGATAAGTTGAAGTATAATATTTTTAAAATTGCACTTATTTTTCTTAAGAAACTTCAGTTTTTTTCAGGTTATTCACATCTTTTTTGTTTGGATAGTTTATAAAAGTAAGTATTTTCGTCATTTAATGTTTTTTTTTTTTTTTTTCACTCAAAGACAAAAATTTGGAGTCGTCATTATTTATAGGTTTTTCTGTTATTATTTTACTGGTCAGGCCCACTGGAGATCAAATCGGGTGGAATGTGGCCCCTGAAAGAAAATGAGTTTGAGAACCGTGGTTTACATTGCAGGGTGTATCAAAAAAAAAACTATACATTTTGAAAAATTACCCCCAGTTCTGCATTTGATAATATTTGGAATTTTCTTTTATGGACGTCGGTAGGTAGGGGATTGGTGGATATTTGTCCAAATTTACAGACCCAGGTTTTCATGCATGAGTGAGAAGCCTGGGCAGATTGTGCAATCCAAGTTAAAAGTGGTTTGTGCAAAGTAGCGGTGGGATTTAAATCCACTCAAAGGTCAAGGGAGGGGACAATTAGGCAGACTTCCGTCCTCCAGGAGTCTGGGTCTGCTCGAGGTTTCTGCTGTTAAAGGGAAGTTTTTTCCTTCCACTGTCACCAGTCAGAAGTCTTTGCTCCTGAAGGATTCTGTTGGGTTTCTGTAAATTGGCTTAGAGTCTGGTTTCGACCAACTCGATATGTAAAGCGTCATGAGATAACTTTTCTTATGATTTGGCACTATATAGATAAAATTTGATTGATTGATTTGATTGACAAGGGAGATTCATCTTATTTTCCACAAAATTGCCATGTTACAGCATTAACACTTTGGCCACCATGTCAGTTTCATTTGTTTACCCATGGCAGCTGTTCCTGCCTTTCAGAATTAATTCAACTTGTTTAGGCCTGAAAATGTCACTGAGGACAGGCCAAGTTGGGGTTAGGGTTAGGGTTAACCCTTGAATTAACTTTGAAAGGCAGGAACAGCTGCCATGGGTAAAGAAATAAAATTGACATGGTGGCCAAAGTGGTAATTAGGGATGGGAATCGAGAACCGGTTCTTTTTGAGAACCAGATCCCAGTAGCTCAATTCCTTCGAATCGTTTTCCTGCCTGCTTAATGATTCTGCTTATTGATTCCACCTTCATTGCGCATGCGTGATGACGTCACACATATGTTTTGGTCAGAACGGAGCCAACATGGCGTTGAGGCAGAAACGGTCTAAAAAGACGACACCAGGTCCACTTGTAACACTTCCAAAGCTTCCATTTCTTCAAAAGGGTGGAATCTCTCCAATATGCTCAAACATTTGTCCACAGCATGTGATTCATTTGATACACTACTTAGTGGCGCTTGTGAATCTAGTGGTAGGACGTCATCCGGGCCCAGTTCCAGTTCTGGTGCAGGCAACAAACATCGTAACCCCTCAAATACAACTTTCCGAAGATAAGGGAACGGAAATGAGGTGCACAACAACAGGAGATGGGCCGAGTTGAACCGGTTCCACGTAGTGGAAATGTAGCAATAGAGGAATTAGTAAAGCGTCTTTAGTTTCAATTTCACTGTACTCCCTGTCCGGAATCGTTAAATTCTTATCGATTCCCATTGTCAGGATCTGTGCCTGTGTGACTCTTTGCTCCTCCCTTGTGGTCATGGTCTGTCCCTGTGTGACCCTCAGCTCCTCCCTTGTCATAATAATTATCATCATCAGACTCACCTGCTGGCGCTGCGTGGCTGCAGCCAATTACCATTGGCCTATTTAAGGATTAGGTTTGCAGCCATGCAGCGCTGGTCCATTTCTCCTCATTCCTTTTCATAGCCCGGACAATTACCCATATTCATCCACGGACTCTGACCCAGGTCTTGTATGTTTTTTTTTTGGACTCTGTTTTCTGATTTAGTTTTTGTGTTAGGTTTTGTTGTGCTGTTTTCAGATTTTGTTGAATAAACTTTTTTTTTTTTTCCCTTCAGTACCGAGCATTTGAGTCCTTTCTTTTCCCCCCTTGTGACACCCATCCCTAGTGTTAATGCTGTAACCTGGCAATTTTATGGAAAACAAGATGGATGCCCATTGTCCCCTCCCATGACCTTTGATTGGAATTAATCCCACCGCTACTTTGCATAAACGAGTTTTAACTTGGATTGCACAATTTGCCCCGGCTGCTCACTCATGCATGAAAACCTGGGTCTGTAAATTTGGACAAATATCCACCAATCCCCTACCTACTGACGTCCATAAAAGAAAATTCCAAAAATTATCAAATGCGGAGCTGGGGGTAATGTTTCAAAATGCATAGTTTTTTTTTTTTTTTGATACACCCTGTAAAAGACTCATCTCACATTCTGCAGTAAAGGTAATGTCTTTACCACCTACACAAAGACTAAACACACAAAAACAGCATCTGTAGTCGTCAAATGCATCACTCTAGTTTTGTTTTGACATCGTAGAAAGCAGACACAAACAGATGGATGTAATAAATGATCTAAATGTAAATTCAGCACAAAGTAGGATTTGTTGGGGGATTTTGTTCTCACCGTAGAGTTTCCAGTCCGTCACGGGTGACATTGCACACGCACATTTGAAGAGGCTGTCCGTAGACTTCAGCATCATTAACGTTATGTACGCTCCGTAACCCTGAGGAGCAAACAGGCAATTACACAACAGGTTAATTACTAAATCTGTCATGTGGTTATTGTATTAACAGACCACTTGTATTAATGGAACACATGACACACCTGACACTTTAAAATATGCCTTTCATTAGTCTTACAGGTAACAAAAAAATTCAGTGTCATAAATTTGACCATTAAATGATGACACTTTTTCACTGAAAAACTCAACTTTGAATGTTTACATGGACTCAAGTATCCTTGCTTCATTTTTGTATTTGTACACATTGTATCCTCAAAACAGAAACGTCAAAGTTAGTTTGGCCTCGGCAAGACAATGGCAACTATTGGAAAGTCTGAGGAAAGCTTTATAGAGTGGAAAACCAGATGAAAGATAAAGGATGAGAAGGAGAATGGTCACTACAAGGACGAACAAACTTTGTTCCACGATCTGAGGCTTTTCACTTTTGGGACTCATTTGCCTTTAGGCAGTGGTTCCCAACCTTTTTTGGCTCGTAACCCCCTTTTAACATCACAAATTTCTGGCGACCCCAGAAATTTTTTAGCTAAAATTAATTTAGTTTTTGATCACGTAATAGTTTTCTGTACTATGTTACAAATAAACATTAATTTTAGATGACATTTAGTCTATATAATGTATATTATTATGGACGGAGGCAGAAAAGCCAGGTGTAGATTACTGCACAAAGGGAAACTTTTATTTTCCTTGGTCAGAATATGTACAGTCAGTCCAGCTTGGATTTACAAGGCTGATAATTAATACTGAACAAACAAGAACTCAAACTATGGATTATGAAAGAGCTGCAGCATCTGAAACCGACCACAATGAACATTTGACAGATAAACAGTACCACAGTGCTTCAGTTTCAGCTTCAGTTTCTCATATCTTTTAAGTTTTGGGATTGTCTCTGTCAACTCACCATATATTTTTTTATTAGTAAAGTTTTTTTTTTTTTTTTTTTTTTTTTTTTTTTTTTTTTTTATAATCAATTACTAGAAATTTCAGGCGACCCCATTTGAATTCCAGACGACTCTATGTGGGGTCCCAACCCAAAGGTTATATACCACTGCCTTAAGGGCTGGTGAAGAGCATCTTCTGAACTCAAAACAAAAACTGGAATGACATTTGTCTCTTTTTACCAGCGTCAATCTGCTGGTGAATTTACCAGTTCATTCCAAATAAAGAGGCAAAAAAAAAAAAAAAAGATAAAGGATGAAAAAACATAGGGATATCTTTGATCATGGCTAAAAAACAGCGGTATTATATCTTAACCCCCCCCCCCTTCCGTCTGAACATGTAAAATGTTGAAAATAATATAAGTGCTCTTGCAGGGATTCGAACCCTGGTCCCACATCGTAGACTATAGCATTACTTACTCTTGGTTCACATGTACTTCTGGGTGCTAATCATGCGTGCCGAGCCTCTCCTATATTTTGTATTGGAGGGAGTTAAATGTAAATTAACCCTTTCATGCATACTGGTCACTACAGTGGACAGTTATTCTCCAGCTGTTCTCTTGTATATTCATGGGTTTTGTTGTTTTAGTTCCATATCAGCCGACACAGTGAACACTTATGTACCATCTCATACACTGTAATTCATGCCATTTCTGTAACTTTGCTGTTATTGATAAACCTGATCTGCAGTAACATGTTTGAGTGTAAATCAATTGTTAGTTGTTATTAGACTGTAATTAAAAGATTTTTTTTATTTATTTATTTATTTATTTTTTGCATATTATCTCCATGAAGTGAGTAATAACTAGTATTAGAGTATATTAAAATGTGAGAAAACATCACATTAGCTGCATTAAAAATGTTTTAATTTCATAGTTTTCACACGGTATATCACTTTCTGATATTGTGTTTTAATTAGTTTCTTTGCTTCAAAAATTAAATGCAAGGCGTCCAGCTGAGTGGACATTTTTGTAACTCCATAAAAAATAGGTTCATTAAAAAAAAAATTCAATCACATTGTTTTTTTGTTTTTTTTTCAGGCCTAAAGAGGGATAAAAACCCTCAGGACAAAAATCTTGACTAAGGTTCTCATAATTCATGCATCAAAGGGTTAAAGGGAGTTAAATCTAAACTAGACTAAAGTATAATCATGAAATTGTCTATTCAAGCAGCATTTGGGTCTGTATGAAAAACAGCCACAGAAGGTATGAAATGTATATTATACAGTGGAACTATAGAACTGCATGGACTGAATATTAAATATGTTTGAGTTGCCGTGGAACACAGCCAGCAATTGACTGAATCACACACAGTTGTTAAACATAGGCCTATACCTCTACTGTATCCTGTTGTTTCTAATTTTATATTATTTGGACTTTAATGGAATTCAATGCCATAACTGAGGACAAACTTATTAAAGTCAACTATTTGCTGTGGTTCATGAACTGGTCATATTAGTGAGGTTCAATTGTACTCATTTTATTAGTGTATGCAAATAAAAAATACAGTTTTATGTGATTCGAAGCATTTATAATATTCATGTTGTTTTGTTTTGTAACTTTGAACCCCCACTGGGGCTCTGACCCTGGACCCTACCATTCTGCTGTGCAACGAAACTCCTTTGTTTTACTGAAACTTTACAGATATATCAGTGAGCCTCGCTTTTGCACTGACTGACATGTTTCTTTATTATGATGAACATGTGCACTGGAGTTTATCTTCCACCCATTCCAACGTGCACTATTATGCAGATGCACAAACTTGATCGTGTACCAAACTTACAGTATATTATTCCACAGGTAAATGTAATCGTCAGCAGACATTACTTCCTACACGTATGCTTCTGCTGTAAATGAATCTCACAGCTATTTACTTATGTTTATTTTAGACCACATACTGTATGCCCTTGTACTGATCTTAAATTCATGGTTAGTTAATGGTCCGAAATGAGCAGCTTTGGTCAGTGATTGGTTTTGTTTTTTATTTTATTTAGGTATTATCTATTCTTCTGTATTTTTATTTATTTGTTTATTTTATTATTATTATTTATTTTTTACAGTTGTTCTATGTCTTTTAATCTATTCCTGTATTTTACTCTGTTATTTTGGTTTTTATTTATTTTTCTGTACAGTACTTTGGTCCACAGTGGTTGTTTTAAAGTACTTTACAAATAAAGCTGAATTGGACATGATTAAAATGATCAGCAGGTTTCTGGGACAGGCTTTCATTGAATTTTCATTGAGTTTCTGCAAATTAATTCAAGCTGATGCTCATAATTAAAGGAATGTCACTGAAATGATTAAATGACTGCATTATGCTGTAAACATCACCGGCACCTGAACAAACAGTACAAAATAGTCAGCTACTGGGATACTGTATATACGAGAATATACATAAACACATTTGCATTCCATGTAAACACCATATATTGAATATGATAAAAAACAGGGATACTTGTACACATGTAAACACAATCATTAATGCATACACTAGCACCAGCAGTACCATGTAACATGTATGTGTGTTAGTAAATCAACCTGGATACTGAATTTATCGACACCTAATTACAGCCAAGACCACACACTCACCTTTCCAAACACTGCTATCCGCGTCCGATCAATATATGGAAATTTCATCATGTATCTGGAATAAAAAGCATGTAGTTTTAGAGCTGCAGTGTTAAACACATGGGATGAGTACAGTTATAGTTATCTATGAAGTGTTCATAGACAAGATGAAAATATAGTTGAATTGAACCATTCACTTCTACTTAATGTAAGGCTTTGTCTCCTTTTTGTCCATACCTGACCCACTTTCATAGACTTACTCAGAAATAGTTGAATTTTTGAATCCAAGAAGGATCCATGTTATGATGCCATATATTGATCTTCTCCAACTATCTAAACCTCCAGATGCTACAGCAGCAGCAGCTGAACTCACCCCCATCTGCCATCAACTTGCACCAGCTACATTTCACAAAAATCACATCAAAGCTCGTATGCAATCTGAAGAACTTCTACATCATTCATGCATATTTCGTTTGCTTATTTTGAGCATTTGCAGAATATATGCAAATTTAAAATTCCAAAAAAAATCATTCATCTATACTCGAAAAGGATTGGGAAGAAGAAAAAATTATTTAATCCCACCCCCATTCTCATCATCAAATAACTTATCATAATAAGGATTCTGTTGGGTTTCTGTAAATTGGCTTAGAGTCTGGTTTTTGACCAACTCTACATATAAAGTGTCATGAGAGAACTTTTTTGTTGTGATCTGGCGCTATATAAATAAAATTTGATTGATTGAATGATTTAATTGGTTTTCCCCTGTAAGTCGCTTTGGAAAAAAGCGAATGCCAAATGCATAAACATAAACATAAATAACATTTTAAATACTCACTCCTGTCCTTTGAATTCAAGCCAGAACAATGAACAAAATAGGCCTAAACCAAATTAGAATGAACTGATTTGACAGCATTTACATTATAGAACCTAAATGTGTGCAAAAAAAAAAGAAAAAATATATATATAGAAACAAAGTACATTCCTGGTGGTGTTACCACGGGTAACAGTTAACAGTCAGTTTACATGATAATAATTCATAAAATAATTCATAATTCAAAAAACTACAAGTGGTAAAGAACAGCAATAATTACATACCAACAATGGTAAGAAAAAAAACAAAAAAACTACAATAGCACTAAGGGTAAAGGGCAGCACATACCAGTGATGGTAAGAACAATAGCAGACGGTAATGGACAACACAGACCAACTAGATGACGAACAACAAGCACACATGAACATATAAGACAGAATACTGATGTAACATCAGTATTAAGACCCTCCATCTTTATACTGGGACCAGACCATAGTTTTGTATACCAGTTTAAATCGGTGGATATTTTGGCATTGCTTGTGATGGATGTCCAGACTGTTCCAAAGTTTCACTCCACATACAGACACACAAAAACGTTCACGAGTGGTTCGAAATTTGGGTAATGCGAAATCTCCAAAGCCTCTCAAATTATGAGTACTCTCCCGAATTGTGAAGTTTTTTTTTGTTTTTTTTTTTTTTTTATCTTATTTGGTAGTAATTTGTTGAACGCTTTAAATAAGATTACTGCTGTATAATATTTTACAAGATCATGGATTTTTAATAGTTTTTGACTGAATAAAGAGATTATGATATGATACTTAAATAGTGCCTTTAATACATATCCAGTTCCATATAATGACCAAACATGACCTTTGACCTGAACTCATTTGAATATCATGTTGGAAAATAAACCAAAATTATCAGGTTCGACTTTTAAAACCTAAAATAACATTCTTGCTCACCTTGTAGATTATTTTTTTTTTATTTTTTTTTATTTTTATTGTTTATTTCATGTACATTACCAAACAAAACAAATATAGGGGACATATGGGATACACTGACTACAATAAACCTTGTGACTAACAATTGTTTTTAGTAGTGTAACGTTGAAATGAGAATTGTCCATTTCTTCCATTTATCATGACACTGTTCTTCTTCAGTCCTCAGTCTATGGGTCAGAATCTCCATCTCAAATATTCCGATCACAGTTTGTATCCAGTCGTTAGTTGTAGGTGGTTCTAATCTGCACCATTTTTTTGGTAATAGCCTTTTTACAGGCTGCTAATTAGGGGTGTTAGAAAATATCAGTTCTGCAATATATCGTGATATTTCATTTCACAATACTGTATCAATATTAAAAAGTACTGTATCGATATTTTTAGGTATTTATTCAAATGCAGATATTGTGACGGTTCATATTTGTTTTTTTATTTTTCTTTATTGTTTATATCTTATTTATTATTATTTAACCCTCTTTTATTAAATAATCCTTTGTCGGGATTGCAGAAAAATAATGTTCTGATGTTAGTTATGAACTAATAGAATATGAACATTTGAACAGGATCTTAATCTGTAATGTCTGTAAAACATAATTTAAGTTTTAACACAGGAACATTTTGTGATATAGCATTAGATCCTGTTGTGATCAAATAAAAATGTGTTTAGTATTTGTGCAGGTTTCTGGTGTAAATCAGTTCTTCCAGGAAATAATCATTTAAAAAAAAGAAACAAACAAAAATTTCCCTTTTTAACAATATCATGATATATCGTGATATATCGTATCATGATCCCAGTATTGTGATTTGTATCGTGTCGCCAGATTCTTGCCAATACACAGCCCTACTGCTAATAGTATTTTAAACAAATATCTATCATTTTTTCTTACATTATTACCAATAATACATCCAAAATACATCACCAAACATGTTTTCACCTTGTAGATTCTATTGCTTGAAATACGTAAAATATTAAGTTTGTTAATATTAAGAAATATCTACCTTTAGAATCTATGAGGAGGGCAAGATGTTCAATTTGAAGACAAACTAAGAAGGTTTAAAAGTTTTGCTTCTGTCCAAGTTAGCACAGTGCAGAAAATGTACATTATATTTACTGGTACCTGTATATGAAGTAGAACACATTCATGTTAATATGAAGGTCATACGCTGCTGAAAACATTTATGTAAAAGGGTAAGAGCTTTGTTTTTAACCCACAAAGACCCAAACAGTTACTGGCAACCAAAATCATCGACTAATATAAAATGCTTAATAACTTCTGACTCACTAATACTATCAATACATGTAAATAATTGGTGTAAAATGCATTTTCTTGTCTTTTCATGGTCATCTGATATGAGCCATTTGGACGTTTAGAGGAGCCATAGTGAACGTGGAAACACTGTCATCTTCTACAACAGGGGTGTCAAACTCATTTTAGTTCAGGGGCCACATCCAGCCTGAAGTGGGCCGGAGCAGTAAAATAATATAAATAATAGGATAAGAAATTTTGAGTGAAAAAAGTAAATTCCATAATGAAAATGTTTACATCTACGAATTGTACTTGAACATAACATGAACAAATATGAACGACCTGAAAATTCTTTAGTAAAACAAGTGCAGTGTTAACAATATTACGCCTTAGTTTATCATTTATACATGTGAATCACAACTTAGAGATCACAGTGGATCTGCAAATACACAAAACATTAAATAACAGGGAGAATATTATAAAAAATTCCACATACTTCTCTTAAGACATTTTAGATATTCACATTTTTTTTAAAGACTACACTGTAACAAATTACTGTAAAAAAACAGTAAATTTTGTACAGCATCATGCTGTTATTTGTAAATACAATATAATGCTGTAAATAATGAGGTCTTTAAGGTGCAAATTTAAAACTGTAAGCTACTGCAAAATTGTACAGTATTCTACAGTATTTTCTTCAGTTCCTCCACTGCTGTCCGCCCAGAACTGGTCTGAACAAAATCATCTGGCATCATATCCCACCAGCTCATTTAGAAAAGATTCAATTCAACGAATGTTAACTATAGACTTGCTGCATCAAAGGTAAGTGGTTCTTTTTTGAAGCAGAATGATAAAATAAAAAGAGAAAACAACTGAGGATGGCTGTTTTCACCTGGACTTAACCCCATACAGAACGGGAACGGAGGTCACCTGATGCTTCTACCAACACTGTCATAACTCCATCTGCTCCAGTTGTTCATTTATCAAGGTAATTGTGATTTTATCAACGTAACTGTGGCATTTTGGGTTCATTAAACATTAAATTGCCTCCATAAACTGCGTTCAAATCTGATGCAACTTGCGTTGGATAATACTGCTTCATATTTCGGGGTGCTAACCGTATGTAGCAAACATGCAGCTAATTTAAGTTGAAGCATACTTGCTAGCTGCGAAGTGGACGCCGTTAAACTAAACAGCGTGTCAATTTACCTGGTTATATATAATAATGTCATCTCTTGTTTGAGCTTTTTCGAACAATGTTCATGATTTTATATTTTAAAATGTAACTTGAAATGTTAAAATCCTAGCTTTTTGCTGTGTTATACTGTAAATATTACATTAAATATGTTTTACAGTAATATGTTGTTTCTTGGAATACGGTAGTTAACAATTATTTAATTAAAATGCAGCAATTGTGGCTAACAGTATTTTACTGTAAAAGGTACATTATGTACAGCCCAGTACCGTAATACTTTTTACAGTAAGAAACTGTAGTTGCAGATTACAGTAGAGATACTGTAGAATAACAGGAGCATGCTGGCAACTCTAGCTGCCAGTATTTTACTGTTATTTAATGGTAAAATTTGTTACAGTGTAGTCTGTAAATGTGAACATTTTTATGGAATTTTACTTTTTTTTTTTTACACTAAAACAAAGAGACACATTTACAGTTTTCATTATTTACAGGGTGGGGAAGCAAAATTTACAATGAACATTTAGTTGTTTTTTCTCAGCAGGCACTACGTCAGTTGTTTTGAAACCAAACATATATTGATGTCATAATCATACCTAACACTATTATCCATACTTTTTCAGAAACTTTTGCCCATATGAGTAATCAGGAAAGCAAACGTCAAAGAGTGTGTGATTTGCTGAATGCGCTCGTCACACCAAAGGAGATTTCAAAAATAGTTGGAGTGTCCATAAAGACTGTTTATAATGGAAAGAAGAGAATGACTATGAGCAAAACTATTACCAGAAAGTCTGGAAGATACTATTAAAGAAGAATGGGAGAAGTTGTCACCCGAATATTTGAGGAACACTTGCGCAAGTTTCAGGAAGCGTGTGAAGGCAGTTATTGAGAAAGAAGGAGGACACATAGAATAAAAACATTTTCTATTATGTACATTTTCTTGTGGCAAATAAATTCTCATGACTTTCAATAAACTAATTGGTCATACACTGTCTTTCAATCCCTGCCTCAAAATATTGTAAATTTTGCTTCCCCATCCTGTATAGGTTATCATGATAGTCTTTTACTGGTCTGATCCACTTTAGACTGAATTGACCTAAAATGATTTTACATCCTTGATTGTTAATATCTTCAGTGTAATTTTTGCATTTCACAAATTCATCCCAGGGGCCAGATTGGTCCCTTTAGTGGGCCGGATTTGGTCCCCGGGCCGCATGTTTGACACCTGTGTTCTATAACATTGATCCACCAGTAAAACCCATGGAGTTGGATCAATGACAGTGGATGGAGACACTGGGTTTATGTTCAGTTAATAATATCTTTGCTGAAAAAGTCACTTTAATAACTCTTAAATTTATTCTGAGTTTTTATGAACATCTACATGATGAGTAAATTAAATACAGAAAAATGCTTGATTTTCACTGAAAAAATGCAAAATACCAAGGATAATATGATAATAAATGGTGATAAAATACTTTAGGAAAGGTTAAATAGAGAGAAAAATTAATTTGGGAACTGCCACTGAAGTCACACTGGGTCTTTATGGGTTAAGGAAGGATTTCACAGGTTTGATGTGGTGGAAAATTGCGGCAGCTTACTCGACTGCAGCGATCTGGTCCTGAACATCAACCGTCCCCAGTCTCTGATGAACCTCATGGAGGATCCTCTGGCCTTGGAAGCCGCTGCCCCGACCGTCCAGACGAGCCACGATGACATTGTCGGAGCTGACCAGCACAGAGTCCCAGCTGAGAGTAAAACGGTCACTCACAGCCTGACCACCGGGGAAGCCGTCACTGAACACAGAGGAAGAGTACAACAGAGTCAGACTCAGAATACCAAACCAGATCAGGGGGAATGTTGTGCGTTTGATTTGACACTTTTCTCTCCCTTTCCTTGGCAATCTGCTTCTGAAGACCTTTAAAAACAGGCTCTGGAAATCCACCATATTCTCCTGACACCCAGTACGTAAACATTTTCACCATTTTACATTAACCCTTTCATGCATAGTGGTCACTACAGTGGACAGCTATCGTACAGCTGTTCTCTTATCGTATTTTCAAGGATTTAGTTGTTTTAGTTCCATATCCGCCAACACAGTGGAAGCTTATGCATCATCTCATACACTCCAATTCATCCCATTACAGTAAGTTTGCTGTTCTTGATAAACCTGACCTGCAGTAACATGTTTGAGTGGAAATCAGGCGGCTGTTATTGTTGTTAGACTGTCATTAACCCTTTCATGCACGAATTATGAGAACCTTAATCAAAATTTTTTCCTGAGTGTTTTTATTCTTCTTTAGGCATGAAAAAAACAAAGCGATTGAAATTTTTCTTCTGAAAAATAAATTTAAAAAAATAAAATAAAAATAATTAAAAAAAATACATTAAAAAAAAAAGAAAGAAAAAAAAATTCTTATGAATCTATTTTTCATGAAGTTGCAAAAATGTTCATTCAGCTGGACACCACCTGTTTAATTTTTGACGCACAGAAACATGTATTTACTGATAAACTGTGCGAAAACTATGGGGAAGGCTTGTGATTCTGGGGGTTTATGCTCAGGAGAGATCTACATAATGTTACCAATTCATGTCAGAAAAGATATGTAGTGTCTTAACACTTTAATAAAGATATGTGTGAAAAACAAACAAACAAACAAAACAACGAAAACAACAAAATCCATGAATATAGAAGATGACAGCTGTAGAACAGCTGTCCACTGTAGTGACCAGTATGCATGAAAGGGTTAATATTATTATTATTTTTTTTTTGTAATTTTTTTTTTTTTTTTTTGCATATAATCTCCATAAAGTGAGTATGTTAAAATGTGACAAAAAATCAGATTAACAACATTTAAGAAATTATTTCATGGTTTTCACATAGTGTATCAGTAAATACATGTTTATTTGCTTCAAAAATTAACCCTTTCATGCATACTGGTCACCACAGTAGACAGCTATTCTACAGCTGTTCTCTTGTATATTCATGGATTTTGTTGTTCTTTTCGTTGTTTTTTTTATTTCTTTTTTTTTTTTTTTTTTTTTTGTTTTACACATATCTTTATTAAAGTTTTAAGACACTACATATCTTTTCTGACATGAATTGGTAACATTATGCAGATCTCTCCTGAGCATAAACCCCCAGAATCACAAGCCCTCCCCATAGTTTTCACACAATTTATCAGTAAATACATGTTTCTGTGCATCAAAAATTAAACGTGTGGTGTGCAGCTGAGTGGACATTTTTGCAACTTCATGAAAAATAGCTTCATAAGAATTTTTTTTTTTCATTATTATTTTTTTTTAATGTTTTTTTTGTTTTGTTTTTTTAATTCTTTAATGTATTTATTTTTCAGAAGAAAATTTTCAATCGCCTTGTTTTTTTTCATGCCTAAAGAGGAATAAAAACACTCAGGAAAACATTTTGATAAAGGTTCTCATAATTCGCGCATGAAAGGGTTAAATAATTACCTTAATTGGAAACAGCATGATGCAACAATTTTTTCAGATACATTTTTTATTTTTCTTTTTAATATAATGTCCTTTTCAGGGGACATTATGTATTTTTTTTTTATTTTAACCCTTTCATGCATGAATTATGAGAACCTAGGTCGAGATTTTTTTCTTGAGTGTTTTTATGCCTCTTTACGTATGAAAAAAACAATGCAATTGATTTTTTTTAATAAACCTGTTTTTTTTAATGAAGGTAGATTTGTTTCTTTATTGCTTTAACTAAACAAAAAAAATTCAATTAAAAAAAATGTTTGAATGAAAAAAAAATTACGATCCAAAAAATTGCATTTGAACACTTTTTTTTCCTTGATTGAGGTGATTCTTTTTCTCTTTTTTTTTTGGTTAAAGCAAATAAGAAACAAATCTACCTTCATAATTTTTTGTGAAGTTCCAAAAATTGTCCACTCCGCTGGACACCATGTGTTTAATTTTTGAATATCAGAAAGTGATATACAATGTCAAAACATTTTAATGCCGCTAATCTGATGGATTTTTTTTTTTTTTTTTGCATTTTGTCATATTCCCAATTTTTATTAGCAATTGATTTACACTCAAACATGTCACTGCAGATCAGGTTTTTCAAGAACAGCAAAATTATAGTAATGGTATGAATGTCAGTGTATATTATGGGGTGGTGCATAAGCGTCCACTGTGTTGGCTGATATGGAACTAAAACAACAAAACCCATGAAAATATAAGAGAACAGATGTAGAATAACTGTCCACTGTAGTGACCAATATGCATGAAAGGGTTAAACTAAAGCTGTGAAACTCTTGTCCACTACAGAGGACAAAAATGCATTTTTGGGTCTCAGGAGGATAAAAAGAAATGAGTATTTTTAACCCTTAGGGGTCCACGGTCACCCCATTACTAAATCATATGACATTTTCAACACGTCATGGTATTGGAAGTCGGTCACGTAGACCACTGGGGACAATTGCATTCAAAAGTGCGTACTTGAAACACTCTCCCACTTTTTATTTGATGTTGATAGAGCAAATACAACCAGAGATATGACATTTTGAACTCGGTGCAAACAAACATGAGTAAAAGTAAGAAAACGAGGTAGGTGGGAGGGGTGGGGGGTTAGATTTCTGACCATATCTTTGTCATTTTTGTCCTTTTTCAAAATGGAAAAAATGGCCGAATCTGCTGATTCTAATCCACAGACTGCATTAGCATTACAGGTAATACTGAGGATGACCCCCACCTGAACCGCATGCAGAAAAAGAGAGGACCAGGGGTGGGGCGGGGGTAGGGGGCACCTATGTAAAGATATGCTTTTATGTGAAATATTTGAGTATAGTTTTAATTTATTGCAATTTTGATTTTATATACCTAACATGTGAAACCAATATTCACTTTTAAAGTCTTTGAAAAGGTTCGTTCAGCATCTTTGTGTTACACTGGTCTGCAATTTTTTTTTTAAATGATTTGCTTCAGAGATTAAATGAGCTAAATGTTACGTATTTTAATAAGATTAATTGGAAAATAAATGACAAAATTGACAAAAGTTGCTGATGTTTTCAAGGTATATGATTAAGTGTTATTACACATATATATTGGTTTATGTACATTTATATAATAGTTTTATAAATCTTCCACTAAATAGAACCTGTAAAGTGAATGTATTCTAATGTGCAGACAGTGTTTTGAAGTAGATCTTGTAGCTCTGAGACAAATATTCCTTTTGAGTCAAACCCATTCTCTCGTTAATTCTTGAATTTCACATTTTGACCCAAGGCTGTATCTTGGAAAGTTCAGCCAACCAGCATTTTTTACTTGATTTTTCTTTATCAGTGACTCTCATGTGGTAAAATTTCATTACTTTTATTCTGGAAGCATTTTCCTTGCAGACCAGTGTTATTTATGCAACAAATTATATGTATTTTTCAAATCTGATTTTATATTTTTTGTGTGTTTTTTTTGTCCTTTTGTGTTGATATAGTAGGTTAAAGTGAAAAAATAACAGACAGATGAGATAGATGAAGTTGTGCTGATGAAAAAAAAAGATACCAAACATGGGTATAATAAACATTTCTTTATAGAGTATATAAAGGCAAAATCAAAATTGCTCAAAAACGGCCAAAATAGGCTCAGACCCATAAGGGTTAAGGCCGTAGTCGTCCTGGGTAGTGTCAGAATTTCCTGCAGAGTGTTTTCAGCTTCCACTGTTTAGAGCTAAAGCTACACAAGGATATATGTGTGAACCGACTCCAACTATGCAACAGTACAGCCGTTCTGTTTGTGTAAATGTACTTATTTTTGTTTATGTTTCACTAAAGGCACTGTGCTGACAGCGTCACCAGCAGTTTCAGACCTGCTTTTTCCCAGACGTTAAATATCAGCTGCACTTTTCTCTGCTGCAGTGGTAAATCAGGTGCTCAGGGTACTTCTAGTCCCGCTTCAGCATTTTGTGCTTCGGAACAAGAACTTTAAATACATATTGCATAAGTCCAGATGCTTTTCCTCTTTTTTTTTTTTTCCCCTGCCACAATACACGGATGTTTTCCTTTAGTGAACTGAAGCCTCTGGAAAGCTGAATATACAATAACCCAGCATTCTAAATGTGTAATTTATGCTTTGTGTAGAACAGTATACACAGAATCTTAGTTATCCCACCCAAATTAGCTCCCATTAGCTACTGGATAGCTATATAAGATTAGCTAACCTTCTTTTCTCTGTGTTCCCAAAGTCAGAACTAAACATGGAGAATCAGCGTTCAGTTTCTATGCTCCATATATCTGGAACAAACTACCAGAAAATATCAGGTCTGCTGAGAGTCTGAGTTCTTTTAAGTCCAGGTTAAAGATTCACCTGTTCACTGCTGCCTTTGACTAAAAGGCTTTTGACTTTTTAAATTTTACATTCTCTTTGAAACTCTGCACTGCAACTTTTACTTTAATATGTGCGTGTTTTTATGTTTATTTTTATTTTATTTTATTCTATTTTATTTTATTTTATTTTTTTGATTTTGTGTTGTTTTCTTACTTGCTGTTTTTAATCACCTTTTATATGTTTCTTTTATAATGTTTTAAATGTGTTTCTTTTTGTTTCTTTTATTTCAATGTCCTGTGTGAAGCACCTTGAATTGCCTTGTTGCTGAAATGTGCTATACAAATAAACTTGCGTTGCCTTGCCTTGCCTTGCCTTGCCTTTTCTTTATCCCACAATGCCTGTTTCTACACATATCAACAATGAAACAAACAGAAAATAATATATTATTTCTCTGTTTCTGTTTTGTTCTTGCAAATACAATTCATTCTTCATTGACACTGTAGTTTGTTCATCCTCTCTTTCACATACTACATGGTCCCATTGGCCAAAGAATACAGAATAATTAATTATGAATTATGTAAATTGTGTAATGGCAAAATTACTTATATCCATTTATATTCATATATATTTTCATACATTTCATATATCATATAGGCTTCTAACTCTATTTCAGATATATTCATGTCATTGTGTATAATAGAGCAGTTTTGACCTCTTTTGTGTTGTGTCCACAGTAGAAGGCCAAACCAATATTTCTCACAGGGGTCTTATCTCTAAGTTCCTGACACTAACCAAAACACTTTCAACACATCATAATTTTCTCATGGGAGACAGAAGACTTCATTGTGATTTGTGTTTTTGGGTTCAGACCGTCTCAGTCTTTTGTCTGAGTGATATCTCTTTCTATGGAGCTCTAAATAAAGTGATTTCTTTGACACTGATCGCTTGAACTTATCCTTCTTTATTGAAGATGAATTAGTAGAGCATTATTTTTCCATAACTATTGCTAACCATGCATACTCTTCAGCTATATTTTATATGATGACAGCCCGTAAAACTACACCATGGTTTGTCGAGGAGGTTCCGACAAAAAAATTCAGCGTGAGCTTGACGAGACAACACACAACGAGCGAGTTTATCAGCAACTCCCTGAGGAGGTTACACGGGAGTAATGTGCCGCATCGCTATGACGTCCAGGCACTGTTAAGTTGATAGTATCCTGTAATGGAATCGGTCTCCAGGAATAGGACCTGGTACCCGAGTCGAGCCGAGCCGGTTCCACGTAGTGAAAACGCGGCAGTAGTCTATGCAAACTTGCAATCGGGACAGTACTTGGGCTGCGACTGATGACGTTTCACTAGAACGCGAGAACAGAAGAACAGACAAGAACGCGTAATGAGAATCGTCCAATATCTTTTTCAACTTAGCATTAGCTTGGAAGATGTTCCACCCACTTATCCAAATACAGACAATTTGTCCCCCCCTCCCAAAAAAACAAAAAACACACAAAATGGTGACAGTATCAGACCATGTCAGATTTCCAGGGGCTTTGAATACAGTTTCAGTCTTATCCCATTTATCCCACTTCATCTTTTCAGCTGTACTTCTAATTAAAATGTCTGAAAAATTGAAGTGCCCCAAAGTGCAGTACCAGTGATGAATCACCCTGTTCAGTGGCGAGCAGAGTATTGGTTTTCGCCACAAATGTGTGTACGGTAACTCAAAAATGAATGTATTGATCTTTCTAAAACTTGGTTGCTGAATTGACTGAGTGAATATCCACAAGTGAATAGACTTTGGCTCATCTTCCCTAGGAATTAATGGAGAGTTATTCAAAAGATGGTGGTTTTTCCCATGTATGGATTGTATCTCTTTTTCGACATATTTATTGTAACTTGCATTTTATTTTCCATATAGTGTTTGTTTACACAGTGTCTGTTTTATAAGCAGTGGTAGTTCAATATATTTATGCGGGTGTATAACGGTACATGGAGTCATCTTCTCCACTGTCAAAATGCCTCTGGTTTGAGTTGCTTAAAATCACTCTCGCCAATAAATTTAAGAAACTACAGGGAGCTTTTATTATGTAAAAACAGTTGGTGTTAATGACGGTAAAAATGCTACAAAATGAATATTGGAAAAACAGACTTGGGAGCTTTTGTTTCAACTGTCTTTTGTACACTTCAACTGTAGATTTTAAAAGAAGGTAAAAACAACACCACCACACTGCAAATATCTTACCAAGTGTATTTTTCTCATTTCTAGTCAAAATATCTCATCACACTTAAAATAAGACATAATCACCTAAAGAGTAACTGTTCAGTAAGATAGAAGAACTTATTTTTAGACAATAGATCTTGAAAACCTTATTTCAAGAAATCTTACCAAGATAATTTTCACTTGCTCCATTGGCAGATTTTATTTTTCTGCTTAATTCAAGATATTTTGGCTTAATTCAATTATTTTTCTATTTCTATTTCTTGAAATTAGATATTATTGATCAAGTGCTGTTCACATGGAACCCATCTCCACTTCGGCCTTCAAAGTTCTTGTTTGAATATTGTATTCCGTTGCAACCCTGTTTAGCAGGAATGGGCTCTTTGGAAGTTATTTTAATGTTGGATTATTTACTTTATTGGTACCATTAAAGGCCTGTAATAGTAGTTAGCTGTAGACCCGTTAATGTTTTATCAATAACTAGAGGCACTCGGAGAGCACAGACCTCCGCCAAGGCTGATCAGTGGGCCCCCCCGTGGGCCCCCCCACCCCCGATCACCCCCAAAAGTTAATCATTTCTTCCTTATCCCATTTCCAACAAACCCTGAAAATTTCATCAAAATCTGTCTATAACTTTTTGAGTTCTGTTGCACACTAACGGACAGACAAACAAACAGACAAACAAACCCTAGCAAAAAACATAACCTCCTTGGTGGAGGTAAAAATATGGACATTTTATGAACTATTAATACATGAATATCATGCAGTTAAGATGAAAAGAGCTTTTATTGATGGTTGTGAATTTCTACATTGTGGCTTTAGTTGTCATGTGTTTCGTCACAGGTCTCCACGTGCTACCAATGTAAAGTTCAATATAAGTGACAAAACCCTCCAACGAGGGATTGAAATGATCTCCAACATATGGTTTGTGAAGGAAAATCAGTTCACTAGCAAACGTGTGCTGTCACTCAAAAGTAAAACACCACTCTGGTGATGTAGTTATCATTTTTAAACCTTCAGCTGCTGGCTGTCAATCACTGTACTGCTGAAGACTGAAAAAGAATGCTGAAGAATGCATCTGTCCGTGCTCATTTTAAAGGTCAAACTAGATTTACTACCATCATGTAACCATCACATAACCTTTGTAGAATGTATTTAAGTTGGACTTCAGCCAGCCCAGTTTAAACGATTAACAAGGTTGCTCTGCGTGCTTGTGAATTGTCTCACTCTGATTCTTGCAAGAATAAAGTATTTTTTGTGATCCCTGAAATCAGAGTGTGGTGTTTTTTTTGTTTGTTTTTTTTTTTTTTGTCTCAGAGTGCTATTAAATCCATTACAGGTTCCATTAGGGGTACTGCAAATCCCAGGTAATGTCTATAAAGGGTCAAAGGGTGGTTCAAAATTCTTTGATTGGGAAAGTAAATATTATTTTACTGTTACAGTTGTTGCATAATTTTGTCTGGTGTTAGTGATTTACGCCTCCACAGCCCAGTACTCTTCAGGGGGTAATATGAGTTTTACTTAGCTCACATTTTGAGTATGGCTAAAAAATTAGCTAACCAGACCTCTGTGAACCCTAGACACTGTCATATGCTCTTTTAACTGGCATTTTAAGCACATCCCAAATTTGAGTATACCCCTCTCCCATCTATTCTAATGTTTAATGCCAAACCACATTTTGTTATTGTACATATACACTAGTCCCCTGTCCCATTCCCTGCTCCTGTTTTGAACAGAATTGTATCTTTTGAAAATCAGCTTCCACTGGTGAAACAAAAGTGTTTTACCTCACTCACAACTAATGGTTTTGTCCGCATTGTATATTGTATATTTTTAAAAATGTAATAGCCCACTATACTCTATCTTACTTGTTTATTCTCTGTTTTACCTGTTTATTTATTAGGTCCAAGCCCAGGCACACATGCTGGCGAGGGCCTATTCAAATCACATAGTTCAGTTTTTATTATTATTATTATTCTGTCACTGCCTTGCATGCAAATTTGACCCCCTGAACCCTAACAAAATATCATTTTTATTTGACCAAAAAATCAAGCCCAGTGAAAATTAAGTTTATTTGAAGTTGCTAAAAAAAAAATTTCCGCAAAATGACTTGGCCACACCCCCTCAAAAATCAAAATACATTATGTGGAAGGAAACCCTCCCAATTTTTTTTCCACATACAAAAATTAAACTTGGTATACACATATCCCATGGTAGGAAAGGAAAAAAATGACATTATAGCCCCGTCCTAAACCCAACAGGAAGTCGGCCATATTGGGTGGAAGTGTGGACCTATACAGTCCCACCCCTCATACTTTCTTCATCTCCTCCTAGAGTTTACATCCAATTTGGACCAAACTTGGTGAAAATCACCTACACGCAAAAGTGATCAATTACATTTTTGACCAAATGTTGGGCGTGGCCGTGACCAGCTTGCAATGAAGTGGCCATTTTCAGACGTATAAAAGTGTGTGTATCTCGCAGAATGTCGGATCGAGGGCACAATATGGTGTCTTACTGTCGAACGGGAGGGTGAGGGCCTTAACACCGCTTGTGGTTTTAATTAAATTTTATTTTTTACTGCATGCTTCTTACGTACTCCATATTCTATGTATGCACCAAACCACTGAGGGAAATTCCTACTAATGTGAACCCTATTTACTTACATGGCAATAAACCTGATTCTGATTGTGATATGGTACTTACACCACCAGCAGTAGTCCATAGTGACGTGAATCTGAGAAGTCCGGTGGGTAAGAGATCTTCAGAGGTAAATCTATAAGCATGAAAGAAAGTGAATTTAAAGTCAAAATGCATTATAATTGATATCTGTTGTAACAATTTAGAAACCAATCATCATTTCTCACCAAAATGTTCAATTGGAACAGTCCTGAAGTCAGAAAGTTGGATCCTTTTGTACCTCAAGGCTGCCTTCAGGAGAGAGTTGTTCTCAAGGATGTAATAATCTGTAAAAGTAAAAAAAAACAAAAAATCCAAAAATTGCTACAAATGATTTAAGAGCTGCTGCATACAACTAACCTGTAATAACCTGTGGATTTATTTTTTGATCCTGTGATATAATGAGATTAGAGTAAACATTATTCTTTATTTGGCAGATTTAGTGGTGGATTTAAATGGATATGAATATAATTAAATGTACATACAAATAAGAGATGATACACCACTGTGGTTCTATTTTAAGTTAATGAATCAGGAAATAAATCAAACATCTGATGAATAATGCATATTAATGTTTATTTTTAAGGAAAGGTATATTTGTCTTTTTTTTTTTTTTACCAGGAAAAATCACCTTGCTAACAAAAAGCTTGTTGTAATACAGTTTGCAGCTTAAATAGGAAACCCAGGGCTTAATTTGAGCTGGATCCAGGCGGATCAGGAGCCAATTTCATTGGATCTGGGACCTCTATGAAAAAATAAATAGCCTAAATGAAAAAAAAAAAAAAAAAAAGTGTATTGTTGTCTGTCTGGTTAATCTTTATTCCCCATCGAAGTTACACAAACATCTTGTGTTTAGATGCATTTTAAGGGAAATTTTACAATTGGTGTTGGCTGCTGCCTTATTGGTACAGACAGCTGCCTGTCAGCCAGCTGAGCCCATTAAAAAGAAAAAGAAAAAAACGAAATAAATAAATAAATGAATAAATGAATAAATAAAAATAAGGGAAATTTTGAGGAAAACTCGGACGTAACAGGGACAGTCTAAAACACTTAATGTAAAAAAGCTTAATGTAGCTTAATGTCTGAAATCAGTGCATGGACATCCCTAATCATGTCCACTTTCACCTCTGCAAAAATCAAAATGAAAACCCCAATATTATGGATACAGTTCGCGTTACGCCTTATTTTTCGGTTAATAAAACACTTGCATGTTTGAGTCCAGTCATTCACTAAGTCTTGACAACTGGAGAGAAAAAGAGACAGACAATTTATAAAATAAATTTGGTGATGACTGATCGCAGTTTTCAGACATTAAGCTACATTAAACTTTTTTTACATTAAGCGTTTTAGACTGTCCCCATTACCTCCACCCCCCCTCTGCATTCAGGCACCTCCCACTTTACAAATTAAGCACTGGGGAAACTGCATAAACCGCAATGTGGTCAATTGTGAAAACTTTACTTGGATAATAAGAAAAACAGTCCAGAGGCATTATATATTTTTTACACCCCCAGCTTACATGTTCCGTGTTCCAAATTTGAATCCCTGCTATTTTCTCCACATGTAACAAACAATGACTCTCTTATTTGGTCATTTTTTTCCATTCAACCCATCTGAGAAGCCGCTAAATGAAATGGAATTTGTCCAGCATTTCTAATGGAAAACCCAAAATCAATAGACGTCTCATTATGAAACCGCCAGGGGCCTTGAGTTCCCAGCTGTGGATGGAGGGCCTATCCAAATAACCCCAGGCAAATTGCTTGCTTTTCTGCAGCACAGCTGTTAACTTTTTGCTCTGGAAAAAAAAAAAAAAACCTAGTGATAGGCATAGAGGAATAGATAACAAGAGGAAGCATGTGCGGACTGTGGATGTGTGTGCAGCCTGTAAAGTTATAATCATGCCTGTAGGAAAGAAAGTGAGAGTAATGTGTAAACCAGATTACTCAAAAGGAGTCTCAAAAGGAAAACCTCATCAAGTCCATTCAGGTGTTACACTGAATACATTTCAACAGACTCATGCCTTTAGCTAGCACATCAATCAAAATTTTACCATCTAAGACTAACAAGGATCACACAGCAGAGTTTCCAAGCCCAGATGAGCTCTAGAGAAACACAAATGAATGCTTTTACCTTCAGATGGGGGTACAGTATATGGTCAAGCCTTCCCATTTCAACCTCTAGCAAGTTACCTTCCTACATAACTGAACTGGTAATCAAATTACATTGTCAGGGTTTTTCCTACTTACCCATTTGACAAAAACTCTACCTTTTTGCATCACTTTGTGTCAATATATTTAGTTCTTTAATCATCATATTGATGATATATTCTCTAGTACATATTGTACAAATTGCTGTTTTGTGTTTAAATAGTGTTTTCATACACTAAAAAAAAAAAAAAAAAAAAAAAAAAAAAGTAAAAAAACAGTATTAGTCCGGCAGCAGGGGTGCCAAAAAAATACTGTAAAATAACAGAAAATAACCATCTCATAAAAATATGGTAATTTTCCATAACTAAAATACAGTTTTTTGCCCAAAATTTACATGAGATTTGGCATATTTTTTTGACTTTTTAATGCTTAATAAAGAATATTTACATGTATTAAAACAATCAAATTACCTATAAATATATATAGAAATAATTTTCAGTGAGACTCAGTTGTCCAGTCCACTGATAAAAACTGTATTTGGACAGTTTATCAGTGCTTATACATGTTATACATTCACAAAAATACATTTATTCAACATTTTTGTTGTGAAACCTCCTGTAATTACACAAGATATTTGTCAATGAACAAACAAGTCTTGTCAGACTTACAGAACAAATACTTCTTTTATGGTTAATTGTCATTAATTTTATTTATTTATTTATTTATTTTTTTTTCACAGTATTAAACTTTAAATTAACAGTTTTATCTCATGAATAGAAAATAAATATTGGTGAAATTATGATACATTTGCAAATGTATTTTAACTGTATTTTTTCTGTGAAAAAAGAAAAAAAAATCTTTTAAGAAATTGAAATTTCATGGTTACTCACAGTTACAGTTTTTTTTCATGTTATTTTACATTTGACATGTAAAATCACAGTCTATTTTTGTCATTTCATTGATATTTTTCTGTATCTTAAAAATAGAGGAAAAATCTTGTAAAATAAACAGTCAAAATTCTGTTAAATTACAGATTTTATTTACAGTGTATGAACATTTGGTAAATTATATATATTTATCAGTCGATGGGGGCGGGACCTTTCTGTGGGGAGTTTGCATGTTCTCCTCGTGTCTACGTGGGTTCTCTCCGGGTACTCCAGCTTCCTCCCACCATCCAAACACATGCACTGATAGGTTTATTGGTTAGTCTAAATTGCCCATAGGTGTGAATGTGAGAGTGATTGTTTGTCTCTATATGTTCAGCCCTGTGATGAACTGGTTACATGTCCAGGGTGTACCCCGCCTTTGCCAATAAGTAGCTGGGATAGGCTCCAGCGACCCCCGTCACCCTAGTGAGGATAAAGGGGGTTCAGATAATGAATGAATATATATCTATATCTATATATAGATATTTATTTTTAATTCTATTTTTATTTTTTTCAATATTGCTTATTTGGTTATTTTTCTGTTGTTTTGATAAGTTCTTTCCTGCTAGTTTTTTATTCTACTTGGATGAAGTGACTGTAACACCCAATAATTTCCTCCTGGGATTCATAAAGCATTCTGATTAGTATTTATAGGAAACAGTTCATAGAAACATGAATGAAAATAGATTGTTAATACTGTATGCACACAATTTCAGTTTAATAAATAATAGACAAACTGCACTTCAAGTTTACTGAGTTTTCATACATTCTTTTCTCTACAGAGCAGTAGAGAAAACTCAGCTCAAACCTCAAAGTTTTTATCACATAATAGAAGACATAAATATGATGCAGCTTTCATTATATTTTGCGAGCAAATATCCCTTGTCTTCATTTGGTGTGATGAAAGTTGACATTATGGTCGAAGGATGGTGAATGAACCCATTACAGGGGTTAACATTGCATCATGGGTATTCATTCATTCATTTTCTGAACCCGCTTTATCCTCACCAGGGTCACGGGGGTCGCTTGGAGCCTATCCCAGCTACATAGGGGCAAAGGTGGGGTACACCCTGGACAAGTCACCAGTTCATCGTGGGGCTGAACATATAGAGACAAACAATCACTCTCACATTCACACCTATGGGCAATTTAGATTAACCAATTAACCTATCCGTGCATGTCTTTGGATGGTGGGAGGAAGCCAGAGTACCCGGAGAGAACCCACGCAGACACGGGGAGAACATGCAAACTCCACAAAGAAAAATCCCACCCCCTGTCGACTGGTGTTAGAATCAAACCCAGGACCTTCTTGCTGTGAGGCACGAGTGCTAACCACTGCACAACCATGTCGCCCTGCATCCTGGGTATTAAAATGATAATTCAATAAAACTGGCACCAAAACAGTAAAAGTTTAAACAAGAAAGCTACTTGGTTAGGTTTAGGAAAAGGTCACGGTTTATACGAAACAGACATTATCACAGTATTAAGTATACGTTACAATGCCTTTTTGATTTATATTCAGGTGCACAAAAGTAAGTTAAGTAGAGTATGGACTGCATGTAGCATCTGCCTTTAACCCTTTCATGCACAAATTATGAGAACCTTAGTCAAGATTTTTTTCTTCAGTGTTTAGCCATGAAAAACACAATGCGATCAAGTTTTTTTTTTTCTATGGAGTTACAAAAATATCCATGCATTTAATTTTTGAAGTAAAGAAACATGTTTAAAACCCAATATCAGAGAGGGATATGAAAACAATGAAATAAAAAAATTTTTAATGCTGCTAATCTGATGTCTTCTCACATTTTAACATATTCTAATGCTAGTAATGACTCACTTCATGGAGATAATATGCAAAAAAAAAAAAAAACCTTCTTGTCTAACAAATAAAAATTGATTTAGACTCAATCATGTTACTGCAGATCAGGTTTATCAAGAACAGCAAAGTTACAGTAATGATCTGAATTACAGTGTATGGGATGGTGCATAAGCGTCCACTGTGTTGGCTGATATGGAACTAAAACAACAAAACCCATTAATATATAAGAGAACAGCTGGAGAAGAACTGTCCACTGGAGTGGACAGTGCATGAAAGGGTTAAGGGAACATGTGGCCAAAGATAAAGTTTTAAATTATGTTTTTCCACAATTCTAATTTTTACAGTCAGATCTAGAATAATGTTACTATTAGAACAGATGATGGAGAAATACAGTACAATGCATACAAAGCATTTTGAGTTTTTTTTTTTTTTTTTTTAATAAATATGAAGTCCCAATTACACAGTCACAGACCCCAGTTAACCTTTCAGAAACACCAGAACCATCATGACATCTTGGTGTTTACCAGACTTTCTACAATATAGAATTCATAGCACCAGCAGATACTGAAATAACCTGTTTGGTGCAGGATTAAATGCCAGTATACTGAGTTAGTACTAAGTATACCTACAGGCATACTGGCAGAATGAAAGATCTGTGTGGTATTTTGAGCTGAAATGTTAATGTCAAACCTACAATTACTTGTTGAATGGTTAATTATTGTGTTGCAATGAATCCTAATGCAGATGGAATTATGTTGATAACCCAATCTATTTCCAATTGTTATTTAGTTACAAGTGAATGAATGAACTTCTGACTATTACATTGGTTGGTCTTTACATTTCTGGTCCATTAAAAGTAATATTTGAAGCACAAACAACTGTTTTTCTCTCATAACCATGTATGCTGGGTCAACTCTGCTGTCAGTATCTTGATGTAGGTATTGTGGTAAATCTGGGAATGTTCCCTGGGTGCCTTTGGTGACTTTAGGTGGTAGCCCTTTGCTCCTGGTTTGTGTAGTAGAATAGGTTAAATGCAGTGGCTGAGTTTCCCAACAGGCAATAAAACTGAACTGTACTCAAAATGACTCCAGTCACCTGGTACCAACATGACTGAAACACTACGATTACATAATGAAAATGGAGTTATATGGTAAGTTGTGAAATAGTAAAAACATGGTTTAACCCATAAAGACTCAAACATCCATCATCAACCAAAACCATCTACTGATCTAAAAGGTTTAATACCTGTTGATCCACTAATACTATTAATACATGTAAATAATTGGTGTAAAATGCAGTTTGTCATCTTTTCATGGTCATCAGATATGACCCATTTGGATGTTCCGAGGCTCCATAGTTACCGTGGAAACACCATCATCTTCTATAACATTGATTCACCAGTAAAACCCATGGAGTTGGATCAATGATAGTGGATGGACACACTGGGTTTATGTTCAGTTAATGATAGATTTCCTCTGTTTCAGATTTAATAACCCTCAACTTTAATCTGAGCTTTGATGAACATCTACATGACCAGTGTATCAAATATAGGAAAATACCAGATTTCCACTGAAAAAAATGCAAAATACAGAAGATGATTCTATATTAAATAATGATAAATCACTTAAGAAAGGTTAAATAGAGAGAAAATTTCATTTGGGAGCTGCCATAAAAGTACCACTGGGTAATGATGGGTCTTCTAGACATCAAATCATGAAAATATACTTTTAAGTATTATATTTCTGTGAATAGACCTCCATAAAATCTTCCACACGGGATAAAAACGACCAGTGTTGCACTTGCAATTCGAGGCTTCACAGTTTCAGATATTTTGCTCCTGATGAGCTGCAGTATCTTGTCTCTTCGGTCCATTCTTCACAACTAGGCCATCCCCGCTGACAATGATAAAGAGGGTCATCACACACCTTGCATTCGTGTAAGACTATAAGGAGTACTTACTTGAATTATTAAGGCTGTGCAGGATCACAGTCGGTGCTCCGGGACCTGAAAGGAGAAAAAAAGATGCTGAGTGTAACTTTGTCCATGTAGGTTCTCATTTGCACAGGTCATCATTCTTCTTGGTAGTTCTTCTCAGTTCAACTGGACTGGTTTAGCTCTTTTGAAAAGGTTTTGTCTCTTATCCAACAGACTTCTTCAGTTCTATTAACTGGTGGGTGAAATTGGAATTATGGACCTGTTGAGAAGCCATTTTTGTGAAAGTGGAAAATCCTTTCCTGTACAGAGGTGGTGGACTGAGACACTACTTATCCAACACCTATTAAACCATTTTAAATAACGTTCTCAAACAATTTTCGACTAACGACCTTCAACACCTGAGCCACTTTTATACAGAGATCCTGGAAAAAAGGTGAGATGGTGATCCCACCTTTTTGCCACCATTGACTGATTTCCACAGCCAAAGGAGTAACAGAGGTGAGACAGGCTGGACTTTTACACAGCGGACCTGTGTTCTGGAATCAAAGGGGCGGTGACGCAGCGCAGCGTATGGTGTGACGTGTAACTTGCGTGTTGGAAATACCCTGAGGATAGCAGAATCGGCCTGTCTTTCACTGTTCCACAAATGTTAGCATGGATAGAGGCCTCTGTCCGAAGTGACAACAGCTTGTGGATCTCGGCATCTCCTCAGTTCGACATCTTTCTGGTTGCGTTGATATGTTTGTTTACTGTACACGGCCTGCATTCATTTTTAAATCCCCCCAGTGCAGGGGTCGCACGTGCAATACATCATCAAAACATCACCCCTGGGTTGTGGAACTAGAGGTGTTCCTTTTCCATAGCGGTCCGGAAGCATGATTCCACCTTTATTGTGGCTCTGTCACTACCTCCAGAGGTGTTACAGAGCTGTGACGGAGGTGGGACCAAATGATCCACCATTTTATTTACACGGACATCCTTCCGGAATAAAGGTGAAATATTCCCGGAACAATAGTGCTGTGTAAAAGGGGCTCTGGACTCACTTGAAAGCAAACAACCCTCCCTGAAGGATTTGGACAGTGACCCGCCCCTGTTGTCAACGAGTAGGGATGGGAATCGAGAACCAGTTCCCAGTAGCTTGATTCCTTGGTGTTCTGGCTCCTTAAGAGCCATCCAAGATTTATTTTTGTGTTCTTATATATTTTCAGAGTTGTGTGTTTTACTGTGTAAGAGTTTTAAGTTTTATGTTCTTAATGTGAAAGGCAAACCGGATGTTGCACAAGGCGCTTCCTGTTTTAATGTCTTGACCAAGTGCCAACTAAAAATGACTGCAGCTCTGTGTTCTGGGCCAAGCACATCCTGTACCTGTGTGTACACGTTCTCTGTGTTATGTGTAGTCTTGTTAAAGTTAGTGGGGTTTGTATTTGTGCATTTGTGTAATGAAAGACGCTAAAAAGACGTTTGTTTCTAATTAGCATTTAAGCTAGTGATTAGCGCGTTAGCCGCGAATATTAGCATGCTAGCGCTAACTAGTCATGGTTGCTTGTCATCTTAGAGGGACAAGGTGGTTTTATTCGTGCTTGGCAGGCATGTGAATTATTTTCTATGTGTTTCTTATTTCAGTTTTACACCCCTGTGAGTCATCTCCACAAATAAATGTGAACAAATCATCAACAGGTGTCATCATTGAGGAGTTAGCTATCTGTCCAGCTGCACTGGGGAAGTAGCAAGGACAGAATACTTGGAATCATTTGCCTAACTGCTTAACGATTCTGCTTTTCGATTTCGCCTTCGTTGCACATGCATGATGACATCACACACACGCTGCATTGTTTTGGGTCAGAACGTAGCCAACATGGCGCTGAGGCAGAAATGGTCTAAAAAGACGATACCAGGTCCACTTGTAACACTTGCAAAGCTTCTTCAAAGGGGGGAAATTCCTCCAATATACTCAAACATCTGTCCACACTGCATGTGATTAATTTGCAGGAATGTCACGTGTTTGACACTCTACTTAGCGACGCTTGTGAATCTAGGGGCAAATCGAATACCAGGGCATCACCCGGGCCCGGTTCTGGTGGGGGCAACAAACATCCTGACCCCTCAGATAACAGTTTCTGAAGGTAGGGAAAAGGAAGTGAGGTGCACAACAACGGGAGACATAGAGGAACTAGTAAAGGATCTTAAGTTTCGGTTCTACTATATGGTGCCCCCCCCAACCCCCCCTTCTGAACTGGGCTCAGCGTTATATTTTCTGTACAGACATGGAAATATAAAAGACAGTTAATGGAAACATTTGTACTCTTTTATTCCCTCACCCAATGAGATTCGATAAGGGAATCAATAAGGAATCGGATCGATAAGCAAAATCGATAATGGAATCGGAATCGTTAAATTCTTATTGATTCCCATCCCTATCAACAACCCTGAACTCACACACAACACTCACCAGTGATTATGGATTAACACCTACACAGACCACCCCTCCCACAGGTTTATAAGAGCAGTTCCCCCCACCAGTTATTAGAACTGAAGAAGTCTCATGGAAGAGAAACAAAACATTTTCAAAAGAGCTAAACCAGCCCAGTTGAACCGAGAAGAGCTGAGTGTAACTTTGTTCTCATCTTCAGTCCAAGGTTATTATCGTTAATGAAAACAAACGAAATGATGAAAACTACAATTGTAAAAACATTTTCGTTAACTGAAATAAATAAAAAACTATAATTAAAAGAAAAAAAAAGATAACTAACTGAAACTGTATTGTGTGCTTACAAAACTAACTAAAACGGATGAAAATTATAGATAAAGTTCCCTTTGTTTTTGTCTTTGTCAACATCGGATTGATATGAAATCGATTTATTTCCCTCAAGCCATTTTAGCTGCTGGCACCATATGATATTTAACGGTCTGTCACTTCTCGTCACTTTGTGGTTTAGAGTCGTCTTCTCGTCCCCACTCTACCTGGAAACATGGAGACTAAAGTTGGGAAAACGCAGCAGAGTCCTGTCTGGGATTTATATGAATTCGACAGCGAAGAAGATAAAAGATAATAAAAAAACTAAAACTAAACTAAAACTAGAAGCACTCGGAGAGCGCAGACCTCCGCCAAGGCTGATCAGTGGCCCCCCCCCCCCGTGGGCCCCCCCACCCCCGATCACCACCAAAATTTAATAATTTCTTCCTTATCCCATTTCCAACAAACCCTGAAAATTTCATCCAAATCTGTCCATAACTTTTTGAGTTATGTTGCACACTAACGGACAGACAAACAAACAAACAAACAAACAAACAGACAAACAAACAAACCCTGGCAAAAACATAACCTCCTTGGCGGAGGTAACTAAGCATTTAGAAAATAAAAAAAAAACTAATCAAAAACTAGCAAACCTGCTCTAAAAACTAATTAAAACTGAATTAGAGAAAAAAAAAAAGACAAAACTAAATAAAACTAAACTATAATGAAAAATCCAAAACTACTATAACCTTGCTTCAGTCACATTTCTTTGTGTGTTAATCTGTAATCCTTATGTGTGCTGTGCATAACTGCTGAAGGATAACTTCAGTGTGACGTTCTTCAGCCCAAATCTATTCCAAACACAAATGATAGTGTTTATTTATGACCAGTTCAAGCTACTAAAAAAAACGTCAAATGAGGATGCAGACAGCAGGCTTGTATTGGATCACCTGCATCAGTTAGGGGTTAGAGGTTATTCACACTGTCTCTCTAATAGCCTGGGACTGTCAAATGTGGTCTTCTTCAGTGGCGTTTTGCAAAATGCCTGGTAAGAGGTTAATAGGATGGCAGGTTTCCTCAATAACTCAGCGGTAGTAAAATTGGACCAATCACATTATTCTTGCTCTGCTTACTTTTCTCATTCTGCACTAAAACATAAATCTCTCATCCTGCTGTTTCTCATTGTACACTTATCTACCGATAGTGTGCATTCGCTTTGACCTTCACTCACTGTTTCACGCAGAGGAAAGGTTCATTATATGAGCTAAACCAATCAGAAGGCTGTATTGAGTAGAATTAAAAGGCTGTATCGCTCTTGATGGAAACAGGTGTCAGGACAAACGTGTCTGGGTCATGTGAACCCTTCCAGCTGAAGACAAACAAGCTTTCCTCATTATTTTTATTGCTTTTGGGAAAGGTAACAGTGTTATTGTTCAATAAATCAGTAAAGCCAAAGCCCAAATGCTTCAGATCACAGAGTGCTCTCATACGTTCAAAATAAACTGACACCACAAACAGTATACAGAGTTCCCCTCTATTAAATAAGCTGCTCATCGCCCAATAGCGCTACCTAAAAGTAATTATACACAATAGAGTGGCTAATTGTTTTAATTTTATGCCTCTCATTTGGACCTGATGAATTTAATATTGAATAGCTGGAGGGTGACAGATTACAAATCCTGACATCTGCCAAATGATCTCAGCTCACTTTGAAATGACTGAATATATTAGCATCACGATACGCAGTGTAATCGCAGAGTTTTATCTGGAATAATCTGCACATGTGCTGTCTTTATTTGGAACATAAAGGTAAAGTAGAGTCTGTTGAAATACTTTGTTTCGAAAATTATCATCATAGATCTTAAAGATAGTGCTGGGCGATACTACACTTTTATAATCTGATACGATTCCGACTACTTTTTTGGCACATATACGATACCTGATACCGACACTTTCAGTGATTTTTACACTTAAAAGACACCTCACATGACAAATACTGTCCATTTAACAGCTTTAATGTGCATAACCTTTGATGGCCATGTTTTCACGCAATGAAATAAATTTTGAAAAACACATAAATAATAAACTAGCATGTTGACCTGTGGGGTTCTAGATCCTCTGATCCAGTTCATTCCGTTACTTTCTTTACTTTCTTGGTAAACTCCCCTGGTATTTTCAGTTGAATAACCTCTCAGCTGGCATGTCTGTTTCTGCACATGAAATTTGACACCATGGCAAGGTGGCCTTTTTGTTTATCTGTTGCTAGGTAACCCACTTCAATGATTCTATGATTCTAGGCATAGCAACATGACCGGCCATTGGGAGGCCATAGTATTCCAAAATGACTAATATCTCCCAAAATATGGGTCCCATCAACTTGCTGTTTTTGCTAGTCTCTTCCGTGGCCAAAAATACATAATTATGCCAAACTGCTCTAGTCAGCACTTTCCGGATTTTGTGTGATGGCCGAGACACAGAGTCCACTTTTATAATACAGGATAATTGACATAAATGTTAATTAAAATATACAAATAAAACGCAACAAATAAATATGAATGTATTTGAATGAATTTGTGTGTGTGTGGGGGGGGTGACGGTACAAAACCTTGAAGTAAGTTACCCAATGAGATTCAGATGTGACACAGGCGCTTTTATTTTCACATTTATTAATTAATATTGGTACTTTATTAGTGTAAACGATCCTCAAATGAGTAGTGTGTGAGTATCAATATATCAATACCACAGAATCAATACGCCCACCTCTACTTAAAGAATTCACATTTAGAACAGATGGGACTCTGCAGTCTTAGTTACTATAGACTATTTAACTACCAAATTTTCACAAACTACAAATGATTACATTATGTTACATTAAGTGACATAGCTTAGATGTTGCTATGTGGCATCACGCATTTTATATACTACTTTGCCATGACACACTTTTATCAACAGAGCTTACTGAGTTGCACATTTGCAACTTCTGTTTATTGAATAAAACCTTTTTTTTTATATATATCAGACAGCTCATTAACAAGGGAGAATAACTTTAATGGTCCATCTTTTAACTTTTTCCCTGATAAATCCTATCTCAAGTGAAATAAGGGCTTGGATGTCTGTCGCAACAGGGTAGCTTGCTCGCCTGTTAAGTTAGATTTCCACAGTTTTTTTTTTAAATAAAATACATTTTCATCACAGACTTTTCAACTGTGACTCATGATTAATAGGTTCCACTTACAAGACTGTAAAATGACTTCACTGCACAGTGATTGATGAAATTAACTGATTTACAGAGTCAACAAGCTAGCACTGAGCATAAACTCACCATGAGCAAACTCCTCCCCTTTTGTTCAAATATAGTCACTTCCAGCTCCAAACAGCTAACAAGGTGACAACCAAATCACAAACTACTAACTTTAGAGTGACAGTTCAGAAACCAATGGGTGACATCATTGTTCCTTTGTCCACTGTACACAGTTTATGGACTTCTCTATTTCCAAATATGGAACATCTGCCTCTAACAACAGATCCTGGTGACAACCAACCTGCCAAAGTTAAGGCTTCAAAATATTCTTCTGTATGTGACAGTTTTTATGTCTACATTTTAATAGACAGTCAGTTTAATGTGTTGTAATGTCTTGGCAGGTCAGTGTGCAAGAAAGTCATGTGAACGGATGACTTCTTTTAAAATTTAAATACAGTTAAATATAGTTTCTAGGTCCCATGTATTTTAGAACCATGCCTTGAGGCAAAGTATGTCTTTTCTGACACTCACATTCTAGTGAGAATATGTGATGGCCTACCTTTACAGTGAAGGATGATGTGCTGGTTTGTCGGACTGATGTCGGCATCGAAGTATAGACAGTGAGCCTTATTTAACTCACAGGTTAAACATCGCCGGGGGAACAGACCCACTGTTTTAACACTGGAGACACAGAGCACAGCGCATTGGGAAGGTGAGACAAAGTGTACAAAGCTTTCTGAGTAAAAAAAAAACAAAAAAAAAACTTAAAAGATGAAACTAACCCTGTTTTAGCTGTCAAGACACCCCCAAAGCTTCATAAAACCAACAATTAATTTATCCTGCTAACAAATACAGACTGGGTGGTTTAAGGGAAAACCTCTGTGCCTAAACCACCGTGGCCCAAATGTTCAGAAGCTATTAAAACAACACAAACATGTAAAACAAATAAACACTTCATTCCCTTCAGAGCAGCGTAAACAGAGGCTATGTTATTGAGCATGCTCAGTGATGTCTGATATGAAATTACACAGGCTGATTATCTGGTTTCACAGCACTGATACTGACAGTAATAGTAATAGTAATAGTAATAGTATAGTAGGGATGCACCAATCTGACTTTTTCAGTTCTGATGCAGATACTGGGGCCTTGCGTATCGGTCGATACTGATCCGATATCATTGTTGATCTAGAGCAGAGGTTTTCAACTGGTGGGGACACTCTCTGGGGGGGCAAGAGCACATGGGGGGCTGCGAGTAATATCGTGCATTCACGTTGTGGTGTGTAGAAGCCAATAAGGTAATAACAACCCATAATGTAATAACGGCCGATAATTTGCTACTTTTAAAATGTAATAGGCCAATAACGTAATATCTGGCCAATAACGTAATAAAAGTCCTGAACCGATAACGTAATAGCTTTTGGCCAATAACGTTATAACTTATTACGTTATTGGCTTAGTTATTACATTTGCAAATTTTTTTTTTTTTTTTTTACGAGGCCAATAATGTAATAACCAGCCAATAAGTTATAACGTTATAACTTATTACGTTATTGGCTCAGTTATTACATTTGCAAATTATTTTTTTTTTTTTTTACGAGGCCAATAATGTAATAACCAGCAAATAAGTTATAACATTATTGGCCAAAAGTTATTACGTTATCAGTTCAGGACTTTTATTACGTTATTGGCCAGATATTACGTTATTGGCTTATTACATTTTAAAAATGGCAAATTTATTACGTTATCAGCCGTTATTACGTTATCGGCTGTTATTACATTATTGGCTTCTACATGGTGCGTTAGCGACTACTGTTGTTCATCACAACAGGATAAATCACTCTGCACATACCCCCCCCCCCAGGTTTGTGAGCATGGGGGGGGCATATTGTTCAGCACATCATGCCCCGCCACCCCCTGCTCGCAAATTTTTTTTTTTTTTTTTTTTTTGGGGTGGGGGGGGGGGGGGGGGGCAACAGGTACACTGCAAAAATCAAAATCTTACCAAGTGTATTTTTCTCATTTCGAGTCCAAATATCTCATCACATGTAAAATAAGACAAAATCACCTAAAGAGTAAGTTTTCAGCGAGATATAAGAAATTATTTTTAGACAGTAGATCTTGAAAATCTTATTTCAAGAAATCTTACCAGGATAATTTTCACTTGTTCCATTGCCAGATTTTTTTTTTTTTTTTTGCTTATTTCAAGATTTTGCTTAATTCAAGCTAAAAAAAAAATTGCCCATGGAACCAGTGAAAATTATCTTGGTAATCTTTCTTGAAATAAGATTTTCCAGATCTACTAAAAATAAGTTCTTATATTTCACTGAAAAGTTACTCTTCAGGTGATTATGTCTTATTTTAAGTGTGATGAGATATTTTGACTAGAAATGAGAAAAATACACTTGGTAAAATTTTGATTTTTGCAGTGTAGTCAATTTTAAGGTGAGGGAAGCTCACTTTCACTTTCTCACAGCTTTATCTACAGAGCTACATAACCGACCACTTCTTCCACATACAGATCCATCGCATTACTTTTAGAATTACATTTGGCATGCATTACATAGCCCATGTCGCAAACATTTAAAGGGGAAAGATCGGTCTTACAGATCGGTTGCTATTACAGATCAGATCCCCAATCCAGCTACTGGGGCCGATATCTAATCCTGATATCGGATCAGTACAACCCTAGTATATAGTAATATGTTATGGAGTAAAAAGTGTCATGTGATTTGAACATATTTTCAACAGTGAATACCAGTGCAGATACTCACATTAATGTGTCTTTGGTCATAACTGACGTAACTGCAGTTTAAAAAATATATTGTGCTCATATTCTCAATTAATATAATAGTTGTTGTCAGAAAGAAGAGCCAGTACAATGTGAGTCAGGTTAATACATATTGTCACATGAGAGGTGGTTCAATGAGACAGTAAAAATAATCTTTTGTGTGACTGAACAACAGGAGTATTTTTTTATGCAAAACAAACCTGAAAAGTTGCCGTCTTCGTGGTGAACCCTCTGTACTCAAGAAGTAACTGTCAAGACAAAAAAAAAAAAAACAGACAAGCAGATGGCATTCTTTAATTACAGACTGAACTTTACTATGTTTAAACTGATCTCGTTTTGGTAAAATTTCAGCTACATGTTCTTGTTTTCTGCGCTACAACCCCAAATGATAAATACTTGGAACAGTACATATCATTCAAATTAAAGAATGAAGTGATGTAAAAATGTACTGTGACATGCATTACACTGTAGACAGTTTCAACGGCATATATTTCCAGTTTTGTCTGGTCGACTTCACATCATGTGTACATTTATATCCATTCCTTATATTCAGCTGTAGTACATTCAAGAAACAGGAAACATTTAGGACCAATACTGGTTTAAACTAATGAAATACCAACGTCATTCAAAAACAGGTGCTGCAGGTGAGGCAGCAGCCAGGAAAGGCCTAGAGCTTTGGGAGCAAAGAGAGGCTCAGGACTGTCAGTTTGTCAACAAATGTGTGGAAAAAACTGTTGAAATATTCAAGGAAGGGTTTTAGACATGTCAACCTTTATGGTGCAGAGCAGAATGAAAAGATTCAAAGAGTCTGGATGTACTTCAGTGTGTAAAGGGCAAGGGTTCAAGTGGCCTACTGCTGATAGAACCACATGGGTCAGGATTACTGAGAGAGCTTTGGTCAAACTCTACGTTATGGAGACCGAAATGCAGTGTTGGGAATAACGGCGTTAAAAATAATGGCGTTACTAACACTGTCATGCCTGCAGCCAGACGCTAGTCTGGTTTTGTCTGTCTTTCATGTTTGTTTGTCACTTCCTGTTTTATTTTGTTAATTTTTCCCTCATGTGTCTTGTCTGTCGTCTTTACTTCCCTTCCTTGATCGTGTTCACCTTTCCCCTGATTACCTGTCTCCGCCCTGATTTGTGCCACCTGTGTATCGTTGTCTTCCCTCCCTTTTGTGTATTTAAGTCCAGTCTCTTCCCCTGGTCAGATGCCAGTTTGTATCTCTCGTAGTACTTACCAGCGTTCTGATCTTGTCTGTCTGTTTGATTCCCTGTTTTTGACCTGTTTTTGCCTACCCGGTTTTTTGCCTACTGCCTGCTCCCTGTCGGTTTTGTCTGCCTCATCTGCTACCCTGGTTCTGATCGCCTAGCCTGACTTTTGGTACATGAGTTTGTCTAACCCTTATGTCCTGTCGCCTGTTTGATAGCTTACCTGTGTATGACCTGTTTCCGCCCCTGACCTCCCTCTGCTTTTCCCTAGTCGGCAAAAAGGCTCCGGTAACCGAACGGAGAAAGGGATTAACGTCCTCGGCCCGGAGGACGTATCCAAAGAGGAGATCTCCATCTATTATCCTCAAGATTTTGTCACTCATTTTCATTATCCATTTGTTTGTGAAATCAGTGGCTAATAAATCCCTTGAACTTTATTATCCGTGTCTGAGTTCTGCATTTGGATTCTGTGCCTGTACTAGCGCCATCACAAACACTGTTATTGTTTTCCAGTAATGGCTAATCTAATTCATTACTATTTCAAACGTTACATCCCCGTTACTGTTACCGGCACTGAAATGTGGTGCGTTATTATGCACTGATATCTAACAGCTGTTATCCATCCTGGTTTGCTCAGCCAAGCACGACAGATGTGACGTTCATGGACGAGTCGAGTCTTCTGAATGGCTCTTTTCAGTGAATGATAAGAACCGATTCATTGCGAGCCGTTCATTTACATACCGTTCTTATATTCAAATTGCCCACACTGCCTTCATGCTTCACCTGTGTGTCCATGATTCTGAGTTGTCCACGCTGCCTTCACCTGAACGACTAATGACATGTCAGAGTTTGAGTTGTCCCAGCACACCCCATGCACTTGAATGCAGCTACGTACGCAGCTAATTTAGAGGAGGAGTTATCAATGAGAGTCTGACTGACTGGACTGAAGATATTTACTGCTGTATCAGGGAGGAGTGACTGAAAAAAGTGGAGATGTGGGATTAACTGGAGGAGCATCTTCTTCCTATAAATGCAGATATGCACTTATGTGGTGGAAAAGCCAGGCCCTGGTGGACCCCAGCCTCACCACAGTTATGGTATTCAGTACCTGTCTGCTGTTCTACTCTATGCAACGGGCTGTGAAACACGCTCAAAAATTAGTTTCCTTTTACATATTTGAAGGTTTTTCAAAAAAGTAATGCAATAATTACTTTCCCTGGTAACTAATCACATTTATGAAGGAGTAATTCTGTTACTAATTCAATTACTTTTTGGGAAAAGTCATTAGTACTTATAACTAATTAGTTTTTTCAAGTAATTTGCCCAACACAGCTGAAATGACACTTTAAACTTCACTGACCCAAAATGAAACCAAATGTTAACAATACTACTACTTATCGATAATGCTTATCCATCTGATAACACTGGTCTACAAGGAAAATGCTTCCAGAATAAAAGTAATGAAATTTTACCACATGAGAGTCACTGATAAAGAAAAATCAAGTAAAAAATGCTGGTTGGCTGAACTTTCCAAGATACAGCCTTGGGTCAAAATGTGAAATTCAAGAATTAACGAGAGAATGGGTTTGACTCAAAAGGAATATTTGTCTCAGAGCTACAAGATCTACTTCAAAACACTGTCTGCATGAGAATACATTCACTTTACAGGTTCTATTTGGTGGAAGATTTATAAAACTATGATATAAATGTACATAAACCAATATATATGTGTAATAACACTTAATCATATACCTTGAAAACATCAGCAAACCGGCACTTTTATCATTTATTTTCCAATTAATCTTATTAAAATACATAACATTTAGCTCATTTAATCTCTGAAGCAAATCATTTCTAAAAAATTGTAGACCAGTGTAACACATGTTTGTATTAATAGTGACATGATTTACGCAACTAGTGAGTTCAGCTGCGGCTGTAGCATCTGGAGGTTTAGAGAGTTGGAGATCAATATATGGCATCATAAGATGGATCCTTGTGGCCTAGGCTGCTTTAATTCTGGGTACTTTAATTATCGTATTGATAATAAATTGTCTAGTATATATTGTACAAACTGCTGTTCTAATTTTGTGTCTTAATAGAGGGTATTTGGTATATACACTACCGGTTAAAAGTTTTAGAACACCCCAGGTTTTCCAGTTTGTATTGAAATTCAAGAAGTTCAAGTTCAATGAACAGCTTGAAATGGTACAAAGGTAAAAGGTGAACTGCTAGAGGTTAAAAAAAAAAAAAAAAAAGGTAAGGTTAAACAAAACTGAAAAATAATGTACATTTCAGAATTATACAAAAAGGTGAACAAGAAATGGGTTAACAACTTAAAGCAGTTCTGAAGCAATGGAGGTTGATCAAGCCTCCAAAGTTGGTGCTACCAATTCCTACAGTTGTCCCAGCGTTTCTGAAATTCCTTCCAACCCCCTCTGTCTGCATAAAAGTAGTGTTGGAACACACTTTGGTACCAGACCGTTATAAGCATTATTTGAAAATATTTTCATAATTTCATGTTATTTTTTTTTGCACTAAAACAAAAAGAAAAATTATGGAGTGGTCATTATTTATCAGGTATTATGATAATATGTTACTGGTCCGGTCCACTGGAGGCTGGACTGAATGTGGCCCCTGAAAGAAAATGCATTCAACGCCCCTGTTTTACAGCAACACCGCTGCACTGCTGCCTTCAAGAAAACAACTGACTGAGGAAGAAGAAGGTGTAGGCTCTGGACTGGCCTGATGGTGTTCCCACTTGACCCACTAGAGCAGGGGACTCAAACATGCCAAATACGGCCCGCCAAAGGTTCCAATCTGGCCCATGGGATGAATTTGCAAAGTGCAAAAATTCCACAGTCAAGGCTGTGGAACTCATTTTAGTTCAGGTTCCACATACAGACCAATATGATCTACAGTAAAATAACAGCATATTAACCTCAAAAAATAATGACTCCATATTTTCTTCTGGGTTTGATGTGAAAAAAAAAAAAAAAAAACTACATTATAATTATATAAATAATGAAAACTTCAAATTTTTATCATTATTTTAGTGCAAAAAATAACATTAAATTATGAAAATATTTACTATTTCAAACTATCCTGTAACAATTAAATGTGAATAACCTGAACAAATATGAACAACCTGAAATGTCTAAAGAAAATTAAGCACAATGTTAACAGTTTTTTGCCTGTTACTAAGTGTTTAGTGTCTTTGTAGATCCGATCCATAACGCACATGTAGAAATAATAAGTTGAGGCATAATATTGTTAAAATTGCACTTATTTTTCGTAACAAATGTCAGTTTTTTCAGGTTATTCACATCTTTTTTGTTAGGATGGTTTATAAAAGTAAGTATTTTCATAATTTAATGGGGGGTTTTTGCACTAAAACAAAGACAAAAATTTGGAGTTGTCATTAATTATAGGTTATTATGCTATTATTTTATTGGTCCGGCCCACTGCAGATCAAATTGGGCTGAATGTGGCCCCTGGGAGAAAATGAGTTCGAGAGCCCTGCACTAGAGAATGTGTGGAGCATCTAAAAACACAAAATACAACAGCAAAAACCTTGAACTGTTGGAAACCAGAAGACTTGTTTGCAGCAAGAATGGAGCTAAATTTCTCCTGAAACACTTGTTATTTTTAATATCACTGCTTTTTTTTTTCACCTCATAGGGCTATTTAATGACTCATGCAAAGCTCCTTATTTTGGGTTTAGTTTTACTTTTTCTAAGATGCTGTTTGAATAAAAGCAGGTCAGACTTACAGGTTGTCAGTGTTCTCGTCATAGGCTATGATCTTGGTCACCTCCCAGTTTCCTGACGTTAGATGTCGGACTTCGTTTTGATCTGCTCTGAACTGAGATGAACCAAAGAGAGGGAGAAAGAAAAGCTCATTTATTTGATGTATTTTTGTCCTTCCTTTTATGTATCTGTGTGTGTATGTGTTCAGAGGCACAGCTGGAGGCCTGTAACATTGTGGAATAAAGCAGCCGATCTTTAGGAAACGTTCGAGCTGGAAGGAAAACAACGTTTAGATCTAAATGCTTGTAGATTGGGAATGAAGGCAGAAATGTGTATAAAGACATAAATCAGTAAGGTGTAAGAGATAAACATGTTCAGTAGTGCTTTCACTTAACCCACAAAGACCCAAACAGCCACAGTCAATTAAAACCATCTACTGATCTAAACTGTTTAATACCTGTTGATCCACTAATCCTATCAATACATGTAAATAACTAGTGTAAAATACAATTGATTGTTTTTTCATGGTCATAAGACATGACCCATCCGTAGTTACTGTGGAAACACCGTAATCTTCTCAAACATTGATTCACCAGTAAAACCCATGGAGTTGGATCACACTTGCTTTCATGTTCAGTTAATGAAATCTTTGATGAAATCTTTGCGGTTGTATTGCAGTACTTTTACAAGTATGAGTACAAGTACACACGCTGAGTATCAGACCCTGTTGAGCCGCATTCTGTAATAAATTCCCATTATGTAATAAAAGTTCAAAATGTAATAAGAATGTCACGTTATCTTGTAATAAAGCCGCATTATGTATTAAACTGATGCATTGTGTAATAAACTACGTCTAACGCATTATGTAGTACATTTTTTCACATTATGTAGTCAGTTATTACAATTTGAGAAATTTATTACAAAATGCACTTGACACATTTTTATATAAAAAAAAAAAAAAAGTAATAACATGGTTCATTTTGTAATAACAATCCAAATTAATATAATTTCAGAGCAATTTAGAAGAAATTAGTCACAGGAGCTACAGGTAATATAATCAGAACTATAACCGCACAGTTTAAAGATGAATTTAGCACATTACATTTTCCTGAAAATAAAAATGTGTCAAGTGCATTTTGTAATAAACTTCTCATATTGTAATAACTTACTACATAATGCGAAAAAATTTACTACATAATGCATTGAGGTAGTTTATTACAAAATGTGTCAGTTTATTACATAATGTGGCTTTATTACATGATGACGTGACATTCTTATTACATTTTGGACTTTTATTACATAATGGGAATTTATTACATAATGCGGCTCAACAGACCCGATATCAGATACTGGTATCGGTGCATCCCTAACAGAAAGTGTTATTTAATTCAGTGCAGTGCTATTATTTATTCCTAGTGTGAAATTCAGTTTGCTGACAACCAAAATAAAAATAGAATTTTGGGAGAAAAAAACCTCTCGTCTCTTCTTCTATTCTGTTTACGCCCAAAACACAAACCGAAACCATGGCCAAGAACCGAGGTACGAACTGAATCATGTGATACCTGTACTGTTGCACCCCTAATGAACAGCTATATCATCAGTCAATTAAGTACAGGAAAATAAATGGTTTTGGCTGAAAAAACACAAAATACAGAGGATAGTAGTATAATAAATGGAGATAAACCACTTAAGAAAGGTTAAATCTAGAGAAAAATTAATTTAGGAACTGCCATAAAAGTGCTGCTGGGTCTTTCTGGGTTTATTTCAGTGTATGGTTTCATATACATGTGAGGTTCTTGAATTATTACTAGACACAAATAATTTTTCAGGTACTTTGTGAATCTCACTGGAAGCTGAAATAAGTAATAAAAAAAAAAAAAAAATCAATGACAGCACTTCATTTAACAGTTCAACAGCAGCATGACAAAGAGGAGCTGTGAATAATTCCCTTAATTTTCTGTTCAACTCTTTGAGCACACAAGGCTGCATCATAAATAAAACCACTCTATTAAAGTGGTGGCAATACACACCATCCCAGCATCTGTCCTGTCAGAGCCAGAGAGCTCAAACCGATCCCATGGGTCTGGAAACTGGATTAACAGAAACAGAAACACAGTTCACTGTTCAGTTTTATCGTCACCTGTGTGGTAAACATGGCGATGTGATGAAACTCTCCACGTCCTCCTTGTTTGACCGGTACAGTCAGGAAGAATCTGCTGCTGTCCTTGGAGAACACAGGTTCCTGGTTCTGCAGAACAGACACAAAGTTCTATCAACCAGGCTGGATGGGAACACACCGGACACATGGTCTGAAACAACCACTGTAAACGTTTTAGAGAGCTTTTTTATAGACTCTCATAGATACACACACTGTTAATATTGCTCATATTCATAGATATACATACTGTTATTTAGTGATGTAGTTCCCAAGACTGGTTGTGGTCTCAATTTTTTGTGGTCTCAGTCTTGTCACGAACTCAACTCATGTGGTCTCAGTCTGGTCTCAGCCTTGCTTCTCTTTGGTCTCGGTCTTGTCTCGGTCTCGACTTTCTTTGGTCTCGGTCTTGTCTTGGTATCGACTCTCTTTGGTCTCGGTCTTGTCTTGGTCTTGTCTCGGTCTTGACTCTCTTTGTCTCGGTCTCGGTCTTGTCTCAGTCTCGACTCTCTTTTTTCTCAGTCTCATATCGGCCTCAACTCTCTTTGGTCTCAGTCTCGACTCTCTGTGGTCTCAGTCTTGTCTCGGTCTCTACTGTCATTGGTCTCAGTCTCGACTCTCTTTGGTGTCAGTCTCAACTCTCTTTGGTCTTGGTCTTGTCTTGGTCTCGACTCTCTTTGGTCTTGGTCTTGTCTCAGTCTTGACTGTCTTTTGTCTCAGGTTGGACTATGTTTGGTCTCGGTCTTGTCTTGGTCTGGACTCTCTTTGGTCTTGGTCTTGTCTCAGTCTTGACTGTCTTTTGTCTCGGTCTGGACTCTCTTTGGTCTCGGCCTTGTCTTGGTCTTGACTGTCTTTGGTCTTGGTCTTGTCTCAGTCTTGACTGTCTTTTGTCTCAGGTTGGACTATGTTTGGTCTCGGTCTTGTCTTGGTCTGGACTCTCTTTGGTCTTGGTCTTGTCTCAGTCTTGACTGTCTTTTGTCTCGGTCTGGACTCTCTTTGGTCTCGGCCTTGTCTTGGTCTTGACTGTCTTTGGTCTCGGTCTTGTCTTGGTCTTGTCTCGGTCTTGACTGTCTTTGGTCTCGGTCTTGTCTCAGTCTTGACTGTCTTTGGTCTCGGTCTTGTCTTGGTCTTGTCTCGGTCTTGACTGTCTTTGGTCTCGGTCTTGTCTCAGTCTTGACTCTCTTTGGTCTCGGCCTTGTCTTGGTCTTGACTGTCTTTGGTCTCGGTCTTGTCTTGGTCTTGTCTCGGTCTTGACTGTCTTTGGTCTCGGTCTTGTCTCAGTCTTGACTGTCTTTGGTCTCGGTCTCCACTCTCTTTGGTCTCAGTCTTGTCTCGGTCTCGACTCTCTTTGGTCGCGGTCTTGTCTTGGTATCGACTCTCTTTGGTCTCGGTCTTGTCTTGGTCTTGTCTCAGTCTTGTCTTGGTCTTGACTCTCTTGGGTCTCGGTTTTGTCTCAGTCTCAACTCTCGTTGTCTTGGTCTCGACTGTCTTTGGTCTCGGTCTTTTCTCAGCCTCTACTCTCTCTCTTATTAGACCATCAAAAATCATCAAAAACAATGGTTATGCAATCAAGTACTAACTCCTGTGTGTATCATGTGACTAAAACAGACAGAAAAGAAAACATGGAATGCCTAAAAACACTGTTTTTGTCAGTACAATGCCATAGATATTGATGGAAGAACTGAAGTGATTTTGGTTATTATCAAGAAAACATGGAAAATGGATAGATATCAGCTCTGAAATTAAATTCTTATGAGCTATTTTTGTTGTTATCATTATATTTATCCAAACAAATGTACCTTTCGTTGTACCAGGCATTAAAATGAACAAGAAATTGAAGAAAACAAGGGTGGTCTAATACTTTTTTCTGTGACTGTAAATACATGAAATTAATTAAAAGAGTAATTTCATTTAACTGTTTTAAAGAAAAAAACGTACATCAAATTGTCCAACACTCTACACACTCACACACTGTAAATATTTTTTCCAGCCAGTACTGTATATTAGTTTAAAGTACGAACGCAGAGTAAATATCTCCCATCAACACTAACTCTGCCTCAGATGGAGAGAATTTACCCAGAAAGCTTTTGGTGTTTCCAATAAAGCGCAGTAGATCTTTGATGCCCATATGTGATACTCTTACATAAAACTCTGTTAGCGAAAGCCCTCTGTCTGCACTCACACAACGTCACACTCAGTAAATGAGCATCTTGCAGATTAGACAGTTAACAAAGACCGGTGATGGAGCATGCCAAGATTATCAAAATGGTTTAATTACCCAACAGTACAGCCAAACATGTACAGCTGCAGGGCTATACGATCAAATCCTGCCAGAACTTTTTCTCCTTGTGCTTTCCAACTCTCTGGGCAAATAACACCTCTAAAAGCTGAGTGGAATTTTGAAAAACAAAATAAATGGAGCCAAAAAGGAGCATTTTTCAGTTCATATGCCTCTTTTTTTAACCACAGGTGCAGTGTCTGGGTTTGGACTGGGTCACTTTCATTTAAATCAGGTTACCAGATTTATTTATTTATTTTTTTTATGCAAGTATGTTCATGAAAGTCCTGCAATTATCAAGCAAATATAGAAGTCAGTACAGAAACAAGGTCAGTAAATGAAACAGGAGATTTTATGGTTATGAACGGCAGGTGTCAACCTTGTCGTCAATGTTTAAAAGTACATTTCCCCTAGCCAGCATGTTCATGTGGGCCCCAGAAGGGTTACAAATGGATTGCATATAAGGGTCTCATGTGGGTTTGTCCGCAGTTTCCATGGTGACCCCACATGTGTTTGCCCATATCAGAATCAGAATCTCTTTACTACCTCCGCCAGGAGGTGTTGTGATCACTTTGCTTTGTTTGTTTGTTTGTTTGTTAGCAACTTTATGGGAAAACTATTACAACCATCTTTACCAAATTTTACCCACAGATAGGCCTAGGCCCTGAGATGAACCCATTAAATTTTGGGCCAAGTAGGCCAAAGTTCAAGGTCACAGCAAGGTCACAAAATCTCAAATTTTCCTATCTCTAATCATTGAGCAATTTTCAAAAATTCATAAAAAAATTCAAAACGACTTCAATTAGCCTCCAATTTGATACACCCGTAGCTTATAACAATATCTTGAATCTGGCACAAAATTGTCCACATCCACTGTGGAATGTGAACTCTGTGGACATTTCAATTTAACACTGAAAATCCCATTTACGACACATTTTTCATTTACATATGTTTCTATCTGGTTTATATATGTTTCTATGTGGTTACCTCTGCCAAGGAGGTTATGTTTTTGCCAGGGTTTGTTTGTTTGTTTGTTTGTTTGTTGGTTGGTTGGTTGGTTGGTTAGTTAGCAAGATAATTCAAAAAGTTATGGATGGATTTTCATGAAAGTTTCAGAAAATGTTGATACTGGCACAAGGAACAAATAATTAAATTTTGGTGGTGATTGGGGGGGGGGGGGGGCAGATCTGTCTTGGCGGAGGTCTGCGCTCTCCGAGTGCTTTTCTGCTTGTCATTGTACCAAGTACAACAAAACTGAGGTAAAGCTCTCAGGTTCAGTGCAAGAATTTACAGACAGACAACAAATATCAGTAAAACAACAACAAATATCAGTAAAAGGCACAGTTATTTACATTAAAAAATAAAAAGTATTGCAAACTAAGATATTTGTAAAATATAGAATTTAGGTAGTGCAAATGGCCTGTGAAGTTGTGCATATGACATGAAAGATAAATATTGTGGGATAAATAGTGTGAAGAATTAAAAAAAAAAAAAGATATATTCAGATCTCTGACTCTGATTCTGATTTGGGCAAACACATGTGGGGCCACCATGGAAACTGCAGACAAATCCAAATGGAACCCTTATATGCAGCCCAAATGTAACCCTTCTGGGCCCACATGGACATGCTGGCTGGGTATATGGTGAAAATCTGCCCAAAGCATTCTGTACTTTCACAGGCTGCAAGAAGATGTTAATGAGCCTATTTTATTTGTGTCATTAATTGACTTTTCACCATCTTACGGTCAGTACATTTTATTAATTTGTGTTTACAGTGAACCACATGGGCCCAAACAAACCCCCTCTTACTGCTGTGCCTGTATTTGCATCATTAGATACAGGATGTCAGAAAAGATTACAGCCCACTGTAAAGATACCAGTGGAAGGTCAAACACAGAAACCCACATTACTTGGAAGATTAAATTGGTTTTACAAACATACAGTACATAGAGGACTTCCGGTCAGAGCTGGCCCCCTCTATAAGTGAACCCAGTGACTGCTTAGGGCCCCACAACCACCAGGGGGCCCCAAACTTATATATCATGTCATTTGATTTGTTGATGATCTGGCAACGCCAAACAGCAATGAAAACCTGGCAACCCAGGATGAAGCGATTAGTCAGTTTGTTGGAGCTAGAGGCCGATAAACATAAGAAGAAAAAAGTTGCAGAAAAAAAGAAAGACGTCTCTCAAGGTAATGTGAAATACATTTTTCCATGAACACATAATGACAACAAATGCTTCATGGTAACACTCGGCGGAGTGTTTGAGCGCTGTCTTTTTAGTGTTCGGCGACAATCTAATGCGGTTCCCATGACATCCTGAGTCATTGTCACTACCGCTTTCAACTAAAAAACTATGCTATGCCAAACGCATTTTTGTTGGGGGGGGGGGGTGTCCTGGCCAAGACAGCAGCAGCAGAAGTTACACAAAATGGAAATCACAGCCATACTTCCACACTACTGTACATAACCACAATGAAAGTCAGTACTAAAAACAAACTTAAAACTGATAAGAACACACATATAAAACATCACCATTACTTTAAAAGGTACAAAAAGTATAAGAACAATGTTTCTTAAAAGGATCTCAAAGCTGAACCCAATTCAATCAGTTAGAAAAAAACATCTACATCCACATTTGTCCTTTTCCCACTGACTTAAAATGACTTTGAATGTATTAATTGTCACTATGTTAAAATATAAATCATCTGTTTGTATAGCCGGTGAGCTTTTGACATGAATTAGAGTTGTAATTCAGAGTGAAATTATTTTGTGTTTACAGATGTAAGGTACCCCCCCCCCCCCCCCGCCAACTTGTCTTGCTTAGGACCGCCACATGAATAGGGCCGGCCCTGCTTCCGGTTAACAGGCACATGGAATAGGCTATTCAAATATATGATGAGGTCCAGGCTTATTATCCAGAGCATACTGAGGTGGACAGACTGATTATTGCAATGCACTCATAGGAGCAAGATGAATACACTCAGCTGGGCTTGAGCCAAATAGTGAATTCAGCAAATGGACCTCGTCATCCGTCCACTTATAAGAACTTCTCTTGTTTGCTCCATTTTCCAAATAATCAAAACACAATTAACCCTTTCATGCATGAATTATGAGAACATTAATCAAGATTTGTGAGGTGCAAAAGTGTCCACTCAGGTCGATACCAATGAGTTTAATTTTTGAAGCAAAGAAACATGTATTTACTGATATACTGTGTGAAAACTATGAAATAAAAACATTTTTAATGCGGCTAATCTGATGTTTTCTCATATTTTAACATACTCTAAAACTAGTTATTACTCACTTCATGGAGATAATATGCCAAAAAAAAACCAAAACACTTTGTTAAAAAACAAAACAAAACTGTTAACAATCTATAACAATCATCAAGTTTTAGTCAGGTTTATCAAGAACAGCAAAGTTACAGTTATGATATGAATTGCAGTGTTTGGGATGGTGCATAAGTGTCCGCTGTGTTGGCTGATATGGAAAGTGAAGAAATGGAACGAACAAGTTTGCAGCCGTACATAATGACCACTACAAGTTCCACCAATCAGTGTTCTTTAGCACACAGCCCCGCCCCCAAGAATTCTGGCCAATCTGAAAAATCCCACCGGGAACTTTTTTCAAGGAAAGTTTGGGGTCAAGACAATGGTTTTTGCCTGGGGATTTTTAGTGGAAACAAACTGAGGTTTTTCTAAGTTAATGGTAAAGTCAAAATCCCTGGAAAACTTCCTGTGGGTTAGGGTTAGGGTTAGGAAAAGAGCTCCAGACTAAAAAACAGAGGAGACTTACCTGCTTGGAAAGCCACAGTTCTGAGCTTTCTTCATGTCTCTGAAAAAGATAAGAAAGCCAATAATCAGGTAGGTTCTCAGTAAACCAGTTTAACAAGTTCTTTTTTTTTCCCAAAATGAATCTTCTTAATATAATCCAAGTATGACTATTTACTAAACTGTATTTTGTAATTGTTGCTAAAAACACTTCACATTGCAAAGACATTTCAGAGAGGATTCCACTGATTTGGTTCTCACTAAGATAAAAAAAAAACAAAAAACAAAACAAAACTTAGATTTAGAAGTGTTAGATAACTTATCTTGTTTTAAGTGTTAATTTCTTATTTAAGTGTTCATACATCTGCAGACATGCTTATTTCTCGATTTAACTATCTTAACTCGGAAATCTTGCCCAGTGAAATTATCTTGCTGCATGGACAGATATTTCACTTGTTTTGAGTTCCTTTTTCCTCTGATTTAGTGTTTTTATCTTGTTTTTAGACACCTTTTTTTGCAGTGATGACACTCGTTGATTCTGGTGGCCAGTGTTCATCTGTCGTCTGCTGGTTACAGCTACAGACACACTGTGTGACTGCAGCTACAGTCCAATCCGATCTGTATCAGTAATGCCAAGACCAGTTCAATATGCCACCAAGTACTTATTAAAGCGTCTTTCCTGAATCTCCATTCATCCCATACTGCTGCTTGACCCCTTGGCATCAATTTCCAATGTCTGGGGATCTCAATAGGGTGTCAGATGGCATCGGTGTAAATCCTGACATGCTGGAAATTGTCAACATGGGCCTGATGACATAGTTAAGTATCAAAACCATAAATCTACACACAGGAGACCAGGATCCAAGCCAGCCACAGAAGGAGACTGAGATGTTTTGGCTTAGATTCTGGATGGCTATCATAGTGTCCATTGTTAAATACAGTCTATAATGAAAACTGATGCAATACAACGAATAAAAACACCATGGTACCAACATCCGCTATCGGTCCAATTGTTATTTTAGCTATCGGTATTGGTCCTGAATATCAGGATTGGCACATCCCTCATTTCAAGTAATAAAAGAACTGTTGGTCTCATTCTATTTTAAAAAAAATTAAACCATGTCTTAAATATTTTTCGCTGGAATTGCAATACAATTTAAGGAAAATATCACCTTCTCAAGTCAATGTGTTTAAAAACCTGCATCACACCCAATTCACACGTCTGCTGTTACTTTGTGTAATGACCATGCATCTGAAATGTTAAATATAGGTCATATAAGTGCATACATTGGTGTATGACCTGTGGTATATGGTGTATAGAGTGGGAATCGATAAGAATTTAACTATTCTGATTCCATTATCGATTTTGGTTATTGATCCAATTCCTTATCCTTATTCCTCTTATTGATTCTCATTGGGTGAGGGAATAAAAGAGTACAAACGGGTGTTTGCATTAACTGTCTTTTGTATTTCCATCTATGCACAGAAAATATTACATATACAGCATGTACAAATAATAAGAACAGATGATGCTGGGCCCGGTTTGGTGGTGGTGGTGGGGGGGGGTACAGTGAAAGTGAAACAAAAAATGCTTGACAGTTTGACTCGGCTCATTTCCCGTTGTTGTGCACCCCATTTCCTTTCCCCTACCTTCAGAAACTTGTATTTGAGGGGGTACAATGTTTGTTGCCCACACTGGAACCAGAACTGGGCCCAGATGAGGGCATGGTGTTCACTCTGCTGTAGATTCACAAGTGTCACTAAGTAGCGAATCAAATGAATCACATGCTGTGGACAAATGTTTGAGTAGATTGGAGGGATTCCACTCTTTTGAAGAAATGGAATTTTTGCAATTGTTCCAGTGGACCTGGTGTCGTCGTTTTAGACCGTTTCTGTCTCAATGCTATGTTGGCTACGTTCTGACCAAAAAAATGCAGCGTTCGCGTGACGTCATCACGTATGTGCAACAAAGGTGGAATCGATAAGCAGAGTCATTAATCAGGTATGCAAACGATTCCAAGGAATCGAACGACTGAGATCCGATTCTCAAAAAGAACTGGTTCTCGATTCCCATCCCTAATGGTGTGCATTGGTATACTTTGGTATACACACACCTATACTACTATGTAATGTGGCGGTATTTGGGATATTTTGTAAAATATTTCAAGTTAAACAAATCATAATGTGGTCTTTCCTATACAAGATATGATACAAAAAAATATGGTTATATTTAATAAATGTTGCTCTCTCTTTGGTAGGGTTGTTTTAACTCTGCAGAGAGATTATTATGAACCCCTTTATTACAGTATTTTGCTTTTGGCTTCAACATGCCGCTAGATACACCATCCCCAATCTGAACCCTTTTTATTCGCATGAACAGAATTGGAAGCTGGAGATATGGCAGAGGAGACTGGATCATGTTTCCAGGCTTGAACTGATCCACCTTTTGGCTGGGGCTGATGTGTTTGTTTGTGCTAATCACACCAAATCAGCACATGCTTAACTAGAGAATGGCCTGTTGAGCTGCACAGCTTAGCTGCTCTGGATTATCCAAAAATGGAGGGGCAGTGAAAGGATTTGATCCCAGCAGATGTGATTAGATCTTTTAAGCTTTCTCCTACTGAAAAGACATGTTACTTGAAGAACCTGCTCATTATGATCCACGTAAAGTGACATGAGGAACTCGCTCAGTAGTGATGTTGGATGGAATGAAGACACCTGTGGATTAAACACCTGTCTGTTTTTACCCTAACAACAGCCTTTTCAAAGCTCTAACTAAGACTTTGTGACAAAACCGAACCAAACCTCAGCATGGTCACAACCAAGGTTATAATAGTTTTGGATTTTTCATTATAGTTTAGTTTTATTTAGTTTTGACCTTTTTTCCCTCTAATTCAGTTAGTTTTAATTAGTTTTTAGAGCAGGTTTGCTAGTTTTAATTGGTTTTCATTTTTTCCTAAATGCTTAGTTTTAGTTTAGTTCTAGTATTAGTTTTAATTTATTTTTTTTTATAACTTTTATCTTCCTCGCTGTCGTGTTCAAATAAATCCCAGACAGGACTCTGCTGCTTTCTCCCAACTTTAGTCTCCATGTTTCCAGGTAGACTGGGGAAGAAAAGACGACTCTAAACCACAAGTGATGAGAAGTGACGTACTGTATGGTGCCACTAGCTAAAATTGCTCAAGTGAAATAAATCAATTTCATTTCAATCCAACGCTGACAAAGACTAAAACAAAGGGAATTTTATCCATAATTTTTTTAAAATATATTTTAGTTAGTTTTGTAAACAAACAATACAGTTTCAGTTAGTTATCATTTTTTCTTTTAATTATAGTTTTTATTTATTTCAGTTAACAAACATGTTTTTTTCGATTCTAGTTTTTGTCATTTTGTTAATTTTCGTTAACGATAATAACCTTGGTCACAACCTGAATGCAATAGAGATATAATCAGTGAGGGATCCAGAAAAAAAATGTTAGGGGCCCCAGGAGAATGGTGGGGTCCAGGGTCGGAGTCTCAGTGGGGGTTTAAGGGGGTGAAGCGAAGCAAAATTAACATTATAAATGCTTCAAATCACATAAAACTATTTCTATTGTTATTATTATTATTATTATTATTATTATTGTCATTATCATACACTAATAAAATGAATACAGCTTAACCTCACTAATGTGACCACTGCTGGAACTAAAGCAGAGTTGGCTTTAATAAGGTTGGCCTCAGTTATGGGATTGAATTCCAAATAATTTAAAATTAGACTCACAAGGATACAGTAGAGGTTTAGGTCTATGTTTGACACCTTTGTTCCACAGCAGCTAAAAACATATTTAATATTCAGTCCGTACAGTTCTGCAGTTCCTACTGTATAATAATACATTCCATACTTTCTGTGGCTGCCCATTTGTTTTCATGCAGCGAGGTCATAGTAGTTTTGGATTTTTCATTATAGTTTAGTTTTATTTAGTTTTGACTGTTTTTTTTCTCTAATTCAGTCAGTTTTAATTAGGTTTTAGAGCAGGTTTGCTAGTTACCTTACCAGCCGACAGGCTGTAAGCTATTGTCATCATGCAGCGTCTGTCGTCGTCTGTTGTTGTCTGTCGTCTGTTACAAAAATTTCAATCGTATTCTTCTCTGAAACTACAATTCCGATTGACTTCAAACTTGGTATACAGCTTCTTTATGATGATGTCAACAAAAGTTAGTGAAATTATTTAGATCCGGCCCTGATTCTGGATTTGGTGTGACTTTGAAAAATGTCCCCATTATAAGCGATACGAAGTGGATTGATGCAATAACTCAGTAAATATAAATGACATCAAGTTGGAATTTGAATTTTTTACAGATCTGATTAGAATACGACCAAAACATGGGCTATTTCTGTAATATAATAAATACACAGAACTGGGTGATAATAAATGGCATCTGGATACATTTCCCAAAGCTTTTAATTTGGCCGGTAAGCTACAGGGCCATTGGTCCTATTTTTAATGCTGGGGCGAGGAGGTGAGCAGAAGAGAATCGGAGGGTGCGGGAGGGGGCATGAGGCTGAAGTAGGTCGATGAGGTGGGGTGGGGGGGCTGGTGTTGGAGGGCTTTGTGGGTGAGGAGGAGGATCTTGAATGTTATTCTATATTTGACAGGGAGCCAGTGGAGGTGTTGGAGGACGAGGGTGATGTGTTCACGTAATCGGGTGTGGGTGAGGAGATGGGCGGCAGAGTTTTGAGTTTTGAGGGTAAACCATAGAGAAGGCTATTGCAATAGTCGAGTCTGGAAGTGATAAAAGTGTAAATGAGTGTTTCAGCTACATTGTCCACATTATGAAACACTACTTTACTGGTGGTAGTTTAAGAAAATAAATCTACAAACTCGGCCTCTCTACACCAGTTTTCATCCATCTAACTTCACATTTTCCTGTGATTCTAAGATCGCAGCTACTCTGAAAATAAAGCCATTTAACATGTTTTGTTACTGCCTGCCTGTCTGCCTGCCTGTGCTTAACAGTTAAAAGCTTCATGAGTGTCATACAAAATACTCAACATACCTCCAATATCAGCTCAGGTCACAACAAGCACTTATTACTTTAAAAGATAAAGATGCTTCGAAATAACAAAGGCTTACAGAAAAGTTTAGGAAAAAAAAACAAGAGACAGCAAACACAAAAAAAAATGTTACCTTGAAAATCTAATCAGATATAACAACTCATGAGCCGTAACAAGACTTAATGAAATATAAATCTTGCAGAAGCGGCAGACTGAAATTTGATAAACACTTTAGCCTTAAGTGAAGAAAATTGGGAACATTATGCAGCATTGAACAGGTAATTACATTTCCATTTCTTCTCCCTTTATTTAACCATCAATAGACAAATAAAATGATAAATTACATGGTGGGGCCTGGCGAGAACTTGTTTGTAACCTAGTGAACATTGTGTCATAGCTCATTAAATGTAGTTCCAAGTTTCCAAATTGTATGGATGTGTAAAAATAAGATGGACTGAGATGGTTTAATGTGAAGCTGCTCAAGAAGTCAGTTCAATTTCAATGAGAAAATACAAAAAACATTGTTAATTTTACATTATACTTACTACATTATGAGCTTTAAACTGAATTATATGACATATTGAGAAGGTTAATGGTGGTTTTAATACATAAACACAATATAAATGGTCAAACTTGTCTTAAAAAATCTCATTTGTTTTCTGACAATGATCTGGAGCTGTTATGTTGCTGTTTGGATGCAATCAATAAAAAAAAAAAAAAAAAAAAAAAACTGATATAAATGTTTTACACCCACCATGGCTGGATGTGTGATAGTCTAATGTGTTAAAACAGCAAAGTCCCAAGGTGAGACAAGGCTGAATGATTGAGGCAGATGTAAAAATACTGTTACTGTTGACTGAATCTAAACAGTTTTCAGAGCAGTTCAGGTCTTCAGTCAGAAAGGACTGTATTATGGAAAGGTAATGTGGTGAAAATACATATACTGCATATGTGTAAACTGAGCTTTAAGGTGATAATCAGTGTTACGAGTAATATGTTACAAAAGCAATGCATTACACTAATAGATTACTTTTAGCTGTAACGCAGTACTGTAGGCATTACTAATCAATTTTCAGTAATATTTTACTCGGTACATGTTCAATAGCGCTTGCGTTACAACACACTTTTCACCTATAATTTAATTGCTCAAATGGAAAAGAAAAAAAAAAAGCAAGACTATGAGACCTTAAGTCACAGGTGTCAAACATGCGGCCTGGGGGTCAAATCCGGCCTGCTGAAGGGTCCAGTCTGGCCCATGGGATGAATTTGTGAAATGCAAAAATTACACTAAGATATTAACAATCCTTTTAGTTCAGGTTCCACATTCAGACAAATTCAATCTCAAGTGGGCAGGATTCAGTAAAATACAATCATAACAACATATAAATAATGAAAACTCCAAATTTTTCTCTTTGTAAATGTAAATATTTTCATGTATTTACACTAAAACAAAGTATAATTTCGCAAAAATGTGAATAACCTGAACAAATATAAACAACCTGAAATGTCTTCAGAGTTGTTTTTTTTTTTTTTTTAATTTTTATTTTAACAATATTCTGTCTGTTATTAAATGTTTTGTGTATTTGTAGATCCACTGTGATCTGTAAGTTATAATGTACATGTGTACTGCACAACTGAGGCATAATATTGTTATAATTACACTTATTTTTTCAGTTTTTTTCATGTTATTCCCATGTTTTGAAAGGATAGTTTGTAGATGTAAAACTTTTCATAATGTAAATCAACTTTTTTCGCTCTAAAACATAGAGAAAAGTTTGGAATTGACATTGTTAGGGTTATTATAATATTATTATTTTACTGGTTTGGCCCACTTCAGATCAAATTTAGCTGAATGTGGAACTGAACTAAAATGAGTTTGACACCCCTGCCTTAAGGAATCAAAAATGCATCAGTAAAGTTCTATTTCCTGTTGGTGTTCAGCCAATGGGTGAACACAGCAGAAGACAGTCCATTGTCCACATGTACGTATGCTCATTACTAACCCTAACCCTGCTTTACAGAAGCTAGTTAGCATGATCCCTGTGATCAGCAATGACAAGGTAAGATAACGTTTCTATGACTAGTTAGAATTCTTTATTGATTGCGGATTTATCTACCGGTGACCTCAGCACCCCCTGTTAGAACATGTCAAACGTTGAAAAAATGCAAGTGTTCCTGCTGGGATTCAAACATCATAGACCACTGCTTCCCAACCTTTTCAACATCACAAATTTCTGGCGACCCCAGACATTCAAAACGGAGACTGTTTTTTGCTAAAATTAATTTGTTTTTGATCATGTAATGGTTTGCTATACTACACTGAACAAAAATATAAATGCCACACTTTTGTTTTTGCTCCCATTTTTCATGAGCTGAACTCAAAGATCTAAAACTTTTTCTATGTACACAAAAGGCCAATTTCTCTCAAATATTGTTCATAAATTTGTCTAAATCTGTGTTAGTGAGCACTTCTCCTTTGTCCTTTGCTGAGATAATCCATCCACCTCACAGGTGTGGCAGATCAAGATGCTGATTAGAAAGCAGGATTATTGCACAGGTGTGACTTAGGCTGGCCACAATAAAAGGCCACTCTAAAATGTGCACTTTTACTGTATTGGGTGGTCCAGGGGGGTCAGAAAACCAGTCAGTATTTGGTGTGACCACCATTTTCCTCGCACAGTCTTCTTCATGAATTCTCTGAAACAGCTTTGGAGATGGCTTATGGTAGAGAAATGAACATTCAATTCACAGGCAAAAGCTCTGGTGGAGATTCCTGAAGTCAGCATGCCAATTTCATATTCCCTCAAAACTTGTGACATCTGTGGTATTGTGCTGTGTGATAAAACTGCACATTTTAGAGTGGCTTTTTATTGTGGCCAGCCTAAGGCACACCTGTGCAAAAATCCTGCTGTCTAATCAGCATCTTGATATGCCACACCTGTGAGGTGGATGGATTATCTCAGCAAAGGAGAAGTGTTCACTAACACAAATTTAAACAGATTTGTGAACAATATTTGAGAGAAATAAACCTTGTGTGTACACAGAAAAAGTTTTAGATCTTTGAGTTCAGCTCTTGAAAAATGGGAGCAAAAACAAAAGTGGAGCATTTATATTTTTGTTCAGTGTATGTTGTAAATAATCGTTAATTTTAGACGACATTTAGTCTATATAATGTATATTATAATGGACGGAGGCAGAAAATCCAGGTGTAGATTACTGCACAAAGTGAGAATTTTATTTTCCTTGGTCAGGATATGTACAGTCAGTCCAGCTTGGATTTACAAGGCTGACGATTAATACTGAACAAACAAGAACTGAAACTATGAATTATGAAAGAGCTGCAGCATCTGAAACTGACCACAATGAACATTTGACAGATAAACAGAACCACAGCGCTTCAGTTTCAGACTCACAGTTTGTCATGTCTTTATGTACTGGGATTGTCTTTGTCAACTCACCATATTTAATGGGACAGCTGAGTCTAGACACGTTGCTGCAGCCTTTTTAAAATTTTTATCAATTACTAGAAATTTCAGGCGACCCCATGGTTCACAAACAGTCACAGACCATAGCATTACTTACTGAGCTATCCATCCACATGTACTTCTGCGTGTTTAACGATATGATACAATATGATACACTTTTTTGTCCCCTTAGGGAAATTTCTGTTGGACCCCAGAAGCTGCACAGGTGAAGCTGCCAGTTAATAACAGAAGTATTAGACTAAGCAGCAGTCTGTATTTGTTAAATGACACATATAAGTTACAGTTAGATCATAAAAAATGCAGGATACTAATTCTGATCACTTACTTCGCAAAGAAATGCCTACTTCTATTTTGGAAGAATGACTCCCCTCCATCCTTTAAGATCTTCCATGAACAACTGTCTTCTCTTTTACCTTTAGAGAAACTGACTTTGGATAAATACAATCGGGGCCATCTCTTTAATGAATTTTGGTTGCCTCTACTTTCTGGTATGGAGAAAGTTTGAGTTTGTAGATAACAAATACTGCCCTATTATTGCTATTTATGTTACAGTATGCATAATTATGTTCATGCTTATGTTGTTACCCTTATTAATGTTTTTGTGAGGATGATGAGAATTTATTTTTTTTAATTATTATTATTTTTATTTTATTATGATTTTTATTATTATTATTATTATTATTATTATTATTATTATGTATTTGTTTATTTATCTTTCTTTAGATATGTATATTTTTGGCTTGTTACTTTTGTGTGTGTTTAGTTGATTTATTTCTTAAGGGATGGGAGGTGGGAAGAATGCACAGAGGAGAATTGTAAAAAGTGAGACCCAGTATGATTATGTTTGTACGGTATTTGGAGGATTCTCCTGTGTGAAATAAAAATATATTTAAAGAAGTATTAGACTAGAACACAGGTGTCAAACATGTGGCCAAATCCGGCCCATCAAAGGGTCCAATCTGGCCCGTGAGATGAATTTGTGAAATGCAAAAAGTACACTGAAGATATCAACAATCAATGGTGTTAAAATCATTTTAGGTCATTTCGATCTAAAATGGGTCAGACCAGCAAAACACTATCATAATAACCTATAAATAAAGAAAACTACAAATTTCTGTCTTTGTTTTAATATAAAAAAGGTAAAATTACACAAAAATGTTTACATTTACAGACTAGCCTTTTACAAAAAATTTTAATATCCTGAAATGTTGTAAGAGAAGTATGTAGAATTTTACCAATATTCTGCCTGTTACTACATGTTTTGTGTATTTGTAGATCCACTGTGATCTATAAGTTATGATGCACATGTATAAATGATAAACTACAGTGTAATACTGCTAAAATTACACTAATTTTTCTTAAGAATTTTCGAGTTGTTCATATTTGTTCATGTTATGTTCAAGTACAGTTTGTAGATGTAAACATTTTCATTATGGAATTTGACTTTTTTTCACTCAAAAACATAGAGAAAACTTTGGTGTTGACATTATTTATCAGTTCTTATCCTATTATTTATATTATTTTACAGGTCCAGCCCACTTTATAACATATTAGTCTGTATGTGGCCCCTGAACTCAAATGAGTTTGACACCCCTGGACTAGAACAAAGATGCAATCACATAACCTACACATACTGCAGAAGACTCTCATAGATAGTTAAAAGAAACATACTAGCAATAAATATTATGCAGCTCACCTATTTCTTGTACTGGGGGGGGGGGGTGTTATTATTTGACTTTGGGGGGTGGGGGGGATTCTACTGCGCACACTCTAGTTATGACAAGAGTCTCTATGTAACTCAAAGTAATACAGGAGTCACGTAACGCATTACAATTCTGAGACAGTAAAATCATAAGGTAAGGAACTGCTTTTAAATAACAGTAACAAGTAATCTGTAATGGATTCCAGTTTGCAAGTAACTTGCACAACACTAGTGATAATGCAGTACAAAGGGAAAACAGACCAGACCTTATCTGGATGTGTCTCCTAATCGTCCTCTGCAGATGTCACTGAATTCCACCTGTCTTTACTCTCAGCTTCTGTGTGATTTTGCTGTACTTTTCGGATCATTCAGTGGATGGAGGAGGGTCAACACTCACCGTGACACAGGCTCCAGTGGTGGTGTCGCACACAGTCAGAATGGAGATATTCTGCGCCCGGTTCAACCATCGAACTGATGTCTTTGTCTTGCTGATCCACTTGACCATGGTCACATAATGTTCTCTATGGAAACATCACAGTTACACGGGTTATTTCACATTCTGCATTTATGTGTGAATTATCTGGGATACAAATTCTGTTCAGTTGTTACTCTGTGTATAATTATATAACAGAAGAAAGAGAATTAAAGCTGCAAGCGGCATCTGAAGGCCCTCACCACGGGCACGTCCAGTAGAAGTATGTCCATCGTTCAGCAGGTGGCGCTCTAGCACTAAATTTCAATGTCTTCTGACGAATGGGTGTAGGCCTGGGAGATTGACAACTGATTCAAATTTGAGGCAGATCTTTGGTTTTATGTCCAAACTAAAGAAATTTTAGTATAAATAAATCTGTAGGGGGTGCTATGCAGCTAAAATTGAATTTCTTCCTTTGAATGGGTGTAGACCTGCGAGATTTACCACTGAGTCAAGTTTGAGCCAAATCGGTGTTCGTATGTTTGAATTAATGCAGTTTTTGTGAAGGTAAATTTGTAGGGGGCGCTATTTAGTGAAATGTCATTTTCTTTTGATAAATAGGTGTAGGCCTGGGAGATTGACAACTGATTCAAATTTGAGCAAAATTGGTGTTTGTATGTCTAACGTGAAGTAATTTTCGTAAAGGTAAAATTGTAGGGGACGCTATAGCACCGAATTTCAAATTTTTCTGATAAATGGGTGTAGGCCTGAGAGATAGACGTCTGAGTCAAATTTAAGCCAAATCGGTGTTCGTATGTCCGAACTGATGTCATTTTTGTAAATGTACATTTGTAGGGGGCGCTATAGTGCGAAATTTCAATTTCTTTCAATAAATGGGTGTTCTCTTATCGATTCTCATTGAGTGAGGGAATAAAAGAGTACAAACGGGTGTGTCTTTTATTTTATATTTCCATCTCTGCACAGAAAATATACCATATACAGTATGTACAAATAATAATAAGAGATGACACCAAGCCTGGTTGGTGGGGGCGTGCAACTTAAGGTGGAACCAGTTCAACTCGGCTCGACTCGTCTCCCGTTGTTGTGCACCTCATTTCCTTTCCCCTACCTTCGGAAACTTGTATTTGAGGGGGTACGACGTTTGTTGCCCGCACTGGGACTGGAACTGGGCCCAGCGTTCACTCTGCCACTACATTCACAATTGCCACTAAGTAGTGCATTGAATACATGACATTCCTGTAAATGAATCACATGCTGTGGACAAATGCTTTAGCAGATAGGAGGGATTCCACCCTTTTGAAGAAGTGGAAGCTTTTCAAGTGTTACAAGTGGACCTGATGTCGTCTTTTTAGACCGTTTCTACCTTAACACCATGTTGGCTACGTTCTGACCAAAACAATGCAGCGTACGCGTGACGTCATCGCACATGCGCAACAAAGGCGGAATCGATAAGCAGAATTGTTAAGCAGGCAGGCAAATGATTCCTAGGAATCGAGCTACTGGGACCCGGTTCTCAAAAAGAACCGGTTCACGATTCCCATCCCTAACAGTGAGTGTACCTGCTTTGTGAGGTACCATGAAGTAATGGTACTAATGTAAGGAATAATGTTCAAAGGGATAATGTGGATGTTGACAGGTGTCTGGATCAGCACTTATGTTGGTCTAATGTTTTAAAAATGTTCTAATGTTCTAAAATACATGTGTTTTTCTTGTATTTTTTATGTTTATGTGTTTATGTTTATGTTTACGCATTTGGCAGACGCTTTTTTCCAAAGCGACTTACAGGGGAAAACCAATTAAATCACTCAATCAATCAAATTTTATTTATATAGTGCCAGATCACAAAAAGTTATCTCTTGACATTTTATATATAGAGTTGGTCAAAACCAGACTCTAAGTCAATTCTACAGAAACCCAACAGAATCAATTATGTATACTTGTATTTTTTTTTATGGGCAAAGAACCAAACATAGTAATTTCATTGACCTTGATTTTCTACATGACAATAAAAAAGACTGAAAAATTTCACAAAAGTAATAAAGTTTTTGTTATGTCGTCCAATAACACATTGAGGTTGAAATTTTGAATTTCACAGTATTTCTATGAGTGAAATATGAAGGGTTAAGAGCAAGTCCTTGTGAGCAGTAGTTATATATTTGATGATATAAATATTTGATATGACTTAAGGATATTGTTACTGAAATCAGAGTACAAAACATTTTTGGAGCTGGGAACTGAACTTGGGTGAAGGATGCATCTTAAAGTTGCCAACTTCCTCAAGTTTTACAACTGTTTAGAATAACTTCAGTGTCAAGCTGCTGCCCCCTCAAAGTCCTGTCAGTGAGTTGAAGAAGTTTCCAGTCTTTTAACACTGAAATGAGGTTCTGTGTTCAGACTCTCTTATTTTACAAAGCTTTGTTAAAGACAGCAGCAAGGTTATTATCGTTAACGAAAACTAACGAAATGACGAAAACCAGAACTGAAGAAACATTTTCATTAACTGAAATAAATAAAAACTATAATTAAAAAAAAAAAAAAAACGTAACTGAAACTGTATTGTGTGCTTACAAAAGCTAAAACGTATAAAAATTGCAGATAAAATTTCTTTCATTTTTGTCTTTGTCAACGTCGGATTGATTCGAAATCGATTTATTTCGTTCTAGCAATTTTAGCTGCTGGCACCATATGACACTTCACGGTCCGTCACTTGTCATCACTTGTCATTTAGAGTCATCTTCTCATCCCCACTCTACCTGGAAACATGGAGACTAAAGTAAAGGAGAAAGCAGCAAAATCCTGTATGGGATTTATTGGAATACGATGGAGAAAAAGACAAAAGATATATAAAAAAAAAAAAAAATCCTAAAACTATACTAAAACTAAGCATTTAGAAGAAAATGAAAACTAATAAAAACTAGCAAACCTGCTCTAAAAATGAATTAAAACTACCTGAATTAGAGAAAAAAAAAGTCAAAACTAAATAAAACTAAACTAGAATGAAAAATCCAAAACTATTATAACCTTGGTCAGCAGCTCTGTCCTACACAATGAAATAAACAAATACATCACAAGACTGTGGTAGATGTTTCCTTTTTTAGGAAAAAAAGCCAATGGGTGTGTTCCATCTAAAGGGGGCTCCCACTTTTCAGACTGGGTATCCGAGTCTGTATCCGAGTCCACTGGACCCCAAAGGCCACTTAATGTTATCAATGTGAATGCAAATGTTCCATGTGTGAGTACCGTACCCAAGTCCACCTGAGAAGGTAATCCTGGGTACGGACTGCGTGGATTCCAGTACGGAATGTTGCTTGTGTGAAAGCAATCTGTACCCAAGACCAGAAGTGACCGAACCACCATACCAGCCTCGGATTCATGTGGCACGGGCTCGCCTTATCAACCGAACCGCCCAGTGATATATCAGGGACAACTACGGTAGTTCTTCTTCTCTTTGCCTCAGACAGGCTAACAGATAGAACTAGAAGCACTCGGAGAGCGCAGACCTCCGCCAAGGCTGATCAGTGGGCCCCCCCACCCCCGATCACCTCCAAAATTTAATCATTTCTTCCTTATCCCATTTCCAACAAACCCTGAAAATTTCATCCAAATCTGTCCATAACTTTTTGAGTTATGTTGCACACTAACGGACAGACAAACAAACAGACAAACAAACAAACAAACAAACCCTGGCAAAAACATAACCTCCTTGGCGGAGGTAATAATATTGCCTGTCTTGCCGCCATTGTAAACAAATGAACAGAACGGTTGCTCAGTTGATGACGTAAAGGTTTGTCACTTCCGTGTTTGTTAGACAGCTACAGAATTCCTTCCACACCGTCACCCAATGTTTCAGCCCTGTAACCCCCACTCGTTCTTGGGCACAAGCTATGTGCTCGTGAACATAACATCTGCAGGAAAGGTATGGTTGTATCCAGGTATAGCACGGATCCAGATAGTCAGTCTGAAATCGCCCCTTGTCTCCGAGGGAAGGCTTTTGCTGTGGTAGAAGCAGAGTCTGGCTGAACGTCTAACCGTCTAACCCCAAAACAATGTGGTTTTCATCCTAGTTATGCAATATTTGACCAACTCTTTACCCATATCAGTGAGCTTAAGGCTGCACAGGAGTTTGCCAAACTGGTTGACAAGAAATTTGACTGAGACCTAGGGCTGTGCAATTAATCGAAATTCAATTACGATTTCGATTATTACACGCAACGATTACAAAAATTATGTAATCGAGAAAAAAACGATTATTAATTTTGAGTCCTTTTAATTCACGCGCACGCAAGCTACCATGAGCTGCTCTGCCCCGCCCCCCTCTAAGCTACTGCTGCCTGCTAGCCGGCAGGTCCACCCCAAGAGGAAAGTTGTACCTAGCGGTCTGGAAAAACGGCAAGAGAATCACAGCAGAAGTGCTTGGTAAACAAAAAAGGCAAGTCAAATTCAATTGTATGGAATCACTTTGGGTTTGATGAAGAAGACGAAGAGCAAAAACACATCACGTGCAAAAAGTGTTTCGTAGTTGTGTCCACACCGACCGGTAACACAACAAACCTTTTTAACCATCTAAAGTTTAACCACCGCCACCTTTATCATAATCTTATGAAAAACTAAAACACATAAAAACAACTCCGTCTACAACTTCGTCCGCAATGCAATCTTCAGTCTCCGAATCTCTTTACGCTGCAACTCCCGTATTAACCTAACCTAACCCATATAACCCTAACGTGCGTCTTCTAGATGGCTGATGTATACAGAAGGTCTGAACTGAAACCTCACGGCACGCCACTGAATTTACTGTTTCATACTACATTGAACATACTTAAATTTATAATTTGCACTTTACGTGAGTTTTTTTTTTTTTTTTTTTTTTTATTGCTACAGTTCTATGGCAAGTCTATAGCAGTTTAATTACAGTGCACTATTTGTTTACAAAAGGAAACATACTTGAATTTACAGTACACTTATTTGCATTAAAAGATTTTTTTGTTTCGTAAAAAAGTGAACATACTTTGTTTTAGTGGTTAAAAGCTTTATTAATGTTTAAAGAGTATATTTTACATTGTTTTGCAAGAAAAAAATAAACAACTTTAAGGTTAACAAATAATCATTTTTAATAATCGTGATTTCAATTATTGCTAAAATAATTGTGATTATTTTTTTTTCTATAATCGAGCAGCCCTACTGAAACCTGCTGGACATTTCATGTGGGGGGTGCTTTGGTTTTATGTTGTGGGCTGCTCAGGGCCTGTATGGATGGTGAGACAGAGCTTCTTTAACATTTTTTTACTGCCAGTTAGTCAGGTGCATTTTCAATGTGGGCTCAACTCTGTTTTTGTCACTGTTCATTATTTTTATGGGCAAAATTTCTAGATGCATCCAGGGAATGGAGGGTGTCTGGTTCAATGACCTCAGGATTGCACTTCTGCTTTTTGCAGATGATATGGTCCTGTTGGCTTCATCAAGCTATGAACGTCTTAGGCAGTTTACCACAAAGTGCGAAAAGGCTTGGATGAGGATCAACACCTCCAAGTCTGAAGCCATGGCTCTGAGCTGGAAAACAGTAGACTTCCCATGTTTCATGTTAGTGTAGATCGATACTTTTATTATGTTGTACTTAATCATGTTATACTACATGTGACCTTTGTACACACTCATACTGTGTATAAAGTTCATACAAGCTGTGAGAAATAATCTTCGGTTCTGCACACATCTCATCTACATAACACCATGTACTGAGCATATTGTGTGGAGGCCCTTCTGGAATACAGATGCGCCAACTAAGCCATGGACTTATCTGCAACTTACGTAGCATATACGTGGAACAACTCTGAAGAAACCATAAAAACACCTGTCGCCATATGCAACTTGTATTCAGATGCCGATACTCTGTCAGTGTGCCTGTTTACCCTGCGTATGCCAAATAAATCCTTCCTCTTTGAGACGATCCACTGTTTCACGCTGTCTTTGTGAAACCAACAATGACATTAGCAATGAGCTGCTGCCCCTAGTGGAGGAGTTTAAGTATCACAGGGTCTTGTTCATGATAGAGGGGAGGTTTTAGAAGGAGGCTGGCAGATCACTGCTGATGCCGAGCTAGATATGACTTAGTATCTGATAACAATGGCTTCATTTCTCATAATGATTAGATACTTGCTCAAAAATGAGAGCTAGATGAGATAAGAAACATTTTGATAATTTATGTACTTTTGATATAGTTTCTAATTAATCCAAGATGCAAAGGCATTAGTTTAAAGGTGCTGGAGACTTTTGTGACCAATTTTTTATCAAATCTGTAAAACCTCAGTCATAGCCTAAGTATCACGAATCTGTAAGTCTTTCTGTGATTACTCACTTAAATCTCTTGCATTACAATGAACAATTTCTTAGTGCCATTCACCATAAACAAACCGTGTGTTTACAAACCAACCCGGGACGGGAATTTTGTTGCGATGTGCATTGTGGGAAACGGAGGTTCACACAGCCACCTGACAGCGGCAGCACAACCATATGGTATTATATGGATGGAACAAACATGCAGAAATGCGGAAACGGCTGGAGGAATATGCATAGAAGGAAGGGAGTTCCTGCCGTTTAGGATCGTGTCTGTTCCAGCTGCTGCTGTAAGGTGGCTGCACAAGCCTTCACTTCCTGCAAAGCATGTCACGACAAAATTCTGAAGATGTCGAGTTTCCTCCCGGCTCGTTTGTAAACACATGGACTGTTTATAGTGGATGGCACTTCGAAATTGTTCACCGTAATGCAAGAGATTCCAGTGAGTGATCACAGAAAGACTTACAGATTAGCGATACTGAGGATATGACTGAGGTTTTACAGATCTGATGAAAAATTGGTGACAAAAGTCTCCAGCACCTTTAAGAAAGTTTCATTCACTGGAATATATCATTATTATTATTATGAGTCAATAAATCATTACTGTAACTTGCAGAATACTTTTTGTTACCTCCGCCAAGGAGGTTATGTTTTTGCCAGGGTTTGTTTGTTTGTCTGTTTGTCTGTCTGTTAGTGTGCAACATAACTCAAAAAGTTATGGACAGATTTTGATGAAATTTTCAGGGTTTGTTGGAAATGGGATAAGGAAGAAATGATTAAATTTTGGTGGTGATCGGGGGTGGGGGGGCCCACGGGGGGGGCGCAGACCAAGGCTGATCAGTGACCCCCGATCACCACCAAAATGTAATCATTTCTTCCTTATCCCATTTCCAACAAACCCTGAAAATTTCATCAAAATCTGTCCATAACTTTTTGAGTTATGTTGCACACTAACGGACAGACAAACAGACAGACAGACAAACAAACCCTGGCAAAAACATAACCTCCTTGGCGTGGGGGGGCCCACGGGGGGGGGGGGCACTGATCAGCCTTGGCGGAGGTCTGCGCTCTCCGAGTGCTTCTAGTTTTTCATAATCTTCCAGGATTATTTCTGGACCTGCTGCGGTGGTCCTGCCTCTCTCCTGCCCTCATCATCACCACTCACTTATCCTCAACTGCCTCCATGTGTCTCCCCCTACTCCCCCCTTCTCCCCCAGTCTCTATCTCTATCGCTCTCTCTTTTTCTCTTTCTTTACCCTCTCTCTTTAACCCCAACTGGTCAAGGCAGACAGCCATCCTCCAGGAGTCTGGGTCTGCTCGAGGTTTCTGCTGTTAAAGGGAAGTTTTATCTCGCCACTGTCACCAGTCACAAGTGTTTGCTCCTGGAGGATTCTGTTGGGTTTCTGTAAATTGGCTTAGAGTCTGGTTTTGACCAACTCTATATATAAAGTGTCATGAGAGAACTTTTTTTTGTGATCTGGCGCTATATGAATAAAATTTGATTGATTGAGTGATTTAATTGGTTTTCCCCTGTAAGTCGCTTTGGAAGAAAGCGTCTGCCAAATGCATAAACATAATGAATTTTTCAGGTATATTGGGATATACTGGGATAATTCACTAAAATATGTAGGAGTGAAACGTGTATGTGTGTTCAACGTAAAACAATAATGGAATAATGTTTCACCTTAACAGAACCAGGTCGGGCTCTGTCCCTGTGAACTATCTGCGCTGAAGCTAAAAGCTGCAGCGGTAAACTGTGGCATACATGACTTTCCAATTTAAAGGTACTAAGCGTCTGGTGAGGTGAGGGAAAAGAAATTATCATCTAAAATTTAAAATATCCAAAGCAGCTGTTTAAATGGCATGTCGGCTGATGCAAAAGTTTGACAAGTGCAAAAGCGGCACTACTCACCGCAGCTTCAGACTCTCAGGAGGCATCAGCTCCAGCGTGTGCGTCGGCCCGTAAAGATTGACGACATAAAGCTTCACTGCCGGGTTGGGTTGACCAGCCTGCATTCACAACAACAGCCCACACTTTAGACGCACAAACACTGGAAATGCATTATACAACACTCTCCAAAATGGCAAGTGTGACTAATAACGTGCTACACCTTGATGTAGTGAATTAGAATGAATAATTTATTGGGCGCTGCAATTTTAAAAGCCCCTTTAAAGTGCACATCCACGCATGTGTTGTCATGCAAAATCTATGCATGATGCGTGCACTTTTCTAAATCAGTTATTTTGTTAAGGCCAAGCACATGCATTCTGTCAATGCACTTGTTTTAGTGTATTCGACGTACAAAGGTTCTGCATCAGTGCTACAATATAAAATGTTCAATCAGTCCTTCTTGTTTGGTTGTTACATAATATTCTTTTGTGTTAGTCCCAATACAGACAGAGAATTACAGCCATGCTGACAGAAAAAAAAAAAAAAAAAAATCACGAATAAAGAGTCAGAAGATTACAAGAATAAAGTGGCATTTTAAATACATGAATAGAAGAAATTAAGAAAATCAGGTATACAGTAATCAACAGTGAGGCTATATTGAGTGATCGTGGAGAAGTCTATCAAATACAAACAACAGCAGCTGGAATCAAAGTACAAAGGTTAGCAGGGTATTCAACAGCTGCGATGTCAGGGGAAAAATGTTTTATTCAAAATGAAAAAGCAGTGAAAATAATTTTTAGCAGGTGAATAAGCTGTCAATCAAAGCCTTGCAGACATCAATTTTTTTTTCTATTCACAATAAAATATTAAGTGAAGACTGTTTTAAAGATGCACCAGCAGAGAATAATGTGAAACTCCAAACTGGTTTAACTGTTTGATGTTCGCTTCAACTTCATATTTTCCAGAAAACATGGCTCAGGTATCTAGGGCTGCACAATTATTGCCAAAATGATAATCATGATTATTTGGATCAATATTGTAATCACAATTATTCATCATGTTAGGGAAAACATCTATCTATCTATCTATCTATCTATCTATCTATCTATCTATCTATCTATCTATCTATCTATCTATCTATCTATCTATCTATCTATCTATCTATCTTTCTATCTATCTATCTATCTATCTATCTATCTATCTATCTATCTATCTATCTATCTATCTATCTATCTATCTATCTATCCCTTCCTCCCTCCCTCCTTCTCTCTCTTATCTATCCATTCCATCCCTCCATCCCTCTATCTATCCCTCTCTCTATCTATCCCTCTCTCTATTTACTTTTAATTTATTATGTATAGTTTGTCTATCTATCTATCTATCTATCTATCTATCTATCTATCTATCTATCTATCTATCTATCTGTCTGTCTGTCTGTCTGTCTGTCTGTCTGTCTGTCTGTCTGTCTGTCTGTCTGTCTGTCTGTCTGTCTGTCTGTCTGTCTGTCTGTCTGTCTGTCTGTCCGTCCGTCTGTCTGTCTGTCTATCATTTTAAATGTAAATATCACCGACGATCAGCTTAATTTAATGGTGGCAGCCAAAAATCGTGATCATGATTAAAATTCAATTATCTGTGCAGCCCTACAGGTATCCCATGAATCAACAGTCCAGTGATATTACAGTGCTTGTATGTAAATGTCCTTTACCTTGGGGTAGGGGTACTGCTTGCCTTTGGGGTATGTCATGCCTGTGAAGCGTGGTACAGCCATGTTGGGAACCAGGCTGTCATTAAGCACCAGAAAGGCCAACCGCTCTCCGTCAGGGGACCACCAGTGAGCCACATGGGTCTGGAGGATCTCCTCTGGATAGAAAAACAAGCAAAATGAGAGACTAAATATTCTCATTTCAAAACATCAACCAGTTATTTGGAATTGGTACATTTGGTAACACTTTATAACGAGTACACACTATGAAGCATTACTTAAGCATTAAAAAATACTGAATTCATCATTTATAAAGCATATTTCTGACATGAATACTCATTAATATGTGGTTAATAAGCACAGTTATAAAAGGTTTTACTCCTCATTAATAAGCTCATTAGTTATGGATTAACAAGTACTGAATTCATCATTTATAAAGCATATTTGTGACATGAATACTCATTAGTATATGGTTTATAAGCACAGTTATAAAGGTTTTACTTATCATTAAACCTTTCATGCACAGTGGTCACTCCAGTGGACAGTTCTTCTCCAGCTGTTTTCTTGTATATTCATGGGTTTTGCTGTTTTAGTTCCATATCAGCCAACACAATGGCCACTTATGCATCATCCCATTCACTGACATTCATACCATTACTGTAATTTGACTGTTCTAGATAATCCTGATCTGCAGTAACATGTCTGAGTTAAAAAAAAATGCAAATTGTCATTAGAATGCAGTTAACAGGATTTTTTTTTTTTTTTCATTTTTAAACAAGAAGTTTTTTTTTTTTTTGCATATTATTTCAGTAAAGTAAGTAATAACTAGTATTAGAGTATGATAAAATGTGAGAAAGCATCAAATTAGCAGCATTAAAATGTTTTTATTTAATAGTTTTCACACAGTATATCAGTAAATGCATGTTTCTTTGCCTTTAAAATTTAACACATGGTGTCCAGCTGAGTGGACATTTTTGTAACTCCATGAAAAATAGGTTGCTGAAAAAGATTATATTACATTGTTTTCTGTTTGTTTTTTTTTGTTTTTTTTCCATGCCTAAAGAGGAATAAAAACACTCAGGAAAAAAAAAAAAATCTTGATTAAGGTTCTCATAAATCGTGCATGAAAGGGTTAATAAGCTCATCTGCAAAATGCTTAATGAGTGTATTTTCATACTTTATAAATTATGGATTCAGAATCAGATTCAGAAAATCTCATTTGTAAATGCTTTAGATGGCATAAATAGTGCACACTTTAGATGAGCTCACACCATATACTTAATAATTAAGTAGTAAGTGCTTTATAACTACCTGAAATAATGCATTTCTGTATTAATAACTGTTTATAAGACATCTATTGGAAAATAAATGTGCGAGTTAGTATAAAATACCTACTAACATATTCAGTAACAATTAGTACATGTCTGAATAGTGTGTGTGCGAGCATAAATACACATCATAACTAGTTTGTAAGTAATGCAATACGAAATTTGTAAACGCTGAATCCATAATTTATAAAGTATGAAAATACAATCATTAAGCACATTGTAGATGAGCTTATGAATGATGAGTAAAACATTTATAACTGTGCTTATAAACCATATATTAATGAGTATTCATGTCAGAAATATGCTTTATAAATGATGAATTCAGTATTTGTTAATGCTTAACTAATACTTCATTGTGTGTACTTATTATAAAGTGTTACCCAACATTTTACATTTGGTAGTTGTACTGGTGATACTTATGACCATGAGCTAATATGTGACTGGAATCAGAAATATTTCCTGTTCGATTTAGATTTGATTTAAGTTTTCCTCTCAACAGTTATTCTATTTCTAAAACCAATGTCTGTTTGTCAGATTGTTTTTTTTGTGCTTGTATTGCTTTATTTATCAACTGTTGCTGCTGGTGGTAGTATTGAAAGCATTTATTTTACTCCTTTATCTTGTTATTGTGTCTTTTGTTGTATTTGTTTTTCTAAACTTTTATTCATTATTTCATATCTGATTTCTATTCTTCCAGTTGGTTGGACACCAGTTGGTTTTCAGGTTTACTCATCACTACAAGATATAGGATACAGTCATTCACATTTTGCATATATCTATCATGATCAGATTAGGCTTTAAAAGTCCACTGTCATTTGATACAAGACACGTCGTCGTCATATTCTGAATGTATGTGGTGGACTTTGTTGCCACTCTGCCCTTTTACAAGACCAGCGTCAGGCCTCGAGTCTGTTCACAAAAATGGGAAAAGTGAATCCAGATTATGGCTGATTCTTTTGCATCCTGCTCACTGGAAGAAGCATTGGACCTACCACACTACCAAAGAAAATGGCAAGATTTTTTGGAAGTAAAACACGTCTAAATTAAAAAAAAAAAAAAAAAAAAAAGAGAAGTTTTCATTTTGTTTTTGTCAGAAAAGTGGGCAAAACAAGTCAATGTTGCAAATACATTTCAGGGTAACTGAAGGGTCAACATTACTGTGCATTACAAAGATAATTAAGGCTAAGATGGGATGAAATCCAAAGAGCATTTACAACACATACTTGATTATACAGAAGATTTACATAATTTTCTTTTCCCTTGAGAGGTCAACAAAAGTTGCTAAGTGAATGCAGTGTTTACTTAAAGCGCATAAAACGACTGTTGAAACCCAGCAGGGAGACAACTGTAGCAGAACAAACATTATGAATATTTAAAGACTGTCTTTTATTAAGCAGTGTTGCTGAACACGAGCATTAGGAAAGTGTATCAGCTCTGCTGGGTTCAATATCCACCTCAGGTTCTTCTCGGTCGCTGTGTTTGCTGAATATTATTCATTTGAACAGTTAACAGGCGGTGGCATAAACTGCACAAAATGACCAACACTACGTTCAGACAGCAGGTCTTAATGCACAATTCGGATTTTTGGGTGAAATCCGATTTTTTCCTGTGCTTCTTCATATTACACATTAAATGTGACTTCTATCTGTTTTGAGTATGAATTGAATGCGACCCTGAAGTGACCCACATGAGCAAAAGAGGTCCTGACGTAATACGTGACCACGCAGACACGCACTGTGTTTTTTCGGAAGTAAAAATGTAAGGATGCAGAATTGTGATGTTTGTCATATTTCAATAACGTAAATATCGAATAAATGCGACCTGGCCATTCAGACTGAAGTCGCATTGCAAAATATCAGATACGTATCGGATTTAGGACCATATATGAAAGTGGCCTTGGTTGGATTTGAAAAAATCAGATTTGTGCTGTTCAAACTGTCTTTAACAGATCAGATCCAGGTCACATATGGGGAAAAAAATGGGATTTGGACCACATTTACCTGCAGTCTGAACGTAGCCTAAATGTACCCTTAAAAAATCTGGTACATGTACATAACTGCAATACTTCAGTATGATATAAGGCTTTGTTCAGACAGCAGGTCTTAATGCACAATTCGGATTTTTTTTTTTTTTTTTTGTGAAATCTGATTTTTTTGTGTGTGCTCGTTCATATTACACATTAAATGCAACCTCTATCGGTTTTGAGTATGAACTGAATGCGACCCTGAAGTGACCCGAATGTGCAAAAGTGACCCTGACATAATAAGTGACCACACAGGCATGCACTGTGTTTACGGAAGAAAATATGGAGGGACGCAGAATTGTGATGTTTGTCGCATTTCAATAACGTAAATATCGAATAAATGCGACCTGGCCATTCAGACTGAAGTTGCATTGCAAAATATCAGACACGTATCGGATTTAGGACCACATATGAAAGTGGCCTGGGTCAGATTTGAAAAAATCAGATTTGTGCTGTACAAACTGTCTTTAACAGATCAGATCCAGGTCACATATGGGGAAAAAAATGGGATTTGGACCACATTTACCTGCAGTCTGAACGTAGCCTAAATGTACCCTTAAAAAAAACTGGTACATGTACATAACTGCAATACTTAAGTATAATATAAAGCTATGTTTAGATGGCAGGTTTTAACACACAATTGAGATTTTTTGGTGAAATCTGATTTTTTTCCTGTGCTCGTTCATATTACACATTAAATGCGACTTCTATCAGTTTTGAGTATGAACTGAATACGACCCTGAAATGTCCCCGAATGTGCAAAAGTGGCCCTGACATAATAAGTGACCACGCAGGCAAGCACTGTGTTTACAGAAGGAAATATGGAAGGACCCAGAATTGTGATGTTTGTCGCATTTCAATGGCGTAAATATCGAATGAATGCGACCTGGCCATTCAGACTGAAGTCGCATTGCAAAATATCAGATATGTAACGGATATAGGACCATATATGAAAGTGGCCTGGGTTGGATTTGAAAAAATCAGATTTGTGCTGTACAAACTGTCTTTAACAGATCAGATCCAGGTCACATATGGGCAAAAAAATCAGATTTGGGCCACATTTACCTGCAGTCTGAATGTAGTTTAAATGTACCCTTAAAAAAACTGATACATGTACATAACTGCAATACTTAAGTATAATATAAAGCTATGTTTAGATGGCAGGTTTTAACACACAATTGAGATTTTTTGGTGAAATCTGATGTTTTTCCTGTGCTTGTTCATATTACACATTAAATGCGACTTCTGTCAGTTTTGAGTATGAACTGAATGCGACCCTGAAGTGACCCAAATGTGCAAAAGTGGCCCTGACATAATAAGTGACCACGCAGGCAAGCACTGTGTTTACGGAAGGAAATATGGAAGGACCCAGAATTGTGATGTTTGTCGCATTTCAATGGCGTAAATATCGAATAAATGCGACCTGGCCATTCAGACTGAAGTCGCATTGCAAAATATCAGATATGTATCGGATATAGGACCATATATGAAAGTGGCCTGGGTTGCATTTGAAAAAATCAGATTTGTGCTGTTCAAACTGTCTTTAACAGATCAGATCCAGGTCACATATGGGGAAAAAAATGGGATTTGGACCACATTTACCTGCAGTCTGAACGTAGCCTAAATGTACCCTTAAAAAAACTGGTACATGTACATAACTGCAATACTTCAGTATGATATAAGGCTATGTTCAGATGGCAGGTCTTAATGCACAATCTTGATTTTTTTTGGTGAAATCCAATTTTTTGGTGTGCTCGTTCATATTACACATTAAATGCGATTTCTACCAGTTTTGAGTATGAACTGAATGTGACCCTGAAGTGACCCATATGCGCAAAAGACGTTCTGATACATGACCATGCAGGCACGCACTGTGTTTATGGAAGTAAATATGGTGGGATGCATAATTGTGACGTTTGTCGCATTTCAATGATGTAAAGGACGGATAAATGCAAGCTGGGCGTACAGACTGAACTTGCATTGCAAATTATCACATACGTATCAGATTTAGGACCACATATGAAAGGTTACATACAGACTGCAGTCAAATGTGTCCCAAATCCGATTTTTTTGCCTATATGTGACCTGTATCCAATCTGTTAAAGACAGTTTGAACAGCACAAATCCGATTTTTTCTAATCCGACCCAGGCCATTTTCATGTATGGTCCTAAATCTGATAAGAATCTGATATTTTGTAATGCGACTGAATGGCCAGGTCGCATTTATCTGACCTTTACGTCATTGAAATGCAACAAATGTCACAATTCTGCGTCCCAGGAGGAGGAGCTGTGAGAAAAAACATTTCTTTCCGTAAACACAGGGCATGACGGTGTGGTCATGTATTACGTCAGGACCTATTTTATGCATATGGGTCACTTCAGGTTTGCATTCAGTTCATACTCAAAAGTGATAGAAGTCGCATTTAATGTGGAATATGAATGAGCATACACAAAAAATCCAGATATCACCAAAAAATCTGAATTGTGCATTAAGACCTGCTGTCTGAACGTAGCCAAAGTGGCCTCAGTCAGATTTGAAAAAAAAAATCAGATTTGTGCTGTTCAAACTGTCTTTAACAGATCAGATCCAGGTCACATATGGGCAAAAAAATCTGACTTGGGCCACATTTGCCTGCAGTCTGAACGTAGTCTAAATGTATCCTTAAAAACACTGATACATGTACTTAACTACAATACTTAAGTATAATATAAGGCACATAGGCTTTATTCAGACTGGTTTCTCCAACCAGATCTTTAAGGCTGACTGTCCACACTGTTATTTATAAATGATCAGGTTGGATTTTTGTGTCCAGACATTGTTAACCTCTGCATGGGTTAAAAACATTTAGGAAATTAAATGTGATTGAAATCATTAAACACAGACCATATAACACAAAATACTTTGAAAAGTAATTTGAGTGGACAGAGTGGATCCAAACTACCACAAAATATGGACTTGGAAAAAAAAAAAAAAAAAAAAGAAAAAAGTCTGTTTTTTGACATTTTCCTTTTTCTTTTCTTTTTTTTTATTTGCATACAATGTGGAAATAAAAAAACATAGATTTAGCTTGGCACTTTGAACAAAGCCTTACTACTTTTTTAATGAACAAAAACATTTGGTTTGTGGTTTTGAATCATTTATTAAAAAGGGATTCGAAGACAGACTTTTGGAATGTTCTTAGCATATTGAGCCTTTTTCACATCCTGAATAAACAGCTTTCTAAGCAATGAAGACAAAGTTAGAAGATTAATGAAAATATATGTGTGCAGTTCTACATTTTATAGCCAGATTTAACAAAATATCAGGCAATATCTTACATTAAACTACATTATTTAAAAACCCCACTTTCTTTTATTGTTTTTATTTGATTTATGACATACAAAGTGAGATTATGCTGGTTTTAAAGGGTATCCAAATATAAGTGCAGTCATAGTTCAAAAGCAGTGGGCTTGTAAACTGACTACTTGAGTACCTGTATTCTTACATGGTTGCAGTCTGTACTTTTTCATATAGTAAATTTTTAAAGGGAGGGTTTTTACAGACACTATACTTATGCAGTGTAGCATGGCTGAAGTGACAGAGCAGAATACATCCACAACTGCCTGAAAGGAATGAAGAAAGGATGAGAGAGGAGGATGATGTACCTTCATAGACCCAGTCAGCAATACCATTGAAGATGACTCCATCCTTCCCCGAGGACGTTAGTCTGAGGGAGTTACTCTTCACATCAGATTGGTAGTAGATGTTATTTTCAAATATGTAGATCTGTAAAAAGAAAAAAAAAGAAAAGAAAAAAAACAAGAAAATAAATAAAGCACATACAGGCAGGGTTTAGGTTTCAGCTTGTCTGAGATGAACAAGAGCACGCAGTGATACCAGATGGACTTATAGACTCATTCTCCTTCCATCAAAATAGGTTTGTAGTTGTGTAGTAGTTCTCTCAGTTCCCATCATTTATGGTCAAAAACATGTTTGTTTGTTTTTTTTTTCTTTTTTTGTAGTCACAGCAATCTTGACCTTTGTGCCAAATTACAGAAAAAAAAACAAACCCTGAAGGTATTTCTGAGGTACCATGTTTACAGGATAGTAAAGTTGAATTAATAGGGGTTTTTCACGCATGACCCAGAAACAGATTGAAATGACTTACTACCTTCACCAGGAGGTATTGTGATCACTTTGTGTGTTTGTTTTTGTTTGTTTGTTAGCAAGATAACTCAAAAAGTTATGGATGGATTTTCATTAAATTTTCAGAAAATGTTGATACTGGCACAAGGAAGAAATGATTAAATTTTGGTGGTGATCGGGTAAGGGGGCGGTTTTCTTGTTTTGTGTATTGTTTCCTCCAGGTTTACTTGTCAACAGTGGCTGAGGCCGTATCGAAGTGTCTCTGCTGTGTGTCCCAATGTACATCGAATAAACAAAGGAAACTATATTTAAGTTTTCATGGTTTTCCTTCAGATTTAGTTGAAAAGAAGAAATGGGTGGTCACAATTCATCGAGGTGAGGGGCCAAACTTTAGAATCTAACAAGAAAAGCACTTGGAGAGCGCAGACCTCCGCCAAGACAGATCTGCCCCCCCACCCCCGATCACCACCAAAATTTTATCACTTCTTCCTTGTGCCAGTATCAACATTTCCTGAAAATCCGTCCATAACTTTTTGAGTTATCTTGCTAACAACAAACAAACACGCATGCACACAAACGCACAAAGCAAAGTGATCACAATACCTCCTGGCAGAGGTAATCAGGAAGTATGTTCGTGTGTAACAGGTGTCCTGAAAACTGGCATTTCTGGGAAGAAAACACCCAAGTCCTGCACCGGATACCCGATAGGTAACCTGCAAAAACATTTGGGGACGGATTGAAGAAAAAAAAAAAAAAATTGTGAACAATTCATCGATTCGTGAACAATTCAGCGAGTCATCAATTCGTTCACGATCTAGTGAGTCAGCAATTCATGAACGATTTAGCGATTCAGCAACTCGACCCTACTCAGCCACTCTTTCATTCAGCAGTTCACTACCTCAGCTCGGTCTGTCTGTCGCCAGCAACTTGTCCTACGATGCAATCATAGATCTTGCCGTGGAGACTACCTTGTTCATGGCGCATCACACTGCACTTCCACCTCCAACTTCAGAGGTGATTCTAACTACTGTACTTTCCGGACTATAAGCCGCTACTTTTTTTTCGTTTTGAACCCTGCGGCTTATACAGCGATGCAGCTCGAGTATAGATTTATACGGGCTAATGAAACTGAAATGAAACTTTCTGAAACTGAATGAGGAAAAAACTGAAATCCTGCTTGTTGGCCCAAAAGCAAAAAGGGAAATGCTGATGAGTAGGATGGGCAAACTCACTTCCTGGATCAAACCAGAAGTGACAAGTCTGGGAGTCATTATAGACTCAGACTTAAACTTTAAGTCCCACATAAAGAAAGTCACTAAAACGTCATTCTTCCACCTCAGAAACATAGCCAAAGTAATGCTGGTTATAAATCGAAAGGATGCTGAAAAACTGGTCCATGCTTTTATCTCCAGCAGACTGGACTACTGTAATGCACTCCTTACAGGTCTCCCAAAAAGCACCACAGACAGACTTCAGCTGATTCAGAACTCTGCAGCTAGGTTATTAACCAAAACCAAGAAGAGAGAGCACATTACTCCAGTGTTGGTTTCCCTGCACTGGCTACCGGTAACCTACAGAATTGATTTTAAGATACTACTCCTCACGTATAAAGCTCTAAATGGAACCGGACCAAGTTACATTGCAAACTCACTGATCGATTATGTACAAACTAGAACACTGAGGTCATCAAACGCAGGTTTACTAGCGACTCCCAGAAATATTACAAAGAAAATGGGGGACGCAGCCTTTACTAACTATGCACCAAAGTTATGGAATACAATTCCAAAAGACATTAGAGAAGCCAGTTCACTGAATATATTTAAAACCAAATTAAAAACATTTTTATTCTCATCAGCCTTTGAAAGGAGATAAAAATGGGGTCACAATTCAGGAACCAGGAATGTGCGGTTTTTATTTTTATTTTATTTTATTGTATTTCTGTTTTTATTTTTTATTTTATTGTATTTCAAATTTCATCTTATTTCTTGCACTTCAAAAATTCTATGCATAATCAAATATTTTAATGTGCGCTGCTTTTATTTTTATTTTATTGTATGTCTCTCAAATTTCATCTTATTTCTTGCACTTCAAAAATTCTATGCATAATCAAATATTTTAATGTGCGCTGTTTTTATATTTATTTTTATTTTATTGTATTTCTCTCAAATTTCATTTTATTTCTTGATGTATAATCAAATCTTAATGTATTTTAATATTGTATTTTTTCAATCAATGTGAAGCACTTTGGGCTACAATTTCTGTAAGAAAGGCACTATACAAATAAAGTTTATTATTATTATTATTATTAATGGCCACCAGGGGGCGGTCTAGCAGGAAGCGCAAAAGTGAGACAGACAGGGCGAAGAGGTGATGAAGAGGAGAAGTTTTAATCTTAACTTTTAAAAATTATTTTGCGTGTCATGCACAAACCCTCATCATGGAGAACACATGAAGTAATGCATATTTTGCAGCTTTTAAGTTAAAAGCAATCAATGTGTCTGTTTAAGAAGGAATAGAGCTGCAGCACGGAAGTACCATTGAGCAACAATGGAGGAGAGACGTAGAGGGTGTGTGACGGAGTCTTTGAGGCTGTTCAACTGAAGAACACTGAAGAAGACGACTGCAGTGGTTTCAAGGAGCAGAAGGAAGATGAGGATAGCGATCAGTGGCTTTTCTGGGTGTTTTAACCAGCCTGTTCCTGCCGTTTTACTGCCGTGTTACAGGCACTGTTTGGAAAAAAGCAGTTCAGGTATGGAAATAAATATTTAAATAATCTTTCTGTTTACCATCTTTCTGTGTAAATATCTCATGTGACAACGTGGACACCTGCGGCTTATAGTCAGGTGCGGCTTATATTCCGGTGCGCCTTATAGCCCGGAAAGTACGGTAGTTTATGTGATAATGGACAATAATATTAGCAAAGTGCCGCTGAATTGATTCAGTTCAATCCAAAGCGTCGGTTTAATTGTAACTTAATTTTAATGATGACATTTTTGTAATACCAGGTGATTTCATGTATTGAACGTGTTTGAACCACAAAAATGTCATTAATTCTCATTCAAATTCATGAATCGCCCATCACTATTTAGCAACAGAATCCCTGTTTAGTGAACTTCACTCCAATTTAGAAAGTGAGTCCATAGTGAGAGGCTGTTTGCATTACTGCAGACAGTTGAGCTGGGATGTGACTGTCCACGTCATGAGCTAGACATCATTCGATCTCAGAACAAAGTAAAGCTCGTGAAATCTCATTAGTTTTTTGCTGTGATGTTATTATGTTTCCTAACCAGTCAACATTTAGCAGCAAACACATGTTACATCCCTGTCTACAGTATGATCTACCCCACAATACTGAAAAATGTACTTAAGAAAGTATAAGGTTTTCATCAGTAGGTTCTGCAGTTTCAGATGGATTCATAGATAGATCCTTTTTGGCCTTTCCAAAAAAATGAGAAGTCTGTAGCCTTATGTGACCGTACATGGAAATTTATTAGCAAAGGCCATCTCCATGCACTGACGCAATGTGACAGTCAGTTGGGACCTCTGCTGTCAGGCTGGGATGCATCAAGATAACAACAGTCCAGGAGACAGTCTGTGCATGCGTTAAAAGGTTCAGAGAAATAATTATTTAACAGCAGACTCACTTTGCATCTTCAAGTAGGAAATTCTGAAATGCCTCTGAATGCAAACAGCTGTGGAGTTGGACCAGTGTGGTTTTAGCGCTGCAGATTTTATTAAAATGACAGAAGCAAGAAGTGTTTCCAGTGTCTGGGCTTAAGATTTGCATTTTTTTTTCCTAGTATGAAGTTACTATTTTATTACCTTTGGATCATAGGGCCGCAAATAAAAGAAAACAGAAAAAATCAAACTAATACTTGGTGGAAAATACCCCCTTTTCTGCAGGATTACATTTCTTCCATTAGTGATCTGCAAAACAAAAAAAAAAAGCCCATTGACCAATGACAGTAGCATGTTCTATCAAAAATCAATAGCGAGTTGAATTTGTAAGGTTGGCAGGTTCTGCCACTATGTTCAAGTCTTGTGGTCTGGATGTAGATCAATCTCCCACTTCAATAGAAACTACTTTTGCTGGAGGTTAACAACTAATTAAATTAAAGTCCATATATGACTTCCTATCAGTGCTCAATAGTAACTATATTGATATCTCTAACCATCTCCACTTTACAAGCATTAAAATATGGACCATTATAAGTAAAGGCACATTTAGAATGTTTCAAATATTCATCAAAAATTCCAAAATCTAAATTTCTCAACATTGGGAGCAAACTTGGCGGACATTGTCCAGAGGAAGATAGATATGAAATTACAAATGAATCCGACGAGTAGTTTCATCAGAGAAGATGTTTGAAGAAATTACTAAAGAAGACAAAGCTCCTTCACAATGGCTCATGGTTTTTCGGCTGATGAGCTAAACAAAATTAAAAAAGTGTTCCTCAAATATTCGGGTGACAACTTCTCCCATTCTTCTTTAATAGTATCTTCCAGACTTTCTCGAAATAGTTTTGCTCATAGTCATTCTCTTCTTTCCATTATAAACAGTCTTTATGGACACTCCAACTATTTTTGAAATCTCCTTTGGTGTGACGAGTGCATTCAGCAAATCACACACTCTTTGACGTTTGCTTTCCTGATTACTCATATGGGCAAAAGTTTCTGAAAAGTTATGGATAATAGTGTTAGGTATGATTATGACATCAATATATGTTTGGTTTCAAAACAACTGACGTAGTGCCTGCTGAGAAAAAACAACTAAATGTTCATTGTAAATTTTGCTTCCCCACCCCATATATATATATACATACATACATATATATATATATATATATATATATATATATATATATATATATATATATATATGGATTTTTTTTTTTTACAATATTTAAAACACAAATAATATTAACATTATATTCAAATGTATTTTGCACAAACATATACCTCTATCAATTTCAAACACTGTGTGTTTACAAAAATTACATAAATAATATAATTGTCAAATATCAATGTATTTGGAATAAAATTAGTTTATTGATGAGAGTTTATAACATGAACCCAGAATGACACCTTTGTCACTTTCCAAACATACACATTCATAAAACTCCTCAAATGTATTTTTCACAAATTTTTTCTCATTTCAAAATACATTTTCCTGAAAATATAAGTTATTACCTACCCAAAAATATAACTTTAGATTATTGTAATGTAATTTTTTTGACCAGATGTTAACCTTCCCTTGACTTTGCCCTGTTCCGTAATAAATAAAATTGCACATTTTCTCTGAATATGAACATAGTTGGAGACATTTGCTTTTGAAAAATATTGTGATAATTACAATAAAGACAGAGAAGAATTGATAAAAGTACATTAGCTGATTTACAGAGATGCTTTCGTACAGTTTTAAAACAATTAATGGGAAACACCACAATAGACATAAATGCATGTACAGTTCATAGAACGTGGACCAGTGTTTACTTATTCCAGGTATTTCAAGAAAGTTGGACCAAAATGATGCAAAAATGCAGTTTCTCATCAGATAATAACAACAACAGGCATCACATACAGCCTTAGCCTCCAGAAACTGGAAAACATTAGAGGAAAACTAATATTCTGGTTGTAATGACTACATGTTCTAAAAGGTGGGAGGATTGTGATTCAGATCACAGATTGTAATTCTACCTCAAAAGATCATCATTAGAGCCTTTGGCCAGATTGGTAAGCCTTAACTGTCTGTAGAGACACGCTGACTGCTGAATGAACAAAACAATACAAAAGCTAATATAACAATCTCACACCTGTCTCATAGTCTTAGTTTATGAGGAAGAGACTAGAGCAACAAAAACATCAAATTCCCCAACCTGTGTGTGGATGGGCATTTAATCACTTACTCAGTCAAGAGGAAACAATGTTTGCTGAGGATTACATTTACCTGTGGAATAATATATGTTTGGTACACCATCAAGTTTGTGCATCTGCATAACAGTGCACAGGGGAATAGGTTGAAGATAAACTCCAGTGCACATGTTCATCATAATAAAGAAACATGTCAGTCAGTGCAAAAGCGAGGCTCACTGATATATCTGTAAAGTTTCAGTAAAACAAAGGAGTTTTGTTGCACAGCATGGAACAGAAAACACTTGCAATGTTGGATCCAGAAAAAAAAGGAAGTTGGGGGGAGGGTGCAGGAGAATGGTGGGGTCCATGATCGGAGCCCCAGTGGGGGTTCAAGGGGGTGAAGCAAAGCAAAATGAACATTATAAATGCTTCAAATCACATAAAACTGTATTTTTTATTCTCATACACTAATAAAATGAGTACAATTGAACCTCACTAATGTGACCAGTTTATGAACCAAAGCAAACAGTTCAGTTTAATAAGGTTTTCATCAGTTATGGCATTGAATTCCACTGAATTCGTACTTGTACTCGTACTTGTCTTCATCCGCTTTAACTGGGTTGCGGAGGCAGCAGCCTCAGCAAAGAAGCCCAGACAGCCCTCTTCCCAGCCACTTCTGGGGGAATTCCAAGACGTTCCCAGACCAGCCGAGAGATATAATCCCTCCAGCGTGTCCTGGGTCAGCCCTGAGGTCTCCTCCCAGATGGACATGCTCAAAACACCTCTCCAGGGAGGCATCCAGGAGGCTAGATGCCCGAACCACCTCAACTGACTCCTCTCAACATGGAGGAGCAGCGGCTCTACTCCAAGTCCCTCCCGGATGTCCGAACTCCTCACCCTATCTCTAAGGTGGAGCCCGGCCACTCTTCGAAGGAAACTCATTTTGGGCGCTTGTACCCGCAACATCTTTCTTTCAATCATTACCCAGAGCTCATGACCATAGGTTAAGGTCGGAATGTAGATTGACCTTTCGGCTTAGCTCCCTCTTCACCGTAACGGACTGGTTTAGCGCCCGCATCAATGCTCACGCCACCCTGATCCGCCTGTCGACCTCCCACTCCATCCTACCCTCACTCGTGAATAAGATTCCAAGATACTTGAACTCCTCCACCTGAGGCAAGACTTTCTCCCATTCTTTCCATTACATTCTAAATAATTTAAAATGAGAAACAACAAGATACAGTAGAGGTGTAGGCCTATGTTTGATAACTTTGTGTGATTCACCCAATCACTGGCTGCGTTCAAACATATTTAATATTCAGTCCATACAGTTCTATAGTTCCATCTGTAAATTAATACATTCCATACCTTCTGTGGCTGCCTTTTTTTCATACAAACCCAAATGCTGCTTGAACAGATCGTTGTCTCTTCATTTTAGACTTTAGTCTAGTTTAGGGTTAACTCCCTTTTCCATATAGACTGTCGACATAAATAAGAGACAGAAAATGCCTTGGGACACATACATTTGCACCCTAAAATACATGTGGATGGGTAGCTCAGTAAGTAATGCTATGTTTTGGGGTGCAGGAGACAGGGGTTTGAATCCCAGCAAGACATCATTTTCAACATGTTACATACTCAAAAGGGCTGGGCCGGGGCGGGGGGGGGGGGTTAAATCAGCTGTTGACTTGCTAATAGGATTACTTTTTGTTGTTTATGGTCTCTTCCTACTTACTGACAATAACTCCAGTTGCAGGGCCTGTGCAAGACACTACAGTGATGAATGGGGAAACCAAATTCCTATTCTTGATGGAACCTTCTGGCATCGTACTAATGAGAACACACATATTCTTGCATATAGCTTCTTACATGCACTCATGTCATGTCATTGTTTCCAAATGTGCACTCGGGGCTAATGATGCTGCGTATGCCACTCGCCATCATGTGTCCAGCCCCCCCTCCTCATCAGCATAATGACTTTCTAATGCATCCATGGTTGATTCAGAGCTCAAATATTCCACACTGAGATTTGCAAATAGAGACAACGGCACTCTACCGCACTTTAGCCTTTTAATTGTCACCAAAACAAGGAAAAAATCCCATCTGTCTTGTGTAGATAAATAAAGAGTATGAAGGGGAATAATTTGCATCTAATTAGGTTCTTTGAAAAAGTGAACATTCCTTTCCGAGGACAGTGGGGAATTTTCAATTCAACATGCCTTGGACTGAAACTGAGATAGCACACAACAGGACAACACATTTGATGCATGTTTTCACAGTAATAATACACACAGAGCAGCGGTGTAACGCTGTCTCAGGTGTGCTATGGTTTCTTTGTCCCATGCACAGCCATGGGTATTCCAAGTATTAAAAAAACAACAGGCAACTAAATACAAGACAAACTTGAACTTTGTGTCTGAAATGTGTTTCAGTTCATTTTCATGTTCAACCACAGGTTGTTGCTAAAGATGAAGAGAAAACAGTCATCCCGAATCTATAGATTTGTGCTTATTGATTATAATTTGATTGCTAGGAACTTGGAGTTCTAACTAGGGCTGCACGATATTGGAAAAACTGACATTGCGATTTTGTTTTTTAACCCTGCAATGTATATTGCAATATGAAAAACTACTCAGGAGAATATAATAGCTGTGTGGTGTCGACATACATGGTCAAACAAATTAGTTGTGTTTCCTCTTGTTGTGTTGACAGGTATAAGGCACTGTCGACACAGAACACATGTTTCAATATCATCCTCCTTGTAGCTGAAATAATTTCAGATAACTGATGTTGCTTTTCTTTTTGGCACCAAGTCTTCATTTACAGTGATTTTCTCTTGTTCGTTGCTTATTTTTCAATATTGTTACCGGCGACTCAGTCCAAATTGTTGAAGAACATTTGTGATTGGTGGATCACTGTGTGCAGTGTGTGTCAGGAACCCTCGAAATTAGATGAGAACACGTTGAGTTCATTTGCCTACATTGCAAGACCTGCGATGCGACTTTTGCACACACATAAATTGCGATGTTGATGCTCGAACGATATATTGTGCAGGTCTACTCCAAACTGACTGACTGTTGTCAGTCCTTAAAGGCTGTACTCAGGAGGATATAATATCTGTGTGGTGCCGACGTAAATGGTCAAACACATTAGGTGTGATTCCTCTTGTTGTGGCGACAGGTGTGCATGTGTGTGTGTGTGTGTGTGTGTGGGGGGGGGGGGGGGGGGGGGGCAGAATACAGGGCAACAGTAGTTAACCATGTGCATACAGTGATTAAATCCACCAAGGTCAGTCACACCTAGGACTTAAGAGCGGTTATGACTGCTATAATGTGTGTTTGCTTCCCAGCAGGATTATAGGAAAACTGCCCCATTACTGCCCTCATACTCTAATATGAAGATCCCTCTGCCAAGGCAGCTAAACCCCCCACAGCAACAGCCAAGAAACAACAACAACCCAAGAAATCACATTCAATTCACAAAGATAATGATTCGCAAAAATTTCGTTGCTTTATTTTTTCACAATAATACCACTTTAAGATGTTTTTTTACATTCTGCAACACACCACTCCAAAACTACCTAACTCTCAGTTTTTGAAATAAATGTGTGGAGAGAATGTTGGGATATTTAGATATCTATCTGCTGAGACCTTTGGTGGTTGTATAACTTCAAGGCATTTCTTGTTTAATATTAAAATCAAATCAATTGAGTTTGGACCAAGATGTGATTTTTTTTTTTTTTTTTTTTTTAAATCACCTTATGTTAACAAATTGGGAAGCTTTACTTGACCTTTGACCTAGACTTAGGTCTGTGACAGACACCATCTGCTATTGTTCTGAATAGTAAATCTTATTGATAAAGAATGCAAGAGAGGAGTTGCTTTGGTTGAACATGTGCATGAGGAAGTTCATTGTTGTGTGGAGCAGCACATAACAAGACTTGTGTCTGTGAAAAGTAGCTTCGAGGTTTGTTACTCATTTGACATAAGGGAAATATTCACCCTTTTTCTGGCAGAGTACTTTGATCAAGCTAGCTTTGACATAGAAAGGCCATATTTAGTAGTAGTGGGAAACATCTCACACAAAATTCAGGAGGATTTGTCTAGATAGAGAGAGAGAGAGGGGGGGGGGGTGGATAGATAGATAGATAGATAGATAGATAGATAGATAGATAGATAGATAGATAGATAGATAGATAGATAGATAGATAGATAGATAGATAGATAGATAGATGGATGGATGGATGGATGGATGGATGGATGGATGGATGGATGGATGGATGGATGGATGGACGGAGGGAGGGAGGGAGGGAGGGAGGGATGGATGGATGGATGCAGAGAGAGAGAGGGATGATAGATAGATAGATAGATAGATAGATAGATAGATAGATAGATAGATAGATAGATAGATAGATAGATAGATAGATAGATAGATAGATGGACGGAGGGAGGGAGGGATGGATGCAGATAGATAGATAGATAGATAGATAGATAGATAGATAGATAGATAGATAGATAGATGGACAGAGGGAGGGATGGATGGAGAGAGAGAGAGGGATGATAGATAGATGGATGGATGGATGGATGGATGGATGGACGGACGGACGGAGGGAGGGAGGGAGGGATGGAGAGAGAGAGGGATGATAGATAGATAGATAGATAGATAGATAGATAGATAGATAGATAGATAGATAGATAGATAGATAGATAGATAGATAGATAGATAGATAGATAGATGGACGGAGGGAGGGAGGGATAGATAGATAGATAGATAGATAGATAGATAGATAGATAGATAGATAGATAGATAGATAGATAGATAGATAGATAGATAGATAGATAGATAGAGGGAGGGATGGATGGAGAGAGAGAGAGGGATGATAGATAGATAGATGGATAGATGGATAGATGGATGGATGGATGGATGGACGGACGGACGGACGGACAGAGGGAGGGAGGGAGGGAGGGATGGATGGAGAGAGAGAGGGATGATAGACAGATAGATAGATAGATAGATAGATAGATAGATAGATAGATAGATAGATAGATAGATAGATAGATAGATTAAAAGTATAAAACAGAACCTGGGTGAACACATAGACGTAGCTCTTCGCTGTAAAAATAGCTGAAAATTCCTCAACAAACAAAACCATGGCAGTAAAAGTTGCGTTCTCACCAGCTGTTGTCCTTGGACGCCCCAGGCAGCGTACTGTAAGACTGAGTTCACCACCTCCGGAGGGTCCAGCTCCCAAACCTCCCTGGAAATAACACACAACCAACAATGTCACATCTAGACACACACACACCCGAGAGGAGCTTTTCCTTAAAACATGTCAGTTAGTGATTACTGAGCTTTTGTTGCTTTCAACCTATGATGGGATATCGAGAGTTTCTGTTTGAACACTCCAGGGATTTAAAAACGCACTACTCAATTCTGAACTTAAAACAAGATAAGAATTTTTTTGTGACTAATTTTTCAGTGAGTAAAGACTGTGCAGATTTTCAACGCCACAAGTTTTGTCACGCTTCAATGGTTTTGGGGTGTAGTTATGAGTCTAAAAACAATAACTGTGGACAAGCAGTCAGATTATTGTCATCCAAGTGAGTTCAAATGACCAAAACTGACCCACCTCTATAGAAAGGAAGCCATAAAGACCCAAAGATCCACTGTCAACCAAAACCTTCTACTGTTAAATACCTGTTCATCCACTAATTCTATCAGTACATGTAAATAATTGGTGTAAAATGCAGTTTGTCATCTTTTCATGGTCATCAGATATGACCCATTTGGACGTTCAGAGGTTCCGTAGTTACCATAGAAACACCATCATCTTCTACAACATTGACTCACCAGTAAAACCCATTAAGATGGAACAATGACAGTTGATGGAGACACTGGGTTTATGTTCAGTTAATGAGAGATTTTGCTAAAAAAAAAAAAAAAAAGGCTTTTTCTTCAGTTTTCTGTTTCTGATATAATAATCCTCTACTTTAACCCTTTATCGGGTACTCATTGAAATACTCCAAAAAAAAAACAAAAAAACTTTTGTGTGTTATTAGACAACAGTCTTCCTCTTCTTGTTATAAAACATCCGAGCAGCACTTGCCTAAAAAGTAAACATGTCCAATAAAACGACTGTTGTAATGTCATAAACTGACAAAAATCGCTCATATTCACGACTTACAGCTTCAAAAATATAATAAAATCTCTCTGAACAGTGAATATCTCACTGTATATTGTTATAAAAACCAACATGCTTCTTGACCTCACTGAGGCATGGGATTGGCCCCATACTTAATGTTTGTGGAAATTACCAAAAATAGTCACTTGCCCAATGAAGACTTAATCTGAGCTTTTATGAATCAGTAAATTAAATATAGGAAAATATCCAATTTTCACTGAAACAAATGCCAAATACAGAAGATAATATCATAATAAATGGTGATAAATCCCTTAAGAAAGCTTCAGTAGAGAGACAATTAATTTGGGAACTGATACAAAAGGATCACTGAGTTTTTATGGGTTAAAACAGTGGTTCCAACCTTTTTTGGCTCGTGACCCTATTTTAACATCACAAATTTCTGGCGACCCCAGACATTCAAAACAGAGACTTTTTTTTTTTGCTAAAATTAATTTGTTTTTGATCATATAATAGTTTGTAGGCCTGTAACGGTACACGTACCGAACCGAACCGTTTCGGTACACACCTGTTCGGTTCGGTACACAGCTGTACCGAAACGGCACAGTCTGTTGAGAAAAAGAAAAAGGAACAAAAGACATTGTTTGATGCGGAACGTTAAATACACGCAAGTTTCACACGGACATATTTAAGGACGCATACATTGACCCTAAATATGAAATAGCAGCTGATATAAGGTAAAAAAAATAAATAAATTAAAAAAAATATGATGAGAACCTGGAAGGAAGAGATTGGAGACCCTCCACCATCAGTACAGTCCAGTTTGGATCACTTCAGGTCCCGGTGAAAGACAACAACGAGGAAAGAGACGGAGATAAGACGAACGCTGTGTGGCCCCTGGGAACTACGGTAGTTCTAAAACACACTAACTGTCTGTCTCTCTCTCACGCACGCTGTATACCAGAGGAATAGAACTCGGAGTTGGACGTTGAAAGTATACAAAAATAAAGTTTCACTTTCGTTTCACGCCAGCGTTAGTTACGTTAGTTATGGACCGGACCGCCCCCCCCTCCCCCACACGCGCCCCCGGCTCCGACCAAAAAAAAAAACAAAAACAAAAAAACAACCAAACAAACAAACCATCCCCCAGACAAATCGCACCTTGCGTGTGCGCACACGCGCACACACACGCGCACACACACGAGTACACAAAGTGTTCTAAACAGTTTGTTAGCTGTCCTAAAATAAATAATTTGGTTCAGTTTGTTGTCAGTGTTGCTCTTCAGTTTGTTAAAACAGAATACCAGTTTACCCTCCTGTTAATGTTGCACTACATGCAGAATTTTTTTGTTGATATTTTTATGCAGAATGTGAACTGACAGAACTGTGATTAGATTTTTGTTGTTTGTTCAAAACTACCTGTCAGGGAAAAGTGTAATACTAATGTTTAAAATACATTTAGTAATATTAATAATTTATTTTATTTTCTATTTGATTTATAGCAGCAGAATTATATTATTCCTGTTTTTCTATATTCTATTGTGTCCAAAAATTGGGGGAAAAATGTTCAAAAATTCAAACGTATTAAAGATATTTTGAGGGGTTTTCTTTCTTCCCGTACCGAACGGAAAAAAACCGAACCGTGGCTTTGAAAACCGAAAACGTACCGAACCGAAAATTTTGTGTACCGTTACAGACCTAATAGTTTGCTATACTATGTTGCAAATAAAGGTTAATTTCAGATGACATTTAGTCTATATAATGTATATTATTATGGACGGAGGCAGTGAAGCCAGGTGTAGATTACTGCACAAAGGGAGAATTTTATTTTCCTTGGTCAGGATATGTACAGTCAGTCCAGCTTGGATTTACAAGGCTGACAATTAATACTGAACAAACAAGAACTCAAACTATGAATTATGAAAGAGCTGCAGCATCTGAAACCGACCACAATGAACATTTGACAGATAAACAGAACCACAGTGCTTCAGTTTCAGCTTCACAGTTTGTCATGTCTTTTATGTATTGGGATTGTCTCTGTCAACTCACCATAGATTTTTTATTAGTAAGTTTTTATTTTTATTTTTATCACTTACTAGAAATTTCAGGTGACCCCATTTGAATCCCAGGTGACCTCACGTCGGGTCCTGACCCCAAGGTTGAAAAACACTGGGTTAAAATCATTTCCACAAAAATATTATGGCCAGCGCAAAAAGACCGAGATCAGGCTGTTGGTCTTCTGGAGGCAGGACAAACCACCAGACAAGTCGCCAGGACTCTGAATGTTCATCATAGCACAGTGGTCCGACCATCCTTACTCTGGTCAACAATGTGTCACCACCCGCAACAAGTGCCAACAGGAAAGCAGATTTGGACGTGGCATAAAAAGAAGGCTGTTTGTGTTGGAAAAAAGGATCTGGACGGCCGGCAGTTTCAGAAGAGGTGGTACACCAAGTTTGGAAAACATTTAGCGTCCAAAGAAGTCAGCGTGAAAAGCAAGCCTGGAAACCCAGGTCCCTAATGCCGTGTTTCCACTACGTGGTATCAGCTCGACTTGAGTCGGCCTTTTTGCGTTTCCATTATGAAACAGGGCCTGGAATCTGGTACCCGGTACTAGCTTTTTGGTATCGCCTCCGCCGAGGCTCCAGGACTGGCAACCAGATACTAAAACATGACGTGTAATCACTGCAGAACACTGATTGGTCAGACAGTCATCTCTGTGACCCACCGTTTTACGAAAAAACAGATGCAGAAGTTTACAGTAAATACAGCTGTAGGTTAATCCACATGATGACAGCCCGCAAAACTACACCATGGTTTGTCGAGGAGGTTCAGACGTAAAAATTCAGCGTGAACTTGGTGAGACAACACGCAATGAGCGAGTTTATCAGTAACTCTGAGCAGACGACACGGAAGTAACACGCTGCATCGCTATGATGTCCAGGTACTGTAAAGTCTGTAGTATCCTGTAATGGAAACGGTCTCCAGGAATAGGACCTGGTACCCGAGTCGAGTCGAGCCGAGCTGAGTCGAGCTGGTTCCACGCAGTGGAAACGCGGCATAAGTCAACTGTTTGGCATGGGTTAAGAAAACACTTGTGACTGACTGTCGACAAGCTTCAGCTTCTGCAGGCTTTACAGCCAGGTGACATCTGAGATGATGTCAATTTTTGGGGGAGACCCTGTAGTGTTTCTGTGATGCTCTAATTCACAGGTGTCAAACATACGGCCAAAACTGGCCAAAGTGTCCACTCCGAACCCGTGGGATGAATTTGTGAAATACAAAAATTACACAGAAGTTCTAAAAATCAAGGATGCTAAAATTGTTTCAGTTCAGTGACCACATTCAGACCAATATAATGTCAAGTGGGTCAGATCAGTAAAATAATAACATAATTACGTATAAATAACGACAACTCCAAATTTTTCTGTTTGTTTTAGTAGATGTTTGTTCATGTTAGTTTGTTTATGGATGATGTTGTACTGATAAATCTGCTGTAATTATTGAAGAAAATGGTTGAATTGTTGAGTCTGTTTGTATGACTGTACTGCTATGATCATTTTGTTGTGTATAATTCAGTTACTGCATTATGTATTTGTTGTGGTTCGGTGCTAAAATTAGGAAAATAGTATTGTTTGATTCTTGTATTAAGTTAGTGATAAGGGTTTACAAAATACTCCTTTCTGACCATGCAAAATTCAGACTTGTATGTGCTTGAAGATAGATTCTGTCCATTTAAATGTGTTATTTTGTTTTGGTTTATTTTGTTTCTTTGCATGTTTTTACTTAATTAATTAATTAATTAATCTATTTAAATTACATGAAAATAATTACTTTTACAAACTATCCTTTGTAACAAACAAAAAAATCTGAATTACCTGAAAAAAGATGAAAAACCTGAAATGTACCATTTTACCAATGTTTTGCCTGTTACTAAATGTTTAGTGTATTTGTAGATCCACTGTGATCTGCAAGTTTTAATGTACATGTGAAAATGATAAACTGAGGCATAATATTGTTAAAAATGCAGTTATTTTTCTTAAGATATTTCAGGTTGTTCATATTATTCAGATTTTTAAGGACATTTCGTTGACGTAAACACTTTTAAATGTTTACCTTTTTCACTGTTTTTTCCTGGTCCAACCCATTTGCGGTCATATTGGACTGAATGTGGCCCCTGAACTAAAATAAGTTTGACGCCCCTGCTCCAACTGTTTTTGTTAATATAAGAACATTTCCAAAGCAAATCAATAAGGAACTAACTGTTTCTTGTTATTTTATTGTATCTTAGATGAGTCCTGAAAAATTTGCATAGATTCTAGTAGTGCGTTTTTAAATCCCTTGAGTGTATGTTTTGTCCCTGGTGTTTGACAGGTGTTTTTGAAGCACACGTGTTGGTTTTCAGTAACATCTGGATGATGACAAAAACACTGACCTTGTGTGAATATTGTAGATGCTGTAGGAGGCCATGTAGGAGTGACGGTAAACCTAGAGCGAAAAAATAAAGACACAGAGGGAGAGATTAAAAGATGATTGTCAGGAACATTAACAAGAGCGGCAGCAGCGCTTCAGACAATGACGACATGAAATGAAAAAGAAAAAAAAAAAAAAAAAAACGAAGGCAAAAAGGCATCAAACAAAACCAGACTGCTGGCTGTTCTCAGTGATAGAATCTGTAGACAATGCAATTTGCATGGGTGACAGCTGTGGGATGAGACATTTTAATTCCATCTGAGAGACCCATCATCGCCGAGTGCCTCTGTGCCCAAAGCCCGGGAGGGAAGAGAGAGAGAGAGAGAGAGAGAGAGAGGCGTTCAAAGTGACAGAGGGCTGCATGTAAAGCTGTCTGAACCCCCCCCTCTGGAGGAGCTGTGCCTGACATGATAATAGACCTCTGACCGCGGCCGGTGACGGGCGCAGAAACAAGCCACATATTAGCATTTCTGCATGAAATGACACTCATGAACACCTCTGTGATGTAAAGCAACACTCTGGAATACTTAGACTGGGATTTCCCTGCTGGTGATGGAAATGGATTTTTAGACGTTTTTTCAAGATTCAAGATTCTTTTATTGTCGTTGTATTCGCAGAACACACACAATGAAATCAAGTGCGCTTTATGGAGACATTTCTAACATTAACATCATGGTTGTAGATTTTGCTTGGACATTGGGAGTGGGCATATTTAACCCTTTCATGCATAGTGGTCACTTCAGTGGACAGTTATTCTACAGCTGTTCTCTTGTATATATGTGGATTTTATTGTTTTAGTTTCATATCAGCCAACACAGTGGACACTTATGCACCATCCCAAACACTGACATTGAAAACATTACTGTAACTTTGCTGTTCTTGATAAACCTGATCTAACATGTTCGATAGTAAATCAGTTCCTTGTTATTGTTATTGGACTGTAATTAACAACAAAAGTTTTTTTTTTTTTTGTTTTTTTTTTGTTTTTTTTGCCATATTATGTCCATGAAGTGAGTAATAACTAGTATTAAAGTACACTACAAACAAAAAGTTAAGGATTTTTTTTTTTTTTTTTTTTTAATCATTTTTGCCTTTTGTAAATAAAACTGTCTGGTCATAAAAAAAAAAAAAAAAAAGTGTTTCAATTCAATTCAATTCACAAAAAAAAGTAAAAAGCATTGTGCAAGAATCCCAACTGAAAAAAAAAATTGCCCAAAAATTTTAAATATCCATAACTTTTTGTTTGTAGTGTATGTTAAAATGTGAGAAAACATCAAATTAGCAGCATTTAATGTTTTTATTTCATAGTTTTCCCACAGTATATCAGTAAATACATGTTTATTTGCTTAAAAAATTAAACGCATGGTGTCCAGCTTGGTGGGCATTTTTGCAACTCCATGAAAAACAGCTTCATAAAAAAAAAATAAATAAAAAAAAAAAATAAAAAAATCACATTGTTTTTTTAATGCCCAAAGAGGAATAATGAAAAAAAAAATCTTGATTAACATTCTCATAATTCATGAATAAAAGGGTTAAGGTTACATAAAATGACATGCTACAATAAAAAATGTTAGATATAAATACAAAATTACAGTAAAATCAGAATTGTTAAAAAGGCTCACATCTCTGATTTTGCTTAAACCAGCCTTTGGTGCTTTTGTTAAAAGTTTTTATATCTTGTGTTAATTTTATTTCTGTGAGCAGTGTACTTCAAATTTGAGAACCTTTTATAGAGAACGCTGACTGCCCCATGGAGGTCTTTCAACATGCGATTTTACCAGGACATATGCAATAAGACACCTTGGTAAGTTCCATAGAAAAGCAACAGTGGGGGGTGTTGGGGAAGGAGATGAGACAATGAAGCTAAAATTCCATTACAGATGTCAGCAGAAACATAGACAGTAAGGACAAATTTCAGCCATTATAAGTAAATGGGGAAAAAGAAAGATTTTTTTTTTTTAATTCTTAAAAATGTTTAACTTTGACCTACTTTTCCCAAAATGTACTCACATCTATTCTGGGTCATTGGTAGTCTATAAACTGAATTTGGTATGAATTCAACCAATAGTTTTGCTACTTAAGTGTTAAACAAACAAACAAACAAACCGAACCAAAAACAATACCCCTTGCCTCCCCTTTGGGGTCGAGGTAAACATTATTTTGTAGGGCATTTATGGAGCTTTTAGAGAAAATGTGAATAGAACATTGACTTCAAAGCTCTATGAATTTGGGTCTATATATATATATATATATATATATATATATATATATATATATATATATTTTTTTTTTTTTTTTTTTTTTTTTTTTTTTTTTTTTACACTAAACTCTCATCTTTAAAAGAGAAAAAAAAAAAAAAAACACTGATAAGCTTAAAATTTGTAATGGATGCAGGGCAGTAAGTCTACCAAACTGTGGAAGCCTAGTTATGTTCTTTATAGTTTATAGTGAAGAACCAGAGGGCATAACACATTCTTAAAAAAAAAAAAAAAAAAAAAGATTGAAAGAAAATAAAAGAAATAAAAAAGCCTCAGCCTCTGTTCAGCCTGACAGCCTGAAGGAATGATCTTAAATGAACTCTGTCTTGGCTGATGCCTTCCAATATGATGTGGAGAACTAGCCGCCTCTAGCTACAGCCCTCCAGGTGTACCAGGGAACACTTACAGCTCTCATTTGTGCCACTGGGCTGCATGGTAGTTCTTAGTGGAACAGCCCCAGTGAAATAAAACCATCATGAGCACTGAATCCCTGAAGAATTCCCCCTCCTCTATATCGATGTACACCTGCTATCATACGGTCACGCTCATACGTCTTATGCACAGTTGTGCATGATTTATTAAAATATAGTTCATAGTTTTCCAAGGGTCATTATAAAATAAGAATAATTGGATACACATTTGTGATTCCTACATTTATTTTCCGATAGTTAAACTAGTAGGAGGACTTTTTTCTGGGATATTCTTTGCACTTTTTAATTGTCACTGCAAAATATAATGAGCTTTTTTACAGTTTTGTATGTTTAATATTTTGACAGGTTGCTCTCTGTGGAGATGCAGCACAAATATGGATATAAAAAGATACAAATCAAATCAAATTTTATTTATATAGCGCCAAATCATAACAAAAATTATCTCGTGACACTTTACATATAGAGCCAGTTGGAAGCAGACTCTGAAGCCGATTTACAGAAATTCAACAGAATCCTCCAGGAGCAAACACTTGTGGGTGGTGACAGCAGGGGCACCACTACCAATTACAGGCCCCATGAAAGCATAATCACTGTGTACCCTTGTGTGTGGGGGGGGTGTATGTATGTGGGGGTGCGGTCCATAAACAACATCACTTATGATTCCATGAAAACGAAACTTAACATACTTTCAACGTTTGCCTCCCGACTTCTACACCTCTCTTACACAATGAACCTTACATGAAATTTTCACAACTTCTGTATCCACTGGGCCCCCTCCACTGCTCTATGGGTCCTACGAATTTGTCATGTTTACCCCTGCTTATATGTGCTCCAGGGTGATAAGGGCGAGGAAAAACTTCCTTTTAACAAACTTCCCTTTAACAGGCACAACTATAAAGGGTTAACCCTATAACGCCAAACATATCATATTTGATACATGAGTTTCGAATCCCTCTACATGATCAGTGTGATTTTTTTTTTCTTGAAAAGCCTGATGTATACAATTAGATACATGCAATACACAGATAATCCACCAGGGGGAGGAATTCATTCACCAGAGGTCTTTCCAGTGACACTACAAGACTGTCATTAATGAGGACGGAGAAAGATCTTTGCAATTTTGAAAAAGAATTACCAATTTGTTAGACATGTTTGTGTTATATTATGTTTTTTTTTTTTTTTTTTTTTTTTTTTTTTTTTTAAATAATAATATTTGAGCATTGAGACCCGATGTATGCGATGCATGCAAACATGGAAAATTATATTTGAAAAAAACATTTTTGGGTTGTTCAGAAGGACCAATAAAGGCTTCCGTTTCAAAGAACTGGAATTTTCTGTCAAGGTTTCTGTCAGGGTTAAATGTTCTTTCTTTCTTTCTTTCTTTCTTTCTTTCTTTCTTTCTTTCTTTCTTTCTTTCTTTCTCTACTAAAAACCTGACTAGGGACTGGAGATGGAAACTCTTAATAGCTATAATCTCTTTATGTGAATCATCATTTACTACAGCTTGTTTGTAACAGGTAGAAGTAATACTATGTAATTTGCATTGTTCCTATCAAATAAACTTTATGAATAAATATGTAAATAACCAACAAAAGGTGACTGCAGGTTCCTGACTAGGTGTAAAAACCCAGGGCCCGCCACTGCCAGAAACTCAGGGTCTTTCTTCACAATCACCCCTCGTGTGCAGACTGACCTTTCTTTGCAAAGAAATAAAAAAAAAACCTTGTCAGCCGGCAGAAGTCTCTATTTCATTATTCACCAGAAGCAGAGAAAAATTTCCACAACATTTCAGCACAGCATAGACATGATGACATCAGCTGGATCGATGCCAAAATAAGCTGCCTGGCACCACTTGTTTTTTTTTTTTTTTTCAGTCAGTCAATAAGATGTACATTCCCATAGTGTTAGTGGGGAAATGATGCATTATGGGAGGAAAATTGGATGTAAAGTGATTCAATGACAACATGTGCTTATGTAAAGTTTATGTTAGAGTCTGTCATTTGTTGATGTGAGCTAACTTCGCTTTTAAACTCATGATTCTTTCACTCATTTCTGTACAGACAACTTTGATTGGTTTTCACGATCTGTACGCCTGCCCCACTATCATTCTTTAGGGTCTCCATTCTGCTCATCTACAGTAGGAACAGTATTTAACACCAATGACTGTCTGCTTAGAAACAGACTCCAAATACAGTCTACTCTCGTTATACCGCCAACTTCCGTTCACGGCCAAATTGGCGGTATAGCGAAAATGGCGTTACAACGGGTTGCGTCCATAATGTGCATGTCTTTACTATATGATGTCTATGCTGCCTCCGTTAACCCGTTCTAATTGCGTTTCTAAATAAATCTTGATTCTGTTATGTTGTAAGGGATCATTTAAAGTGGGGAAACATTTTAAGCATTATTATACCGTGTCGGGAAATGACACCCCATCATCTTGAGGCTTTGGCTTAATCCCATGTCCTCTTCCCGACATCCTGACCTACTGAGTGTTCTTTTTTTTTTTTTTAATTTATCTTTTTATGAGCAATGTAACAGAGCATACAAAGGAGCATAAATACAATGCATTCATTATACATTGCCTTTTTATATCATTTTTCCCCATTCCCAATCCAACCCCAAGGCCCTCCGAGAAGGGGCAACAGCAGAAACAAGAACATCACAACAGTCTCTGAGCAGTAGAAAATCAAATAAGTACAAGCAGTATCAAATCTGTGGTGTACAAGAATATTAATTGAGCTAATGGAAATAAACGAAAAAAAAAAAAAATCATAGCTTGTAGATACCTGTGTTTACTTTTAAATATTAGACATTACCTACGTAGATGTATCAAATGTGACAATAATTGGTAGACAGAACAAATTACAACAAAAAAAAAACAACAATACCTAAACAATAATAAAACAGAGTAGGGTGGAGGTGTGAGAGATCAATCTGAAGGCAACGTTTGTAAAGACTGAAAGTAATCTAAAAAATATTGCCATTTATTAAAGAATTTAGTTGAGGAGCCTTGTAGTGAGAGTCTAATCTTTTCTAATTTAAGAAAAAACATAACATCTCTAAGCCAAAATGAAATAGACGGGGGTTTAGGAGACTTCCACAAAAATAAGATATGTCATCTTGCAAGGAGGGATGTAAAAGCTATTATATCAGACTCTATTTGGTTAAGACAGGAGTCAACAGGGAGCCCAAATATCGCTATAAAAGGGTGAATATTGATATTTTTCCTAAGAATATTAGTCATGATCATAAAGTAATCACCCCAAAATTTCAGTAACTTGGGACAGGAAAAGAACATATGGGTTAAGTTGCAGGGAGATCCTTGACACTTGTCACATTGGTCCACAATATTTGGATAGATTGCAGAGAGTCGAGATTTTGATAAATGGATTCTATGCAACACTTTAAACTGAATAAGTTGTAATCTAGCACATGGTGTGCTGGACCGTATACTAAGGATAGCTTTATCCCATAGCTGGTCTGTGAGGTTTAAGCCTAATTCACCTACTGAGTGTTCTGCGATAAATGAACGGTGGCCGTTCCGTAGACCTACTCGTAGCTTGTCGCGATCAGCGTCTGGCGCGTTTGTTTCAGTGCATTGTTAAAATGTATGTGTACTCGATGGCAATCACGCTGGCGGTATAACGGTCGGGAAATCAATGGTATAAGTGTTGTTTGTGCATGGAACTGGGCTGGCGGATGGCGATAGGCGGAAATGGCGGTAGCTAATGGAATAATGCATTGGGGATTTTTGTGCAATGGTTTTGGTCGGCGGTGAGCGAAAATGGCGGTATAACGGTGGGCAGTTTAACGAGAGTAGACTGTACAAATAAATATTGACTAAAACAAAAAAAAAAAACCTGTTGGCAGTAGTTCACTATGTAGACCTGTGCCCACAAACACAAAATTTTAGTTTTAAGTTTAAATGAATCTTCCGGTGTTTATGAACTGAACATCTCCAACCATTCAGGATCATGTGTATGTGGTCATACATACATGCACATTCCTTTACAGCAGGGCTGTCAAACTCATTTGAGTTCAGGGGCCACATTCAGCCTAATCTGATCTAAAGCAGGCTGGACCAGTCAAATAATATAAATAATAGGATAAGAACTGATAAATAATGTCAATTCCAAAGTTTTTTCTTATATTTTTGAGTGAAAAAAGTCAAATTCTGTGATGAAAATGTTTACATCTACGAACTGTACTTGAACATAACACGCACAAATATGAACAACCTGAAAATTCTAATGAAAAATAAGTGCAATTTTAAGAATATTACACCATAATTTATCATTTACACATGTACATCACAGTTTACAGATCACAGTGGATCTACAAATACACAAAATATTTAGTAACAGGCAGAATGTTGGTAAAATTCCACATATTTCTCTTAAGACATTTCATGTTATTCACATTTTTTTGTAAAAGGCTAGTCTGTAAATGTAAACATTTTTGTGTAATTTTACCTTTTTTACACTAAAACAAAGAGAGAAATTTGTGGTTTTCTTTATTCATAGGTTATTATGATAGTATTTTACTGGTTCTGACCAACTTTAGATTGAACTGACCTAAAATCATTTTAACATCATTGATCGTTAATAACTTCAGTGTAAATTTTGCATTTGACAAATTCATCCCAGGGGCCGCATTGGACCCTTTGGCGGGCGGGATTTGGCCCCCAGGCTGCATATTAGACACCTGTGCTCTACAGAGTATTTAAAGCTGACTGGCAGACACACATAGCTTCAGGGAATGCTTCAGAGAAAAGGACATCTCATCATCTCGTCACGTAAATTGACATGTCTTTGTTTTTCCAAGTATCTCTTCCTCACATCTGCACTCTTATCTCTTCCTTACATCTCTCCTCGTGGGACTACAATGCAAGAAAATAGATCCAAGTGAGAGTAACCTGAGTACAATTCAGGGAAAATGCATCTAGAACAGTGGTTCTCAACCTTTTTTGAACAAACGCCCCTTTACGTCATCATGAGCCTCCTGCCAGCCCCCCCGAAAGAAAGTCTGACGTACCATATTATGGAGGAGCGAGAGGGGTGGGCACGGATATTCGCGATTGACATAACATGCTACTTGATATTGATACTTATACAGACTAACACCTCCCCATTTCAGTCTCAGCGCCCCCCTCTCAGCCGGTGTTGTCCCCCTGCCGGTACTGCCCCATTGAGAAGCACTGATCTAGAACATAAATAAGATGCTATCAAATTACTAAATATGAGTTTGCTAATGTGACTTCAACTTATGTACACGTAACGTTTTCTACAATTCCTATAGATGATAACAGTAGTCGCTTTTCCATTGGACATTTTTTGATCATCCTATTTGTAGTAAATATTTAAAGTGCATATTGGCTAAAATTTGCTTAGAGGTCTTATTTCTTTCTTTGTGCATAAGAAATCAATATAAGTGAATCCCCAAGGAACTTTGTGTTGGTAAATGCAAGTTATGCAAATTTACAGGATTTCAGTTCTGTTCAACATGTTGATGGTCATATGAACTATGTTTTCAGGTCAAAATGTCCAATTTCATCACAATTAATGCTATATTTTCATTTCACAAATGGCCAAGTTATATTTGAACTGAATTTACCTAAAAAAACAAATATTCTATTCTTTTAGATTGCCCAATTTTTCTTACAAGATTCTCTCCTACATATCACATGTTTTATTTTTACAGGTTGCAATATGGAGTATGGTGCTGATCCATCCTGCTTATGTTACGCCAATACATACATTAAGAATGTCACTCGTCACTGTTTTAAATCAACAGTTTTCTAATAATGAGCATTTTTATAAAGAAATAACAATTCTGTATTGTTATTGCCTCTTTAGTATGATGATAAACTATACAATACATAATTCTGATACTAGTTTTTGCACAGGGATCATTTCTGGAAACGGTGACATGGCTGCCGAGCATCAGTATGATGGGATCCGTAACGACCATGTCACATCCGTCCACTGCCACATTTTGTGTTTTTGTGTCAGCTGTTATTGTTTTAGATCCACAACACTAACATTTATGAATAAGAGGAGAATTAGCAATAGTAAGTATATAAGTTTATTACTAATAAAGTACTGGTACTGACCAGAGCATCATGGGTAATGTCACGTCCGTCCACCAGCAAAAGTTTTCACATACATGTGTTTTTCAAAATCCAATATTTCTGAAAATATAGCTTCCACTGTCAAATAATTTCACTAGTCTGTGCACAAATGTATTAGCATTATTTCAACACAGTTCTACGCATTTCTTTCAACTTTTTTTTTTTTTTTTGACAAAAATGGCCACTCATTTGACCCCCTAAGTAAATTTTAGCTGATATATATTCTAGTTTATATTAAAAACACTTGATTATGCAAATCTGATTGTGTGTGAGGTGACCAAAAAAAGAGTATGTGAATGCTTTGTGTTATTGTAAAAATATACAGATAAAAAGTGTGTTAACAAAGCAAAGAAAGCAGAATTAATTTAATTATTAGTTTGTAAAAAGGGGTGGGAGTCTAAAAGCTATACTTCTTCCCACTCCTTTTCAAGCACAGAAAGAATTTTGTTTGACCATGTTTTATGGTTCTTTGTTATCCGATCATTCTATGTGCTCGAAATAAAACTAAACTAACTAACATATGCGCAAAACTTTACCCATATTTACTAAATGTCAAAAAAACAGAAGTGCGTAATGTTTTTCCCATTAAATCACAAATGCGATGATTTGTTTATCTACTATCGCAAGATTACCCGAGAAGTCATTCCATAAACATGATGACAAATGTTAACATCGTGTTGATTAACAGATATATTCATTATTATTGTTATATACTAGCAGCATTGTACCCGTGGTGCCATTGTATGATAGCGCCCTCCCGTGGTGCAACAACGGCATTGCACCCGTATGCCCTTCTGTGCTGTAACATGCGTAGGACACGTGTCGGACAAAGACGCGCAGAACGTCCATTATAGTAGGATTATCCCTCTATCCCGTAATAAATAAAATAATGATTTGTTTTCCTGGTGTATCCACACATAGCACAACATGTTTCTTTTAAAAATCTTCTATTTTGCTTGTTGTAATTTTTTATTTTTTATTTTTTATTTTTTTTATTCATGTGACTCTAGTTGCGGAAAAAGGTCTTTCCTTTGCAGTTTGGTGTGATATACTAATTGCGCAACACCTGAAAAACCACCTCTTGCCAGTGTAAAAACTTTGAATCAAAAAACGAGAGTTTTGGCAAAATTGTTGTTTTTCTATTTGGTAAATTTATATGCGCAAATTATATTCAAACAATTTGAGGGTCAATGGAAAAGCGACTATTGATAAACTATGAGTCTGCTCCAGGATTTTTGTTAAGTAAGTCTACTTTGTCTTTAAATAAAGCCTAAAAAACATTTAAAAACACAAAAGAAACTAATAAAGCTTGTGTATGTTATAAAGCCTTCCTACAAATACTACAGTATGAGGTTTTAGATTCCCACCCATGCCCATCCCATAACAATGAGCTGACTTCATCAATAACAGACTCTGTGTCGAAGTGAAAGTAAATTACTGTTGAGGGAGAAGCAGAGGATTCAGTGACTCATATCGACTTTATGCAGAGTGTAACTTCTCGGTGCATACTCAATGTACTGCCACTGACTCAAGGGTCGAGTGTACTCTATAAAAATTTGCTGGTTTTATTACAAACAGCGCTTTGTGTTAGGGGTAACTTTATGCCCTGGAGTAAAATATGACTCATACAAATACATGACGCTGACATGTTGGAGCTTCTTAATTTTGTGCCATAAATGTTACGGGTCAAGTCACAGATGGACTCTCTACTGGTCTCATATGAGGTGTTGGACGAAACCTCAGAGCTATTTGATTAAATAAAGTTTGCATGGGCCTCGGTGACCTTTGTTTTCAGCTTCATGATGAAACAAAAAGGTTGTGACATTTTCAGCAATTGAACGCAACCGTCGCTTTGAAGATGGATTGGATATGCAAAACCAGAGGCACATACGATATAAGAAAAAGTTATTCATATTAACCCATAAAGACCCAGTGCTACTTTTGCAGCAGTTCCCAAATTAATTTTTCTCTAAATTTCACCTTTCTTAAGTGATTTATCACCATTGATTGTAATATAATCTTGCTTATTTTGAGTTTTTTTCAGTGTAAATCATGCATTTTCCTATATTTAATTTACTGATCATGTAGATGTTCATAAAAGCTCAGACTGAAGTTGATGGTTAGGATATCAGAAATAACGAAAACTGAAGAAAAAGTTACTTTTTCAGCAAAGTTATCAATAGCTGACAATAAAAAAAAGTGTGTCCATCCACTGCCATTTGTCAAATTCCATGGGTTTTACTGGCGAATTAATGTTATAGAAGATGGCGGTGTTTCCACGTCCACTACGGAGCCTCTGATCGTCCAAATGGGTCATATCTGATGACCATGAAAAGGTGACAAACTGCATTTTACACCAATTATTTACATGTATTGATAGGATTAGTGCACAGGCGTCAAACATGCAGCCCGGGGGCCAAAACCGGCCCACCAAAGGGTCCAATCTGGCCCGTTCGATGAATTTGTGAAATGCAAAAGTTACACTGAAGATATTAACAATCAATGGTGTTAAAATTATTTTAGGTCAAATCAATCTAAAGTGGGTCAGACCAGCAAAACACTATCATAATAACCTATAAATAAAGAAAACCACACATTTCTCTCTTTGTTTGAGCGTAAAAAAGGTAAAATTACATAAAATGTTTACATTTACAGACTAGCCTTTTACAAAAAATTTCAATAATCTGAAATGTCTTAAGAGCAGAATGTAGAATTTTACCAATATTCTGCCTGTTACTACATGTTTTGTGTATTTGTAGATCCACTGTGATCTGTAAGTTATGATGCACATGTATAAATGATAAACTAAAGTGTAATATTGCTAAAATTGCACTTATTTTTCTTAAGAATTTTGGAGTTGTTCATATTTGTTCATGTTATGTTCAAGCACAGTTTGGAGATGTAAACATTTTAATCACGGAATTTGACTTTTTTCACTCAAAAACAGAGAAAACTTTGGTGTCAACATTATTTATCAGTTCTTATCCTATTATTTATATTATTTTACTGGTCCGGCCCACTTTATAACATATGAGTCTGTATGTGGCTCCTGAACTCAAATGAGTTTGACACCCCTGGGTTAGTAGATCAACAGGTATTAAACAGTTTAGATCAATAGATGGTTTTGGTCGCCAGTGGCTGTTTGGGTCTTTATGGGTAAAAAAATTATCAGTCAACACAAAACAATGACTTTATAGATTCAATATGTAAAATCTGTATTGCATCTTCTTCTTAGGAGATGTTCATTTTCTTGTTATTTGTTAAGGTTTGCTAACTCAAAGTCCAAGCTGCTGTTGTAAACTGTTGCTGCTGTGGAAGCAGAAGAAAAGGACCTTTATGGAAAAACTGACCTGATTTTTCAGCATAAAAATCTGTCTACAGGCTGTTACCATGGATGTAGGCGACCGAGGCAGCCAATGAGTTAAATAGAGTCAGTAAATGTCAAGAAACCATTGCAGACAGAGCCACTGTGATGTTGCCATGGATTTTTAGACTTCTGAGGCTCGAAGTTTGGATTTTGACTCTCACCATCTTGATCCATTATAAACGACTACATTCAGACAAAAGGGAGGAGCCGAGGGACCACAATGTATGATGGGTGACCTTCTACTAAACACTAGCTTATGGACAATAAAGCAGTAAAAACATCTGCATAATAAAATTAGTTTATGGTCTTGTTAGTGTAAATTCTTGACTACATGTAATACAGTTAAGCTGTCTGTTAGGAAAAATGAAAATGTTTGATTCAGTAAAAAGCTTGCCATGTGACTGAGTCAGTCAAAGCCCAACACGGCAGGTAGGGATGGGAATCGATAAGAATTTAACGATTCCGATTCCATTATCGATTCTGCTAATCGATCCGATTCCTTATCGATTCTCGTTGGGTGAAGGAATAAAAGAGTACAAACGGGTATGTTTGCATTTACGGTCTTTTATATTTCTATCTCTGCACAGAAAATATAACATGACCAGTATGTACAAATAATAGTAACAGATGATGCCATGCCCGGTTTGGCTTCGGGTGGGGGGGGGGGGGCGACTCTGCCCATCTCCCATTGTTGTGCACCTCATCTCCTTTCCCCTACCTGTATTTGAGGGGGTACAACATTTGTTGCCTGCACCAGAACCGGAACTGGGCCCGGATGACGTCCTGGTGTTCAATCTGCCACTAGATTCACAAGCGCCGCTACGTAGTGTATCAAATGAATCACATGCTGTGGACAAATGTTTGAGCAGATTGGAGGGATTCCACCCTTTTGAAGAAATGGAAGCTTTGCAAGTGTTACAAGTGGAACTGTAACACTGTACACCGTTTCTGCCTCAACGCCATGTTGGCTATGTTCTGACCAAAACAATGCAGCGTACATGTGATGTCATCGCGCATGTGCAACGAAGTTGGAATCGATAATCTGAATCGTTAAGCAGGCAGGCAAATGATTCCAAGGTATTGAGCTACTGGGATCCGGTTCTCAAAAAGAATCGGTTCTTAATTCCCATCCCTAATGGCAGGTATAAAAACTTCACAGATATCAGAGCTTTATTCCTAAAATTTTAATAAAAGAATTATTTGAAGATGGATGATCAGAACAGGCTTCAAATGAAACAAATAAGACCAGAACGACTACAAAATCACTAGTTTAGTATTTATCAAAAGAAGTTCAGTGCAAGTCCATGGGACCCTGGGCTTTTTGGAACCAGGATCCGCTACTTCTACACTGGCATCGAACTCCAACACAAATCATGAGGTACACTGGCTTGAAGACAAAGTTAAAGTGAATCATTTTTCATTCATATGACAGAGTCTTGGCTCTTTTTCTTTACTTTTACAACTCACCCAAACAAGGAACGCACTGTGATGACGTTAACTCCCAAGATCTGTAACTTTATTGCAGAAGTACAGGGTTATTCCAAAAGAATGAACCGGTTTCGTGATGCATTGCTTCAGTCCTCAAGCATTGTCATGGAATGAGTCAGTGACCATTTGAAAGAGGAGTTTTCTAAGTTTGCGCTTTTTTAAATTAAAAAGTGCCTCAGCGATGGATTGGTCGGAAGGGCGTCCAAGACCTTGCTCTTTGTGCTTGGCCTGTGAGATTCCCAGACCTCACCGTGTGTGATTTTTTTCTTGTGGGGATATGTAAAAGATCACGTTTATGTTCCACTGCTACCCACTAACCTCGATGACCTTAAACATTGACTAACAACAGCGATCAACTCAGTGGATCGTGATATGCCGATATGCATTTGGGAAGAATTCTCTTACTGCATTGATGTTGTCCGTGCTGCAGGTGGTGGACACATTGAACACTTGTAAGACAGGAAATAAAAGTTGATTGGGAGTAGAATACTTGTGACTTGGCTAGAATTTTCTACTGCTTTTTCTTAGTAAAATATTACGGAATGAAATCGGTTCATTCTTTCTGAATAACCCTGTAGTATTGGTGTCATTTGTAATATGCAAATGTGGGTACTTCATATAAAACTAGGTTCTAGGTCAAAACTTCAGTGGGATACAGCAGGTGCTGAAGAAACAAGTGTTACATTCACTCTGAATGTCAACTGGACCAGGTCTGTTTTTGGCTTCTTTCTTCAATAAGCCACCACAATTTCCACAGTGATTGAAATGTTGAGTTCAACTTTATCTGTATTGTGGTTGCATCGGTTCACACAGTCCTCAATAATGGGCCTGAGCTCTGCCTCACATCTTTCATGAATACACCTGACTGGATCGTCTGAGAAAAAAATTGCTGTGATGTAGGTGCAAAGGTCAATAAGTATATAATGTAGGGTGAGTCATTTCTAGATAAACTTTTACAGAAATGTTGGATATTAGAGTTTCAACTACTTATTCTCCTGTTGCCTCTTCCTTTACACTCCGGGTTCCATTTAAAAGGGGACATTTAGAAAATGAGCTTTTTGAAAAGTCAAAGGAAGACTGACAAGGCCACTCTCATCAAAAAGTCTCAGTCTAAACTCATCTGGGCTGTGATTGGACTGTCTGTCAAGGGGTGACATTTCTGGGACTGATGGGAAATGGTGAAATAACTGTAAAGGTTGAGGAACAATATGAGTCGAGCTCTCTGCGTGGAAAATGTTTTATAAAGTGAAGTCGATACAAATATGAGACTTTAGCTAGCCAGATCACACCTTTGATACAAGGTTCCTGCTCTGGTTCAGAGGATCAGGGGCGCTGCTATCAATTGTGGGCCCCATGAAAGGTAAACGTTGTGGACCCTTTATAAAATTCAGCATCTTGTCGATCTGAATTTGAATGAATGGGCGGCATGTCGGTGGGGGTGCGGTCCATACATACCATCACTTACGTTAGCATGAAACAAAACTGAAACTTCACATACTTTCAACATCCAACTCCCGACTTCTATGCCTCTTTTATAGAGCGGATCTTACATGAAATTTTCATAACTTCTAGCCTGTATCCACTGGACCCCCTCTACTGCTCTATGGACCCCCACAAATGCTGGGCCCCATGAACTTTTCAAGTTTACCCCCCCTTATTGGCGCCCCAGTAAAGGATGCTTAACATGTGTGCCCTCTAAGATCTGGTTTTACTTCTGCATTGACTAGAGAACCATCAAAAACCCGAGTCATTAGGCCATGGTCTGTACATGTTTGCTGGTGGGCCAGTGACAATGTTAGAAAGAGGGATACCTAGTGGTAAGTTAGCTATGAATTATCATTTTTTAACTTACTGTTATTGGATTATGGATTGAAGTTTGAGGATTTTGCTAAGCAAGAATGTTTCTTCAACTTCAATCTGTGGTCCCTTATTAACCCTGAAAGACCCAAACCTCCACCGGCAACCAAAAGCATCTATTGAACTAAAATGTTTAATATCTGTTGAAGCATTAATCCTATCAATACATGTAATTGGTGTAAAATACAGTTTATCATCTTTTCATGGTCATCAGACATGACCCATTTAGACATTCGAGGCTTTGATGTGAACATGGAAACACCGTCATCTTTTACAATATTGATTCACTAGTAAAACCCTTAGAGTTGGATCAGTGACAGTGGATGGAGACACTTGTACAGGGTGACCCAAAAAAACGGGAATTTTTGAAGTGCGTATTGGCAGACATGAGCAAGTGGCAGCACTGCGAGACAGTGACCTTGAGCAAGTAAACACACCCCCATTTTAGTAACCATTGGCGGCTGTGCGAGAATTGTTCGGTCACCGTGTGATCTCAAGATTCGGTAACGTTCCCTGGCCCCCCTAGATCGCCAGATTTGTCCGTTTGTGATTTTTTCTTGTGGGGCTATCTCAAGAGTAAAGTGTACACGACTCGACCAAGAACTCTGGATGAGTTAAAACAGAGAATTCAGGATGAAATTCACAGTATCCCAGCTGAGATGTTGCAGCGGTCAGTGAGGAATCTCAACAGCAGATTTCAAGAATGCATTCGTACAGGAGGACGCCATCTACAGGAAGTAATTTTTAAAAAAAATGAAAATTCCATCATTGTTTCTTAAATGGAAAGTTTTAAGGTTTCAATCACTATGAATAAAATATTTTTCTTCCATCACTCTTGGTTTTATTGGATTGTTAAAAAGTTCCCGTTTTTTTGTGTCACCCTGTATTTACTTTCACTTATTGAAATCTTGTCACTTTTTCTTCAGTTTTCTCTGTTTTGATAAAATAACCTTTGAATTAATGAGTTTTCATGAACATGTAAATTAAATAAAGAAAATTAAATATAGGAAAATACATGATTTACAGTGGAAAATCCCAAATACAAAGGATAATATTATAATAAATGGTGATAAATCACTTCAGAAAGGTTAACTAGAGATAAAAATGTAACTGAGGACTGCCGCAAAACTAACACTGGGTCTTTATGGGTTAAAGTGGTGTCTAATCGATTTTTTTTTTTTTTTAGAGGTGTGTGGTTAGCTGGTCACAATAACTTTCCACTGGCTTGGAGATGCAGGAACATCCTTATGTCAAGAACGTTTGACATGGAACTAAAATGATGAAATCCTTTTACTACAAGTCAAGCAGACTGGATGTCTTTGCTGTGAAAATATACTGCTTCAATTTCTTTAGATTCTTCTTCGTCCTTAATTTAAGCAAACCAACTCAGTTTATCTGAATATAATGGCAGCAATAAAATTTTAATTGACCTTGTTTTCATGATTTCAAGTGGTCTTTAGTTGAAGACCACCAAAGTGTAGCAGGTGCTGCTCAAGAATCAGGTTTCCTAGCACGGGCTCTGAACTGACCCTGGACCTGACTATGGACAGGTACTGAATCCTGGTACTCAATGGGCCCCAGGGCTGATTGTTTCACTATTTGCTGGTTCAATGTAAAATAGTTAGAGAATCACATGACCTGTCATAGATTAGATAGACAGAGATCAGGAGGCTGCAGGAAAACACTGTCAAAATACTAACAGTCCTGTATTTAGTTTAATATTCAGTTTAATAATTTTCTTTTCCAGTAAATGATTATTTAAGATAGCTATTTTACTTCAATATCATAACAAAATCAGAATCTATGATAGTGATTAGTTCAAAACAATGCTTTTGCAGTGTCCTAATAAAGAATATTAATTAAATATGCATATGTTATAAATAAGAAAACAAAGCAAATAATTCTGTTCACAATTTTAATGGTAACCCTAACTAATATAAATACTGCTAAAGCACTGGACTGATAAGCAGTATCAATAGTCGCTTTTCCATTAGACAAATGCGCAAAACTTTACAGATATTTACGAAATGTTGTATAAATAGAAGTGCGTAATTTCGTTTTTTCCATTAAATCACAAATGCAATGATTTGTTTATTTATTACTGCAAGATGATACAAGAAGTCATTGCATAAACATGGCAACAAACATAAATATTATGTTGACTTACAGATATATTCATTATTATTATATATTACCCCTCTATCCTGTACTAAATGAAAAAATGATTCAGTTTCCTGGTGTGTCCACACATACAGCGCCATGTTTCTTTTATAACTGGTCTTCTTCACTTGTTGTAATGTCCGTCAACATCCATTTTTTTCATTCATGTGACTCTAGTTGTGGAAAAAGGTCTTTCCGTTGCAGTTTTGCGTGATATACCAATTGCATTACACCCGAAAAACCACCTCTTGTGAGCGCAAAAACTTTTAATCAAAAAACGAGAGTTTTGGCGAAATTGTCCTTTTTCCAATAGGTACATTTTCATGCACAAGTTATATACACGCAATTTGAGGGTCAATGGAAAAGCGACTAATAATTGTAGCAGTATCAATAAAATCTTAACCATACAAAGTCCTTGAATTGACTCATCGGAAAAGGGATAAAGGGAAGAATGAGTGACGTAACACTAGTACGTATAATGGCAAAAATGAAGTTAGTTCTTATTGTTTAGGCACAGGTGTCAAACATGCGGCCCGGGGGCCAAATCTGGCCCGCCAAAGGGTCCAGTCCAGCACATGGGATGAATTTGTGAAATGCAAAAATTACACTAAAATAGTAACAATCCTTTTAGTTCAGGTTCCACATTCAGACCAATTCAATCTCAAGTGGGCAGGGCCAGTAAAATACTATCATAATAACACATAAATAATGACAACTCCAAATTTTTCTCTTTGTAAATGTAAATATTTTCATGTTTTTATACTAAAACAAAGTATAATTAAGCAAAAAATGTGAATAACCTGAAACAAATATCAACAACCTGAAATGTCTTAAAAGAAGTAAGTACAATTTTAACAAAATTCTGTCTGTTATTAAATGTTTTGTGTATTTGTTGATCCACTGTGATCTGTAAGTTACATGTGTAAATGATAAACTGAGGCAGAATATTGTTAAAATTACTCTTATTTTTTCAGTTTGTTCATGTTATTCACATCTTTTGAAAGTATCGTTTGTAGTTGTAAACCTTTTCACAATGTAAGTTTACTATTTTCACTCTAAAACAGAGAAAAGTTTGGAGTTGACATTATTTATATATTATCATGTTATTATTTTACTGGTCCAACCCACTTCAGATCAAATTTTGCTGAAGGTGGAACTGAACTAAAATGACTTTGACAGTGCTGTAGTAATTGATGTTAATGTGAAAAAAAAAAAAAAAAAAAATCTTACATTATGTCTATGACTAATGACAATTTCAAATGTTTGTCTTTGTTTTAGTGCAAAAAATAAGATTAAATTATGAAAATATTAACATTTACAAACTATCCTGTAACAATAAAACATGAATAACCTAAACAAACATGAACAACCTGAAATGTCTAAAGAAAATTAAACACAATTTGAACTATTTTCTGCCTGTTCCTCAGAGTTTAGTGTCTTTGTAGATCTCATCCATAATGCACATGTAGAAATGATAAATTGAGGCAGAATATTGTTAAAATTGCACTTATTTTTCTTAAGAAATTTCTTTTTTTTTTTTTTTTTTTTCTGGTTTTTCACATCTTTTTTGTTTGGATAGTTTATAAAACTAAGTATTTTCATAATTTAATGTTTTTTTTGGGGTTTTTTTTGCAATAAAACAAAGACAACAGTTTGGAGTCGTCATTATCTATATATTATTGTGTTATTATTTTACTGGTTCGGCCCACTTCATAGTGATGTGATGTTCACGAACGAATCGGATCTTTTGAACGGCTCTTTGAAACGAATGATGGGAACCGAGTCTTTGTAAAGAGCTGTTCATTTATTTATTTATTTTTTTAAAGGAGGGAGTGTCCAATTGCCTGTCAATTTAGCATCACTGGAGAGGCATTGGCTTTATATACAGAGTAGAAGTGAGAGAACTCCTGATGTGGTATCATTTTGATGTTTACATTAGAGATATCAGGTATTTTGCAATGTTACGAGAAGTATTTTATTTGCACTACAGTTTTTTAGGTATTTAAGTACTGGAATTGCAGTGATTAATCACTGTTGTGTTTTGTGCATTTTTTTTTCCATTTGTTTACTCACATTTATTGTTCTTGTTCTGAGAATTGCACTACAGTTCAGGTATTTAAGTAACTGCAGGGATTAATCACTGTTGTGTTTTGCGCAATTTTTTCCACATGTTTACACACATTTATTGTTCTTGTTTTGAGGAAAATAAAATGTTATTTCATTAGAAAATGTTTTATTTTCTTCTTCATTTTTAGGCTACAGACTAGTCCACATAATGTACTGTGATGTTTTTCTGTCAAATTCCAGCATTTGCCTAATGTCACCTCTCATGTCATGTATTTACCCACACATTTGAACTAATGATTCTTTTTTACGGTAAGATAATATTTACTGCCGCGTCAATTAACCCTTTCATGCACGAATTATGAGAACCTTCATCAAAATTTTTTCCTGAGTGTTTTTATTCCTCTTTAGGCATGAAAAAAACATGATAGAAAATTGTCTTCTGAAAAATAGATTAAAAAAAAAATAATAATAAATTAATTAAATACATTTAAAAAAGTAATAATGACAAAAAAATTCTTATGAATCTATTTTTCATGAAGTTGCAAAAATGTCCACTCAGCGGGACACCAGATGTTTAATTTTTGACACACAGAAACATGTATTTACTGATAAATTGTGTGAAAACTGTGGGGAAGGCTTGTGATTCTGGGGGTTTATGCTCAAGAGAGATCTACATAATGTTACCAATTCATGTCAGAAAAGACATGTAGTGTCTTAAAACTTTAATAAAGATATGTGTAAAGACAAAACAAAAAAACAACGAAAAGAACAACAAAATCCATGAATATACAAGAGAACAGCTGTAGAATAGCTGTCCACTGTAGTGACCACTGTGCATGAAAGGGTTAAACACCTTTAAAATGTAATGTCAATCATCACATGTAGCCTATTTAGTCATTAAAACATCGGTGTTTCAAAATAATGCAAAAAACGTAAAAGAGCCAGTCTTTTGAACGGCTCTTTTCAGTGAACGGCTCCCTTCAAAGAGCCAAAAGTCCCATCACTACCACTTCAGATCAGATTTTGCCGAATGTGGCCCCTAAACTAAAATGAGTTTGACACCCCTAGTTTAGATTAACGACAACATTAGACAATATATTGAAGAAAAAAAAACTTGGGTTTGACTTTGGGGTTAGTTTTGTATAGTTCCCCCAGAAGACGTCATAGTATAATACCTCTCTAAGTAGAACATCCTTTGAAAAACACTAAGAGGAAAACAGAGGATGACAGCACAGACACTTGTCTTGGGAGTATCAGAGCAGCAGAAGTGTAGTCGAGTGCCCCCCCCCCCAACTCAGCATCAGCCCTCTTATAAGAAAAGAGGGGAAAATCAATAGTAAATATAGAAGTAAGAGCAACTCCCTGGATAGACCTATACAGTGGAAACCACACTGGCCAAATGTCTAGAAACAATAACAGAGCTTACACACTATAAGAAGTGTGCAGACAAATACTGAGTCTGTCTGGTTGCCATGGGGATGTTGCATCTTGGTCTATTTACAGGTATAGGCGTTCTGCTTTGAACTTTTGCACCTTTCGTGTTTGTGATAGCCCACTGCAGTGACTGCTATAAAAACAGAACTAAAACATGTATAAACACACCAATGATCATTCTATAAAAACACAACTAAAGACTTCATATTTGCTTCATGGTGAAGATCACATTTTTATAGATCAAAGCTTAAACTGTTACACCCTCTGCTTTGATTTGGTCAGAATTTAGACAAGAGAATAAAACTACACTGACATCAGAAAACAAAAGACTCTTTTCAGATTCTGTCTCTGAAAATGGTTCAGCAGTTTTGACAAGATTTCTATTTGGCACAACAAAACTAAAACAATGAAAACAGCACTTTATCTTAGAGGGCAATATACAGTTTTATAATTACAACAACTATTATTATTATTATTATTATTATTATTATTATTTTTTTTTTTTTATTACTTGTCTTGTCCAGCATCCTAACAGCAGAATGGTAGTCTGTCTGCCTTTTGGTGCTGAACAAATTTGCTTTGCCAAGGGAAACTTCATAAAGTATATGAGGCTCCCCTTGATATTCTACTGTGTTTATTATGAGTTTTGTTGAACCACATTTCAATGCCGGACTGGCATGGGGGGGGGGGGGGGGTAAGAAAGAAGAGGGTGGCGAAGACCCTCACAAGAAAGTATCACCAATACAAACAGTAACAACCATGGAGATAATTATAATGGTAACAATAACTGTAACCAGAATTGAGCGAGCTAGGCAGAGGAGAGAGCAAAAAACACAAAACAAACAAACTTACAATAAAATAAAATATAATAAAATTAGAGCTGGGCAATTACTGCGTTAACGCATTCATTAAATAAAGCCGACATTTTTTTTTTTTTTTATTCTCACATTAATGCTGTTTTATTATAACTCATATTGTTCTGCTCCTGCTTGTGAGCATGTAGCGATTAGCTCGGCAGATAGACAACAAGTTTCCCAAGAAAAGCCAGACGCTGAAAACTTCTGTCCAAATCTTTTACTTGAGACTCACTGTAAAACTACAACATACATACAAAATATGTCTGAGTTCTGTTCATTGCTTTAGTACATTTACACGGCATTATACATTTAAATGAATGGGAAAAAGATCGCTAGCTCGATGCCAACTTGAATGGGAAAATCCATAGACGTGCTAACGATTAGCATTTACAGATTTATGTAAGATTTACAACGTCTTTTTATCCCATAACAAAGGTTCGCATCAGAAATATTTTATACTATTCATTCTTACAACAACTGAACATAAAATAGTCACAGGCAAATGTTTTTCGGGCCATACAAACAGAGTAAAAAAAAAACGTGTCTGTTAATTCCTTCTTAGGTCCGAACTGGTTATGGGAAGACCGAAAGGGCAAAACATATGTTAGTGTAACTTATTCTGACCACTAGGGGGCGCCCTTTGCTTGCTTTTAACAACTGAACATCACATATTAATGGGCTTATTAGTATTAGTACTTATTGGTGGGCTTAAGACTCCTGTCAATCACTCACAAGCGGAAATAAACTGGTGTGGACATAAACATGGAGAAAAGTAGCGGTCTTTTACATGAACATTTTCATTTGAAATGTCTTCAGATGGTGGGGTTGAGAAGGCCAAAGTTGTTTGGAAGTACTGCAATGTGGAATTATTTGTATCACTGGAGTACTTCCAGCCTGAAATATCACTTAAAGGCAAAACATGCTATTGATGCCGGCAACCCCCCCCCAATATAACTATGCGATTAATCGTGACTAATCGCAGAAATCCACGTGATTTATTGCAATTAAAAATTTTAATCGCTGCCCAGCACTAACTAAAATACATAAGACCTATTAAATGATGAATATAAGAAAAAAAACATGAACAGAATATCACACACCACGTCCGCCCAAATAATACCAGTAACAAATCCAGATTGGTGGATTACAACACCAATTAAAAGAATTCAAAGGATCTGATACAGACGCAGAAAAGCTTGACCACGCCTTTGTCTCCTCAAGGCTCGACTACTCTAACGCCCTTCTTTATGGGATCTCCAGGAAACAGCTACAAAAACTCCAGTCCATCCAAAACAGCACAGCCAGAATCCTCACATGGGCCCATAAACTGGAACACATCACTCCAAAACTGTCCAAAACCTCCTCTGGCTACCAGTCCCCTTCAGAATTAATTATAAGACAGACCTCATCACCTTCAACTGCATCCATAGAAACACCCCCGACTACCTGAAGGACCTCCTCACCCCTCACACTTCCACTTGTAGTCTCCGGCCCCACAGCACCAACCTTCTCCTCCCTCCCAGAACTAAACTTCGAACCATGAGAGACAGGCCTTCTCCTCTGCCACCCCCCTATCTGGAACTCCCTCCCTGACCACCTCAGAGCTCCTCAGTCACTCGACTCCTTCAAAAAGGGGCTAAAAACATTCCTGTTTAGACAGGCTTTTTATGGCCCACCCTGAATGCTCTGTTTTATTTGCATAGTCTTATTCCTGATACAGTATTTTATTTTTTATTGGTCTGTTTTCTCTCTGTAGCACTTTCAGACTCTGCTGAATGAAAAATGCTTTACAAGTTCAAATTATCATCATTATTATTATTATTATTATTATTAGTAGTAGTAGTAGTAGTAGTAGTAGTAGTAGTAGTAGTAGTGTAGTAGTAGTAGTAGTAGTAGTAGTGGTAAAGGAAAGTGGGAAATCAACAAATCTTCAAACTTGAACAACCCTACCCTCCTTTAATAACCCTAATGTTTTTGTCCAATGGACATGGAGAAATGTTTCGTGGTTACATATTGGTTCATGAAATGCAAAAAAAACAATAAGAAAGACCAGCAGTTCTAGTCATGCACCTAGAACCACCCCAACCACCTCCTAATACATTTTTTACTACTTAACGATGCCACCTTGCTCTTGTCTTTAATGTCCAACATCCAAGAACTTAGTCACTTCTTTCTAGTTCCCTGTGCATCAAAAATGTATGCTACAAGGGTACGAGGAGCTCATGACCAAGCATCAGTATGTGGAAACCTGAGGCAGAGATAGGCTTAAACTAGGGATGTCCGATAATATCGGCCCACCGATATTATCGGCCCGATATTGGCACAAAAAATGTAATATCGATGAATATCAGTATCGTTTTTTTTGCCTATTATTAAAACCGATAAAATAATGCTTTGACTTCACCGGCATTTACCAACGTGTAAATGAAGCATTGTTTGTAGCTGAAAGAAATGTGCAGTTTTCCAAACTGCACAGTAGAGTTGCCACACTGTAATAGACTCATGGAGGGAGGGAGAGAAAATAAATAAATATGGCATTTTTTCCACAACTTAACTCTTTCTCCGCCAATGACGAGATATTCCGTCACTCCGTGTTTTCACTGTTATACTGTAGTTGAAGCTGTTGTGGATCGTGTGAATTACTTTCCTTAGCCCAAAAGCAAACAATTAAGCAGCTTTTTCGGAAAAATGACGGACCGGGTTTAATGTTTTCGCACTGGAGTCTCCGTATCCCATGGTAACGCATCCAGAGGCAGTCACTGAATGAGGAACTGCAGACTGTGCAGGAACCACGCGCAGTTTCAAAAGCCTTAAAGATGATTATGGAGACAGAGTCTGACAATTCAATATATGATGGAGCTACAGAAGAACCATTTAGAGACAGGAACGGAGAAACAGAAGGTGAGGGAGACGGACACGGAACACGGGAAACACGGAGCGGCTCAGGTCCGACACGGAGATGAGGAAGAGGAAGGGCACAGAGAAAATGACAGACAGGAGGAAGAGAAAAGAGACATTTATAGTGGACATTCAAGGAGAAGACAGACACACAGACATGGGACAAGACAAAGGACAGTGTTCATCTGTTAGAGTGAGTTCAGATTCAGACTGAGGACACAGAACAGAATCAGCTGTAGAATGTCAGCGGGGACACAGGTAAGACACGGTTTGATTTGGCTTTAGTAGGAAATAAATACATACATATATTCATACACAAATAAATAACTAGATGTCCATATAATTATTTACAGATCAAACGCAGGAGGACTTGGTCCAACAGGAGGATGTGGTGCAGCCAAGAAAGGCCAGAAATCTACAGTATTTAGTGAATTTGTTTCTTTTTTTCTTGAAAATGAGGAATATTGAAGTGTTTATATCAAAAAACTGAACTACTATGTGGAAGACTTACAACTGATGTATGTAAATGTGATAAGTTTAGAAGGAACCTGGTGCTTTAGAAGATGTTTGGTCTAAAGTTTGGTGTAGATTCCTCTATTTTGTGGAATGATGGGATATCTTAGAGCTGTTTGTTATTATTATTGTTGTTATTATTATTTTATTTTGTGATTTGGAATACAGTGTTACTGTTGGTAAATGAGACAGAGTCGAAAATATAAATAGGAAATCAATTTTATCTTGAAAATCAATATCTTTGGGAAAAAAATGCAGTTTTCTCAGTTTTTTGCTCAAAATTCAGTTTTTTTCCTGAAAATGACCAATATTCAAATGTTCATATCTCATGAACGAATGAAGATAGAATAAAATTGTTTATTGTGTTTTAAAAGTTGAAGTTCTGTTCTTTCTTTTGATGTATTCAGTGTTCACATACTCCTAACACAACATTTTCAGTCAGCCTCCAAAGATTAGTGAAAATGACCAAAAAGGCTGGCGCTGGCTACCAACTCACTGGAAAATGCTCTGGCAGGGAAAGAGTTAAGTTGAAGTATGTATTCTTTGCACAGACAGTGTTTACATTTTAAAAGCCTTCTTGCATTTGAGAATGCATCCAATGGGGCATCACAATAAAATTAGGCATGATGTGTTAATTCCATGACAGGAGATATATGATGTTACCTAAAATTAGTTTAATATCCCACATATATCAGCAGCGATATCAGTAGATATCGGAATTGAAAATTAAGCGTCAGACAATATCGGCATATCGGTTTTTGGCAAAAAAGCCAATATCGGACATCCCTAGCTTAAACTCTAATACAACTCTTTTAGATTAAAGGGATTATATGTAGTATATAAACCTTGTACCAGTCCATGGTGGCCAGTGCACTATTCTCTGCTGTAGTGTGCTGGTGGGGCAGCGTTAGGACTGGTGGGGGGAACAGGCTCAACAAGCTGGTAAGGAAAGCCTGTTCTGTGGTGGGACTGGACCTGGACAGTCTGGACATGATGGCTGAGAGGAGGGTGAAGGACAAAATCTGACCGTCTACATCACAGGTGTCAAACATGCGACCCAGGGGCCAAATCCGGCCCGCCAAAGGGTCCAATGTGGCCCCCAAATGCAGAAATTACACTTCAGATATTAACAATCACGGTTCTTAAAATAATTTTAGGCCAATTCAACCTAAAGTGGGTCAGACCAGTAAAATACTATCATAATAAACTATAAATAATGAAAACTGAAAAAAAAAAGAAGGAAAATTACACAAAAATGTTTACATTTACAGACTAGCCTTTTACAAACAAAATATGAATAGTCTGAACAAATATGAATAACCTCCAATGTCCCCCTCCCACAACCAAATCCATTGAAAAAGTTCCATCACGTGACCACGTCTACTGTGTTTATAATGTCTTATGTCTTATGTATGTGATGTATGTGCTTGCATTATCTTCACTGTAATTCTTTCGAAGGATTTGTGTTGAGCGCATGCGCACGCAGCGACCGGCAGTGAGCGAGAGCTTACTGCAAAACAAATCTACCCACGGGTATAAATAAAGTCACCTTGAACCTTGAAATGCCATAAGAGAAGTATGTGGAATTGTACCAGTATTCTGCCTATTACTAAATGCTTAGTGTATTTTTAGATCCACTGTGATCTGTAAGTTGCGATGCATATGTATAAATGATAAACTAAGGCGTAATGTTGTTAAAATTGCACTTATTTATTTATTTATTTTAAAGAATTCCCAGGTTCATATTTGTTCATGTTACGTTCAAGTACAGTTCTTGGATGTAAACATTTACATTACAGAATTTTTCTTTTTTCACTCAAAAACATAGAGAAAACTTTGGAGTTGACATTATTTATCAGTTCTAATCCTACTATTTATATTATTTTACTGCTCCGGCCCACTTTAGATCATGTTAATCTGTAGTGGCCCTTGAACTAAAATGACTTGGACACCCCTGCTCTACATGATGAGCTGAGGCTGATGTTCAGCTCATTCAGCCAGTGGATTATCCCACTCAGGTGCAGGACTGAACGTTTCAGACGCTCCTTTATTCCAACCGCTATCAGACTGTACAACAGCAGCGGGGCTTGAATTACATCCTGCTCTAAGCAGTCATTTGCATCTGTCAGTGTCACTTGCACGTTAATAAAAGTCATCTACTGCATACTTGCTGCTTTGTCATTGCTATTTTTTGTCACTTTTAGTTACTTTACCAAATGTCTCTTTTTTTTTTTTTCTTCTATTGTACTTGACACATATTGTCTTGTGCTGCTGTACACTTGAAATTCCCCCTTGGGGGATCAGTAAAGTATGTCTTATCTTATCTTTATCATAATCATACTTTCAAATATTATGACCTAAAATTATCATTAGAGCGTTTGGGTTTGGATGGAAGAGATGTGCACTAAAAATATCCACTGATGCCACAAGGCCTTTGACTAAAGCATCAGAAAGTGATGAGATGGGATGAGAACCATTGAGAAACAACTTTTAGAGCCAAAAAAATTGCAAATGATAAAAACTCAACTAAAAACTCAAAGCACTGGTGTTGCTTTGCTAGGTTGGCCGTTTGTTGATCCATGGTTCAGACTAAACTCTGACAGTTTTGACCTTGTTTGGATGATTCGTTACCACCGAAGAACGGGGGGGGGCAAGGAAATTTGCCATTGACATAACATGCTGCTTGACACCGATACAGACAAACCATAAGGGTGGTACTGCCCGTCAAGAAACACTGATGTCAACTCTCAGCTGATGCAGCACATGGAGATTGTAAGACACTGTATTATTTTTGCTCCTGCCGTTAGCTAAATGCAGTAACGCTTTACAAAAGTATTGCATTACAGTAACAGATTACTTTTTGCTGCAGCGCAGTAGTGTAAGGCATTACTTATCAATTTTCATTAATATTTTACTCAGTACATGGTCAGTAGTCCTTATGTTACAACACACTTTTCACCCATAATTAAATTAGTCGAATGAAAAAGAACAAAACAGCAAAATCACAAGACCTTAAGGAATCAAAAATGTGTCAGTAAAGTTCTATTTCCTGTTGGTGTTCAGCCAATGGGTGAAGACGGCAGAAGACAGTCCATTGTCCACATGGACGTATGCTCATTACTAACCCTAACCCTGCTTCACAGAAGCTAGTTAGCATGATCCCTGTGATCAGCAACAAGGTAAGCTAACGTTTCTATGACTAATTAAAATTCCTTATCAATTGCAGATTTATCCACTGGCGTCCTCGGTGCTGTACCCCCTGTTTGAACAGCATTACTCACTGAGCTATCTGTCCACATGTACTTTGTGGTGCAGATGTATGCATCCCAAGGCTCTCCTGTCTTATGGGGGGGTGTTCTACTGCACATGTACCATTTATGGTGACAGTCTGTATGAAACTCAAAAGTAATACAGGAATCACGTAATGGATTACAATTGTAAGATAGCAATACTGTAAGGAATTACTTTTAAATACCAGTAACATGTAATCTGTAATGGATTACAGTCTGGAAATAATTTGCAGAACACTGCCTAAATGTCATGGAATGACTAAAGACCACAACTCCAAAATGATGCTACTGCAGAGGTATCTTTAAATGGACTACTGCTGATTGGCACTGGATGCTGGCACTAAAAAGGCCTGGCTCCAAGAGATGTAAATGTCAGCATTTAAAAAAAAAAAAAAAAAAAAAAAAAGGTGCAGTTGGTTTCTAGAGACAGGCTTTGTTCTTTAACAACAAAATCACACACCAGCCACCATTGAAAAAGACACACTGTGAAATTCTTTACACACTGGTACAGTACTGTGGGTTCTTCAGGGACAAAAGTGCTATTTGCCACCTGAAATTTAATTCTCCTGGTTTTACAAATGTTAGGCTCAGCAGAGACAAGCAGTGACAGTGTCCCATTGTCCCTTTGCCCTGTTTTGTGCATTACCTGTGACCTGGGGTGCCAATAAGGGGGGGTAAACATGACAAATTCATGGGGCCCAGTGCTTGTGGGGGGCCATAGAGCAGTGCAGGGGGCCCAGTGGATATGGAAGTTGTCAAAATTTTGTGTAAGATCCGCTGTAGAAGAGAGGTGCAGAAGTCGGGAGCCGAACGGTGAAAGGATGTTAAGTTTCGGTTTCGTTTTTACACCAGCGTAAGCAGTGTCATTAATGGACCGCACCCCCATGTAACCCTAACCCCCTGCTCCGACAAATGGAGAAGATGGGAACCGTCAATTTCTGTAGCATCCACAATGATTATGCTTTTATGGGGCCCATGATTGGTAGCAGCGCCCCTGCCTGTGACACAGTATTTACATTCACCACTTATATTTGTTCTTTCAACAGACTTCCAGGGTCAAGGTGCTGGACTCTGACACCTCATATGAACATGGAGTAAATAATTTCAAGTCAACATTAATCAATAGACTTTCAAGGCAAAGGTGGAGAAAATGGCTTCTCAACATTTATATTGAAAGCCTGAAGCACAAGTACAAACCAGTTTTATAAAAGGAGCACAGAACAAATGCAAGCACACAATTGTATTCACGCCTCAACACGTAAACAACACGGGCTGTCAATCAAATCTCAACAAATCAGTTGACTTTAAACCCACGCACGTTGTGTCTTTATAGCTTAAAGCAGTGCTTTTCTGAAGGTGGTGAAAGAACAGGAAATATGCATATTAAAAAGGCAAGATAACATGTGACAAACGTCCTCCACCCAACACTGAAGCGGCATATTAAAACAGCTGTCGATGCAGACGCCAAAAGACGACGTATAAGCACAAATAACAACAGTCAGGTTGCCAGGATTCACACTGACAAGAGCATTACAAGATGCCTACGAGGCTAAAGACAACAAGCCTGTTGTCAGTGGTGACAAACAAGAATCCCATGAGATTAGGAGCTTTTATCAAACTAATCTCTCCCACATGCAGATGTAGTCAGATAAGGCTACGGAATCCTGCACCGAGGTGAAGCAAGCAGAGGGTTCTTTAACACCTCATGATGGGGAAACTCTTTCATCACATTAGAAAAGGCTGTCAACAAATAGAATCAGAGGATTCGTCAAAAACTGATGGTGACACAATGACAGCTCATATGAGTAGATCAGTGGCGATTTCTCATAGACTGCAAGGGAAGCCCGGCTTCCCCTAAAATTACGAAAATTAAATGGTTAAAATGTTCGGTTGTGTTGACATTTTATTAACTACAAATGTGTTAGAACACATTCATCTCAAAGATGAGTTCGTTCAGAATCAGCTTTATCACAAACCAACGGACGCGATGTTGTTCACTTCTCCTCCATTCCCGTGTCTCTGTTTTCTCCTCCATCTCTGCTCAGTGCATTTGTCCGTAGACTGTGTCCGTCTCTGGGCTTCAATGGGACTGAGTGGAACAGTTTTTTTCATTGCATCAAAACTGGGCGGTAATTGGATAAATACCATGATGCTGTCCTGCCCCTGGACGCCGGGCGTCTCTGGGGGTGAATGGAGCTGTGGGCGGAGCTCGGCCGGGCTGGACGCCAGAATCCCACGTGCTGATTGGAGGATCAGTCGAAAGGCTGAATCCCGTTTGATTGACAGCTGTTTTCAGATCTGCTCCTTCACTGACACAGTTCAGTTTAATACCGTCGCACATTCTGCTGTGAAATCAGAGAGAAACCACTACGAAATTACTCGTTCATTTTTTGCACCGTAAATAAAACACACTCATTGTACTTCCTTGTTTCAATTTAACATAATTTCAGCGTTTTCTTGTTTCAGTTCCATAATTTAATCATTTCTTGTTCGAGTTTAATATCGTTTTTTAGATAGTTAAATCAATCAAACTGTCGGCTAGGTCCGAGTGAAAGGAGCATCTGTAGTTTAAAAAGGCTGAAGTCTTACACCTGCAACACACAGGGCCAAGGTAATCTAAGCAGCCCAGCTCTGCTGGACATTAAGAGGACGCTGGTCCAGTCCCTGGAAAAGACGCCGACTTGGTCCGATAATAATAATAATAATAATAATAATAATAATAATAATAATAATAATAATAATAATAATAATAATAATGGTCACTGACCATTTTCTTAAAAAGGAACAGAGGGCCAAATTTATGTTTAAATAACTTGACAGTTTTTTTTATGTAAGCCGACAATGAGCTTCCCCTGTCTTAAAGACGAGCAGCCGCCACTGGAGTAGATGTACAGCTGGAGACTACATCAGTGGTTCTCAATCCCCCCTTTGGAAGACTGAAAATCTCCAGGCGCCCCGCAACAACATCAACACTGTATCAGTGGTGCAATTAGGAAATGTTAATTGATAAGAATTTAATGATTCTGATTCCATTATCGATTTTGCTTATCAATTCGATTCCTTATTGATTCTCTTATCAGTTCTCTTATCGATTGTCATTGGGTAAGGGGATAAAACACAGTTCAAACGGGTGTGACTGCATTAACTGTCTTTTATATGTCCATCTCTGCACAGAAAAAATAACATATACAGTATGTACAAATCATAAGAACAGATGACGCAGGGCCTGGTCCGGGGGGGGGGGTTGCAGTGAAAGTGAAACTAAAGACGCTTTTCTAATTCTTCTATTGCTGCATTTCCACTTCGTGGAACCAGTTCGACTCTGATTGTCTCCCATTGTTGTGCACCTCATTTCATTTCCCCTACCTTTGGAAACTTCTGTTTGAGGGGGTACAACGTTTGTTGCCAGCACCGGAACCGAAACTGGGCCTGGCGTTCACTACATTCGCTACATTCACGAGCGTTGTTAAGAAGCGTATCAAATACATGACATTCTTGTAAATTAATCACATGCTGTGGACAAATGTTTGAGCAGATTGGAGGGATTCCACCCTTTTGAAGAAATGGAAGCTTTGCCAGTGTTCCAGTGGACCTGGTGTCGTCTTTTTGGACCGTTTCGGCCTCAACACCATGTTGGCTACGTTCTGACCGAAACAATGCAGCGTACACGTGACATCATCACGCATGTGCGACTAAGGCGGAATCGATAAGCAGAATTGTTAAGCAGGCAAACGATTCAAAGGAATCGAGCTACTGGGATCCAGTTCTCAAAAAGAACTCCATCTTTCGAATTCTCGAATTCCATCCCTAATTGCATCAGTGGTGCAATTATAACTTTTATTGAAAGAAACATCAATATTGTAACAATACTTTTAGCATTTCCTTGAATAATTTGTTGTGCAAATTAAAAATAACTTAATTTTTTTATTGTAAGGTTTTTTTTTGTTTGTTTTTTTTTTTTTTAACCTTTATTGAAGCGGCACCAAATGACAAAGAGATTTATGTACAGTATTATACAATATTAACATTTATATTAACTCATCATAATCTGTGGGAAGGGGGGGGGGGGTAAGATATATGGCATATAATATACGAAAGAAACAAAATGTAAGTCAGTAATAAAAATCAATGTCCTGTCTTGGTTGGATTGTATGGAAGAAGTTGGTGCCCTGCTACATTGCATGTGGAACTGTCAAAAACTACAGATATTCTGGATTTAATCTCTAAACTGACAAAAAGGGTTGTTCCAGTTGAAGCTAAGATATGTTTGTTGCACATATACCCTGACGATTTCCCAGCGACTAATTATTTTCTGTCTGTTCCAAGCTAAAGATGTAAAAGCCTTAAAATGGAAGGAGATTCAGGGCCCTACCTCTGACCAATGGATTACAGAGCTGTCATCTAATTTGGCACTGATAAAACTGACTTACATGGCAGGAGGAAAGGTTGAAGACTTTTATAAGATGTGGTCTTCTTTCCTAACCCTTATGAATAACCTTAATGTGCAAATGCCTAGAACTGGACAAGGACTGTTGCAACCACCTTTATGACCTCAAAATAGCTTATTAGTAGTTCGGTGGCTAGAGTATTAGTATTGTCAAATAGAAATAGAAATGAAGAGGATGACCGACTTCACTGTAAAACCAGATAAGTTGAGTTTGCGTAAAAAATCTATGGAAACCCGTTGCCTTAAAAAATTTAAGTAATGAAAACTTGAGTGTATTAAACTTAAATGCTTGATTTGACTGGAATTGCTATTTTAAGTATAACACACTAAATGCCATGTTAATTTAACTTAAAATTTGTTCCAATGTCTATTGTTTTGTGTAATCATTAGACTTAATATCATCAGTTCATTTTACTCAATTCCAAGTTGATTTACATTAAAATCTTCTACAATATAAAAGGCTTTGCATAATTATTGAACTTTATATATTATAACATAAATGGAAATTAGGTAGAAAGTTGGTTCAATGTAATTTGCCAGTGCAGGAAGAGCTTTTAATGTGACACAGTTTGAAGATTTATATTGTATATTGTTCTTCCTATGGCACTGACTCATGGTGCAACTCTACAAAATTGCAAAAACGAACACAAAAAGGCCAGTAAACATTACCATACACACATTAAGTCAAAATTAACACTTACACCACAACCCCGCTGAACCCCTGCGCAGAAAAATAACACATTTACAACAACATGCCCAATACCCGCAATGCAGAGATAAAAAGGTTTGGTCATGACTAAAATTTAGTGATTTAAATCCATTCAACTTCAACTTTTTCGTACTTTCGACCATCTACAAATTAGTAGAATATACTTAATATTTTATACTAATGTAATAAAACTGAATTAATTGAAGTACATTGTAATTAAAGCATTTTATTAAATACAAAGTCCGGCCTTACAGTGTTATGGACTTTCACTGAAATGTGTGTATGCTCAGTATGTAATGCACATTCTGATATTATAATCAATATTTTATTTTATTCAGCGTAAATCTTGTTGAAGGTGGGAGGAGGGGGGTTAGAAGGGTTTTTTGTTTGTTTGGAGTGTTATATTGTTGAGTTTATGATGGTATGTTCATTAAAATGGAAAATCAATAAATACGTCTTTTTTTTTTTTTTTTTTTTTTTTAAGTAGCTTTAGGCTTTATTTTTGATAAATGTTTCATTTGTTATTGACTTGTATTAATTCAGTCGGGCTTTTTACAGTATCCATTGCTGTGTGATCTCTGATACTGTAATCCAGGTAATTACCCTGGACTTCAAATAGATGCTTAGAGGCCTATTGAATTATTTCAGAGCTAATCCAGTCCAGTTGTTATTCTCTTCAACTGTAGAGGCAACAAATCATGTTTTACGACACACGCTACATTTTTAATGAAACTATAGTGAACCGTTCTCACATTCTGCTTAATTAGATCATTATAGCTCTCTACTTTTAGTCTTACTGCTTTTTGTGCCCCTACTTTACAGGGCTATTCTGGGAATTAAATACAGCATTTTCATAAACTGGGGGCTGGGTGGGAGTCCTACAAAAAAAAAAAAAAAAATCAGAAAAAATGCAGCAGAAATCTATACACTTACATTTTGAGCATGGTAAGGGCTGAAACCTCAAAATGCAAAGTGTTTAAACCTCCCTCTCTCTTTAAATTTCAGTTTGCTGTTGCTGTGATGCAGGAAGTGGAGTAAAAATGGGTCTCAAACAAAAATCTGTCAATGTGAAATTAAAAAGAAATAATACAAAATTAAAATAAATAAATAAATAAATAAATAAAATAATATAATAATAATAATAAAATAATAAAAATAAATTTGCCATTTTAAAAATGTAATTGGCCAATAACATACTAAAAGTCCTGAACTGATAACACCCATCTGTGTCCTGCCCTGTCCTGTGTCCTGACCCCCTCCCCCACCTGTCTGGATGGACGTCCTCGGCCTCACCACTGTGGATGGGCCTCCTCGCCCCTGCCTGTCTCATCCAGCGGGATGGACCCCCCATGTGTCCACCCTACTGCATCCTTGTAGACTAGAACTACATCTGCAAATGGACGTCCATCAGTCCTGGTGCATCTATAGCCTGTCCGTCCATGGGAGTGGATCTCTCCTTCACTGTGGTTCTCCCCGAGGTTTCTCCCTTTTCCCACTGGGTTTTGAGTTTTTCCTTGCCGAGAAGGAGGGTCTAAGGACGGGGGATGCCCTGGACACTACTCATTTTCTTGCTGTTCATTTGACTGTTGTTTACTCTAACTGACTCTGTAAAGCCCTTTGAGATAACCTTGTTGTGATATTGGGCTATACAAATAAAGTTGAATTGAAATTGAATTGTTTTTCAACCATTTGGAATTCAAATGGGGTCACCTGAAACTTCTAGTAATTGATAAAAATAAAATTACAAATAAAAAATCTATGGTGAGTTGACAGAGACAATCCCAATCCATAAAAGACATGATAAACTACGAAGCTGAAACTGCAGCACTGTGGTACTGTTTATCTGTCAAATGTTCATTGTGGTCAGTTTCAGATGCTGCAGCTCTTTCATAATTCATAGTTTGAGTTCTTATTTGTTCAGTATTAATTGTCAGCCTTGTAAATCCAAGCTGGACTGACTGTACATATCCTGACCAAGGAAAATAAAATTCTGACTTTATGCAGTAATCTACACCTGGCTTTTCTGCCTCTGTCCATAATAACATATATTATATAGACTAAATGTTGTCGAAATTTAACGTTTATTTGCAACATAGTATAGCAAACTAGTATATGATGAAAAACAAATTAATTTTAGCAAGAAAAATGTCTCCATTTTGAATGTCTGGGGTCGCCAGAAAATGGGATCACAAGCCAAAAATAAACTGCTAATAACTTTAGACCAATAACGTAATATCTTATTATGTTATTGGCCTATTGGTACTATTTCTGCCTCATCTACATCCAAAACTTTTCAAATCTAAATGTTTTTGATGCTTGTGATTCATGTGCAAAGCTTTGTGAGTTTTAGAGGCAGGACAATAATGCTTATAGCGGTCAGTGTTCAGCCCTAAATGTCTTCCACTACATATTTGATCATTTTATTCATCTTAATATTGAAGGTGACACGTGCTTTTAATATAACCTTGTGCTAAAAATAGACTGGGCATGAGGCTATCGGCTCCATTGTTCCAAACTGTAAGTGTAACCCTTCAAGCAAAATATGTAAATTAGTTCTGATTAATCAACTTGTCACTAATCCTCACAGTTGATCCCTTCCAGAGTGGAGGGTCCAATTTGCATATCTCATTTTGCATCTCCTCTTTGCTGATGGAAAGCTGGTAATTGTGGTTCTAGCCTGCCCCCGCTGCTCTATTAATGAATGAATGTGACCTGCCAGTCTTCCAACAGGCCACACAAGATTTTTAATCACCCCTCAAAACCAGGCCTTGTCAAAACTTTTCAGTCACCCATTAGTGTGGCGGAGATGTTTATTCAAGTGGGCAACTCAATGTGGGGGTTTTTCTGCGCACTCTAATGCTGTGTTTCCACTACATGGTACCGGCTCAGCTCAACTCGACTTGATCGGCCTTTTTGCGTTTCCATCACGAAAAAGGACCTGGAATCTGGTACCCGGTACTAGTTTTTTGGTATCACCTCCACCAAGGTTCCAAGACTGGTGAACAGATACTAAAACATGACGTGTAAACAGTGCAGACCACTGATTGGTCTGAGAGTTGTCTCTGTGACCCACCGTTTTACAAAAACCAGTTGCGGAAGTTTACAGTAAATGTAGCAGTAGGTTAAAGCTATACCTACCGATGTGGCATTTCTCACAGCACTTAGTAAAAGTTTGAACATGAACAGCCCACCTCCCTCCAAAGCCCCGCCCACTTCCCTCTGCCTGAGCTCTGAGGCTCCTCCTCCTCTCTCCTCCTCTCACCTGATGCACGCGGAGGAAGCAGAGGCGGAGGTCCGGTCCACTTTGGTGTGTCTGTGGACCCCTCCCTCAGTAATCAGATACATCATCCACCTGCCGTGGGCCCGCGGCCCCTGTTCCATCAGTAAACCCTGTATTTAAGGGTCTGGTCTGTGCAGAGCTGGGTCAGGGTCTTCACTGCACCACGGAGATGAGGTGCCCAGGCAACGGGCACGCGCACTGTGAACACGTGGCCTCTACGAATTTTTCCGTGGACATTTGAAGTTTCATAGTCCATACATTTATCATCCTACATAATCCTACACTGTGTGACACCAAGTACATGTACCTGTATGAGTCCCATGGTCATAAAAGCTGAGCTTTGTGCAGACCTGTCTGTTTAGTCCAGTACAGCTGACTTCTGGACTTTTATCTCCATCCTTCATTCATCAGACTCCTGTTTGTTCCCCTTGGTTGTTTCTGTTAATAAATCCGTTTTTTCCCTTCCACATGTGCATTTCAGTTCTATCCATACACATCCTAGACAGGAGACTGTGGTCAGTGACAGGAGAAGCAGCGCGAGTTAAGCATCAGATTCAGAGGGACACACATTGGATGCGGGGACGGTGATGATGGATCGGATGCTGGACGGCCATAATGGATGATTGACAGGAGGCTCAGCCAGGTTCGGCCAATTATTTAATTCAGACCGAATAAAATGATTGGTCAGACTTTTATCAGAAATATATGAGAATTAAACATTTTTGAGTTTCAATACCTGGTGGATTTCTTTTACATCTAGTCTGACACACGCTTATTAGGAGCATTTTAAGATGACAAAAGAAAAGTGTAAAAATGCCACATCATACGGTATAGCTTTAATCCACATGATGACAGCCCGCAAAACTACACCATTCAGTCAGGAGATTCAGTCTTTGGTGGCCGACGTAAAAATTCAGCATGAGTTGACGAGACAACACGCAACGAGCGAGTTTATCAGCGACTCTCTGAGCAGACGACATGGAAGTAACGTGCCACATTGCTATGACGTCCAGGTACTGTAAAGTCAGTAGTATCCTGTAATGGAATGGTCTCCAGGAATAGTATTGAGTAGTTGAATCGAGCCGAGTTGAGTCGAGCCGGTTCCACGTAAGAAATGATATGTTGGCTCAACGTAAAAAATTGATGTAACAATTTCCATGCATCGTTTTAAGTTATTTCAACTTGACCATAATTGCGTAAATGCCACAAGACTTCTGTAGGTCGACAAACTCTATTACTTTTGTACAAACAACATGATTTGCTTTGTACTTTATAAGCTTAATTAAGTCAAATCAACGTCATTTTAATTTTGTAAAAACTACTGCATTTAGTTATACTAACTTATTGTTTTACTCAATAAATGTCCATGCAAATTATTACCTTAATTTTTGGAGTAGGCCTAACTTCCTTCTGTAAGTCAGAACAAATTATACATTGAAATTCCAGTTTTATGATCAAACTGTTTATTATAACACCATGCATTCCAATTGCCTGAACTGACTACATATTGACATTTCAATAGCACACAAAACTGTAGCCTCCATAATTAAAATTAAACAAGGTTTTAATTGCAATTAGAGTTTGAACTGGTAATACTAACTGTTGGGAATTTTACTGCAGGATACTTAACCAAACTACAGTAACAGATATCAATGCAATGATTGTGATTAATTAAGCCTATAATTGTTTTTTGTTTTTGTTTTTTTAATTTCCTTTTTTTATGGTAGCTCTTGTCATACATGAGCAATATGGATTTGAAATGCAGTTGGGATTATGTTTTTATTATTGACCCATAAACACCCAGTGTTACTTTTGTGGTACTTGCTAAATGATTTTTTTTCTCTCTATTTACTGTTTTTTAAGTAATGTATCACCATTTATTATGATATTATCTTCTGTAATTACCATTTTTTTCAGTGTAAATCATTAATTTTCCTATATTTAATTCACTGATCGTGTATACGCTCATAAAAGCTCAGATCAAAGTTGAATGTTTTAATATCAAAAACAGAGAAAACTGCAGAAAAGTGACTTTTTCAGCAATAATATCATTAACTGAACATAAACCAAGTGTGTCCATCCACTGTCATTGATCCAACTCCATGGGTTTTACTGGTGAATCAGTGTTTTAGAAGATGATGGCGTTTCCACGGTAACTATGGAGCCTTTGAACGTCCAAATGGGTCATATCTGATGACCATGAAAAGATGACAAACTGTATTTTACACCAATTATTTACATGTTTTAATAGGATTAGTGGATCAACAGATATTAAATATTATAGATGAGTAGATGCTTTTAGCCCCCAGTGGCTGTTTGGGTCTATATGGGTTAATGCTTTTTAAATCATATTTTAGAAAAAAAACAAACAAACAAAAAAAAAACAAAAAACAGAACTCTCAGTCATCACAAAAATACAACAACATGAGAAATAAATACCAACATTTGAAACCACTAATGTGCTTCAACATGGAGATGCACTACAAACCAAGGTTACAATAGTTTTGGATTTTTCATTATAGTTTAGTTTTATTTAGTTTTGACTTTTTTTTTTCACTAATTCAGTTAGTTTTAATTTGTTTTTAGAGCAGGTTTACTAGTTTTTATTAGTTTTCATTTTTTTCTAAATTGCTTAGTTTTAGTTTACTTTTAGTATTAATTTTAGTTTTGTCGTATCTTTTATCTTCTTCGCTGTCATATTCAAATAAATCTCATACAGGACTCTGCTGCTTTCTCCCAAATTTAGTCTCCATGTTTCAAGGTAGAGTGGGGACGAGAAGACGACTAAACGACAAGTGACCGTGAAGTACCGTATGGTGCTGCTAGCTAAAATTGCTAGAGTGAAATAAATCACTTTCGTATCAATCCAACGTTAACAAAGACAAAAACGAAGGGTATGTTATCCATAATTTTTCTACTTTTTAGTTAGTTTTGTAAGCACACAATACAGTTTCAGTTAGTTTCAGTTATTTATTTCTGTTAACGAAAATGTTTTTTTCAATTCTAGTTTTCGTCATTTCGTTAGTTTTCGTTAATGACAATAACCTTGCTACAAACTTACTCTGAAGTAGATATTTTTCAGAAAGATATAGTACACCTACAGAAGTTAAAGACATTTTGTACCTTAGAACACAGGTGTCAAACGTGGCCCAGGGGCCAAATCTGGCCCGCCAAAGGGTCCATTCTGGCCCACGGGATGAAAGTGCAAAAATTAACCTGAACAGTCAAGGTTGTCCAAATCATTTTGGTTCAGGTTCCACATACAGACCAATGTGATCTCCAGTAAAAATAACAACACAATAACCCATAAATAATGACCACTACAAATTTTCTTTGCGAAAAATTATGTGGAAAAAATTTAAAACAAAACAAAACATTACACTGTAAAAATATTTACATTTACAAAACTATTCTTTCACAATAAAATGCAAATAAATACATAAATAAAAACAAAGATGAACAATTTGAAATGTGCAATTTTAACAATATTCTGCCTTTTACTAAATGTGTTGTGCATTTATAGATCCACTGTGATCTGTAGTTGTATTAATAATAAAAGATGTAATATTATAGAAATTGTTCAAATTTTAGTTCCAAACTCCAAAATTTTAACAATATTCTGCCTGTTACCAAATGTTTATGTAACATTGTGTGCAATGTACATGTATAAATAATAAGTCGAGGCATACTATTGTTAAAATTGCACTAATTTTTCAAATGAAATATCTGTTTTGTCAGGTTATTCACATGTTTTTTGTAAAATGTAAATATTTTCATAATTTAATTGGGGGTTTTTTTTGTACTAAAACAAAATGAAAAACCTGGATTTGTCATTATTTCTAGGTTATTAAGTCATTATTTTACTGGTCTGGCCTGCTTGGCCCCTGAACCAAAATGAGTTTGACACCCCTGCCTTAGAACAACTCCTGAAAATTTCATTTGTCTATCATGAATAGTTCAAAAGTAATTACTTATTGAACTCAGTATCTCTGTCTGTGCCAGTTGTTTTTGCAGCATCACCCAGTATCAAGCATCTCAAAAACGAATGGTGATGCATCATGTACCAGGACTGATAACATTGTTTTGTGACAATATGGTAAAAATAGGTGTCGATAGCAGAATGTACTCCTGCTAACATTTTGAATATGTGAATTTGCAGAAAATTGCGGACACCCATACTTTTTACTGTAGAGTGCATGACACCTGTTACAAACTAATGAGCTTCACAAAGGGAAATCCTTGAGGAGAAAAAAAACAATTTGGCTGCTTTCTGTGTCACATCTTGACATCTCAAGTTGGCTTTGCTTCCATAAAGAAAAAAAAACATTGTCTCACATCTCGTACCTCCCTATAAGTGTCTGATGAGTGGTTTTCAGAACAGCAGATCCTGTGGCACTGTGAGAGCTGAGGGGCTGTTCGACAGGCAGCTCTCTTTCAAGTCGACTGCAGTCATTAGAGCTCCAGTATGAGCTCTAACATTCAGACTGGACTGTAATGACTGCATGTACTCAGTCTGTCAAAGGCATTCACAGTTGGCAGCGGCTGCTAAGGGGGAGGTTTGTCATTTCAGTTTGATATGTGCATTTGTAAGTCGAAAACGCAGAGGTGAGAGCAGGGGTCTGCAACCTTTATTATCAAAAGAGCCATTTTACCCCCTCTTCTGCCAAAAAAAATAGTCTGGAGCCGCAAAAAATAACAGAGCTTATAAACTTTTAAAAGTTTTAATCTTTTTTTTTTTTTTTTTACATTTTATCTGTTACAACCACTGAATACAACAAACAGAAGTGCTGTGTGGAATGGATTCTGGAGTATGATTACTCTAGAAGTATATAGTAAAAGTAGTTCAAAGTATTTGTGCTAATAGTATATGAAGTACTAATACCAAATATACCAAATTCATAGGTTACTTTTTGGAACTCATAATTTCATTCGTCATTGAATTTAGTCTTAAAGCCTATTTCAGACGAAAAAACAAACTGTCGGAGCTTGGAAGAGATTTTGAGTATGATGAGTGTGATTTTTGAATATGATTACTCCAAAAGTATTAGTATTAGTAGTTCATAGTAGTAGTATTAGTAGTTCATGGTATTTGTGCTAATAGTATATGAAGTACTAATACCAAATATACCAAATTCATGAGGTACTTTTTGGAACTCATAATTTTATTCATCATTGAATTTAGTCTTAAAGCCTATTTCAGACAAAAAAAACAGACACTTTTGGAGCTTGGAAGGGATTTTTGAGTATGATTACTCCTAAAGTACACAGTAAAAGTAGTTCATAGTATTTGTGCTAATAGTATATGAAGTACTAATACCAAATATACCAAATTCATGAGGTACTTATTGGAAAAAAATAATTTTATTCATCATTGAATTTAGTCTTAAAGCCTATTTCAGACGGAAATAAACACTTGATAATATGGTTCATCTTAATACTGTGCTCATTTAACTGAACACACTGGTATAATTCATAATTGGTATAATTTATTTATATTAATCTGACCCACTGGTGCTGTAATGATGTCCTCTTGATGAGGATACTTTTCCACACCTCATACTGGTTCATGTGACAAATACAGTGTACAGCTAATAGTGCTAATAATATATGAAGTATTAATACCAAAAATACCAAATTCACAAGGTACTTATTGGAAAAATTAATTTTATTTATCATTGAATTTAGTCTTAAAGCCTATTTCAGAGGAAAACAAACACTTTTGAAGCTTGGAAGGGAATCTGTTGTAGGATTACCCCAAAAGTACACAGTACTCATACTCATACAGTCGCTCTATGAAAAGTATCGCTATTTATGGAAATGATTCTCTTCAAAACTCAACACTGCTTCCACAGTTCCCAGTTCTACTGCTCCATATTCTCCCGGAAAACGGACAGAATTACGTGAGTAATATTCAAAGGACGGACAGAACCCTCCATCCGTCTGCGTCTTTAACATAGAGCATAAATGAGCCCTTACTTTTGTTGTTGGAGGCACATTCGCTCCATGGAGCTCATCGACTGTAACTGTCGAATGAGTAGCGCACAAGAAAAATGCTAGCGGCTGGCTTGACCATGCAGAGGAGAATCGCAGCTGGCTTGACTGCAGTAAAGGGAGGAGCCACTACAAGGAGCTGCAGGTTGACCACCCCTGGGTTAGAGCTTGAGCTCTGAAGACTTAACCCTGTAACCCCTGACGTGTCTGTGGTGAGTGTTCTGAATGTATGATTTATTTTCAATATTTCTAAAAATTCAACCATTTGCTCAATAGGAAAATTTTCAAAACTGATAAAACAGACCTTGTTGTTTCCATAGACATCTGAGCATGCTCAGTGCACCCCCTGCCGCCAGTGGAATGGAGGTAAAACACAGAGCAGTGAGTGAGACTGACTCGCTATAAAAATAGACGGTTTGGGCTTTTTTTTTTTTTTTTCTTGATACCGTTTTCCTTGTCGTTTTTTGTTTTTACTATTGTTTGCAATGTTGTCATGCTTTTTCCTTTATTTTTACCCTGCACCCCGAAGGGGAGGCAAAGGGTATTGTTTTTGGTTCAGTTTGTTTCTTTGTTCAAATCATTTTTTCCCCATTTATTTATAATGGGCAAAATTTCAAATGTCTGTAGTAGTAAAACTGTTGGTTGAATTTATACCATATGTGGATTATAGGTTGCCAGTGACCCAGAATAGATGTTGTTGCATTTTGGGAAAAATAGGCCAAAGTTTACATTTTTTATGAATTTTTAAATCTTTTTTTTTTTTTTTCCTCATTTACTTATAATGGGTGAAATTTCCTGTCAGTAGCAGCAAAACTTTTGGTTGAATCTATATCAAATATCAATTTTTAGTTTGCCAGTGACCCAGAATAGGTGTCATTGCATTTAGGGAAAAATAGGTCAAAGTTTAAATTTTTTATGAATTTTTTTTAATCTTTTTTTTTTTTTTCCCCCATTTACTTATAATGGGCAAAATTTCAAATGTCTGTAGCAGTAAAACTATAAGTTGAATTTCGACCATATGTGGATTATAGATTTCTAGTGACCCAGAATAGGTGTCATTGAATTTTGGGAAAAACAGGTTAAAGTTAAAATTTTTTACGAATTTTTAAAATCTTTTTTTTTTTTTTTTTTTTTTACCCCATTTACTTATAATGGGTGAAAATTCACATGTCTGTAGCAGTAAAACTATTGGTTGAATTCATACCAAATTGGGTTTATAGATTACCAGTGATCCAGAATAGATGTGATAACATTTGGGGAAAAGTCAGTTAAAGTTCACATTTTTTATTAATTTAAAAATATAAAAAAATAAATAAAAATCACATTTATTCATAATGGCTGAAATTTCAAATGTCTTTAAAAACATCAATTTTGTTTCAATTGACTTCACTCTTGGCACATTGTTATATATCACTCTAGCATAAAGGTAAGACATATATTGTATATAACTGAAACAACACAGAATCTTTCTCAAAGTAATCTCAATTTTGACACTTTTTTGGTTCAAATGCTTACATCACCATATGTACATGTATGTAGACATGATTATATCAGCACATGCATAGACATGATGGCATCAGCTGGACCGATACCAAAATAAGCTACAATATGTGCTGGGGGGGGGTTGTTGTGCCTGGCACCACTTGTTCCTTATTTTTATCAGTAAAAACAATGTATTTTTTCTGAGTGTTGACCGTGTAACTGCTTTTTGGAGTTCAATCAGGTGCCAAAAAGTAGCTGGACTGATTTATAAAAAAAAGAGCACCAAAACAAAAACTACTGGAACAAAATTCAAATACTCTTTGTTGCTCAGTGTGTTCCAGAAACCTATAAAACTTCAGTTCCTCTCTTTGTCTTTTTCTGTTATTTCACCCAGTTTTGACCCTAAAACACACAGTAAAGCAAAACCACTGAATTACTGATTATTATTTATTTATTATTATTATTATTATTATTATTATTATTATTATTATTAATGTTTTACTGATTATGTTTTAATTGTATTTGTACATTTTTAACCTGTTTCGTTTCCATTTTTGTAAAGCACTGTGAATTGCCCTGTGTATGAACTGTTCTATACAAATAAATTTGCTTTGTCTTGAAGAAAAGGAACACAAACACATACTCAAAACAGCTTTTATGACACTGAAACAGACACAAATTCACAGCAGCATGATTCATTGAAATAATGTCTCAGGAGTTAAAAAGTTAAAATCCTGCATCTCAAAAAGATCCATTAAAAACAGAATTGCAGCCCCGCCATTGGATGCTTCTACCAAACATAATTCAGAGAAGGAAGTTGAGTTTGACTGTGAAATCTATGAACAAATGGAGAAAACTTTGGGGACAAAGCCCTCAGGTTATGTCTATCAACTCCTTGGTTTTTAACTAGTATTTTAATGCATGAAATATTATGTTGAAATAGCAAAGTTTTAAGAGACAAGTGGTGAAAACAGTGAATCTGCATTTTCTTTTGTCACTTTCCAGAAAAATCTGCCAGAATCTGGGCTGTGCTGGAAAAAAAAAAAGCAATTCTAAGAAAGCATTTGGTCCATGTTGGTCTTTAAGTGTTTAAGAAAAGCAGCCAAAAAAAATGTGTGTATCTCATTGGAATTCCTTAATACTTTAATACAACACCATTTGTTTATATTTAAGAGTATTTTGCTTGTTTCTAGTCGAAAACTCGACTATTGGGAACAGCTGAGCAGATTCCATCGGAAACATCTGTTTACATGTAATTGATGCTTCTCTGAGCGCGTTCCAATTTATACTTCATATAAATGCTGGAGAGTCTCAGCAGAGATGTGAAAAGGATCTAATGAGGTTTATCTTCTCACTAAAAAAAGCTCTGAAACAAAACCATAATAAGTGGTGCCAGGCACAACAAACCCCGCCCCTCACATGTATTCTACCTTATTTTGGCATCAGTCCAGCTGATGTCATCATGTCTATACATGTGATGATGTCAGCATATGAACTGCCTCTATATTTGTACCAAGTTTGAAGTAAATTGAAACAAAATAGATGTTTTTATAGATATGTGAAATTTTAACCATTATAAGTAAATGGGAGGGGAAAAAAAAGATGCCAAAAATTCATTTTAAAAAATGTGAACTTTGACCTACTTTTCCCAAAATGTAATAACATCTATTCTGGGTCACTGGTTTAGGTTTATAGATAAAAACCTAATTTGGTATGAATTCAACCAATAGTTTTACTGCTACAGACATTTGAAATTTCACCCATTCTAAGTAAATGGGGGAAAAAAAGATTTTAAAAATTCATTAAAAAAATTAAACATTGACATGTTTTTCCAAAATTGTAATGACACCTATTCTGGGTCACTGGCAATCTATAATCCAAATATTGTCATGCCTGCAGCCAGACGTTAGTCTGGTTTTGTCTGTCTTTTATGTTTTGTTTGTCACTTCCTGTTTTATTTTGTTAAGTTTCCCCTCATGTGTCTTGTCTGTCGTCTTTACTTCCTGTTCCCTGATCGTTCTTACCTTTCACCTGATTACCTGTCTCCGCCCTGATTTGCTCCACCTGTGTCGAGTTGTCTTCCCTCCCTTTTGTGTATGTAAACTCTGTCTCTTCCCTCTGTCAGTCACCAGTTTGTTACTCTTGCAGTACTTACCAGCGTTCTGATCTTGTCTGTCTGTTTTGGATTCCTGTTTTTGACCCGTTTTTGCTTACCCGGTTTTTGCCTACTGCCTGCTCCCTGTCGGTTTTTCTGCCTCATCTGATTCCTGGTTCTGATCGCCTTGCCTGACTTTTGGTACGTGAGTTTCTGCCTTTCCCTTATGTCCTGTCGCCTGATTAATAGCTTGCCTGTGTATGACCTGTTTCCGTCCCTGACCTCCCTTTGCTTTTCCCCAGTCGGGAAAAAGACCCCACTAACCACACGGGGAGACAGGTTGCCGTTGTCGGTCCGGAGGACTGATTCGAAGAGGAAATTACCACCTATTATCCTCAAGATTTTGTCATTTATATTTTACTTACACCTATGTGTGACTAATAAATCTTTTGAACTTTACATTTTGACTCTGAGTTCTGCATTTGGATTCTGTGCCTGTACTAGCACCATAACAAATATGGTATGAATTCAACCAATAGTGATGTTGCTACGGATATGTGAAATTTCACCCATTAAAAGTAAATGGGGGGGGGGGGGATTTTAAAAAATTTATACAAATTTTGAACTTTGACCTACTTTTCCCGAAATGAAATCATATTTATTCTGGGTCACTGGCAATCTATAACCCCAGTTTGGTATGAATTCAACCAATAGTTTTGCTGCTAGAGTGTTAGCAAACAAACAGAGCCATAAACGACACCCCTTGCCACCCCTTCGTGATAAAAATCAGTCCTGGTGCACGGTGACAGTGAGGATTTTTACCTGTTTCACATCGTAAGCGAAGAGGACGTATTTCAGGTCAGGGGACAGCGAGTACTTGGCCACGTTGAAATTTATCTGGTGTGGAGAGAGATAAAGGAAATGACCAAGACAGGTAAAGGCATAGGTTCGTTTCTTTGCTTCGTTGACAGTTAAACTGATTTTTACTTACAAATGTTGTGTTTGTCAGGATGATTTCCGTTTCATTGGTGAGGATGTTGAACTTAATGACGTGGCCATCGCTATTTCTGTAGATGACTTCTGAGTCTGCAGAATAAAAGGAGAAGATACAATTCATTTATGGATGCACATGTTATTTATAACCCTTTTTCAGCCTCAGCAATAATTTAACCCATAAAGACCCAGTGTTACTTTTGTGGCAGTTCCTTTATATTTTTTTTCCCTCTATTTAACTTTTCTTCAGTGATTTATCACCATTTATTGAAAATATTACCCTCTGTGTTTTGCTTTTTTTTTCTGTGAAAATTGTGTATTTTCTTGAATTTAACCCATAAAGACACAATGTTACTTTTATGGCAGTTCCCAAATGAATTTTCTCTCAATTTACTCTTTCTTACTTCTATTATATTATTACATTTATTATAATACTAGCCTCTGTATTGCACATTTCTTCAATAAAAATCTGGTGTTTGCCCATATTTTATTCACTGATCATGTAGATGTTCATAAAACCTCACATTACAGTTAATTGTCATAATATCAGAAACAGAGAAAAATTAAGAAAATCTGTCTTTTTCAACAAAATCTATCAATAACTGAACATAAACCCAGTATCTCCATCCACTGTCATTGATGAAACTCCATGGGTTTTACTGGTGAATGAGTGTTATACAAGATGACCAAACTAAACCAAACTATAGTGTCTTTTTTAGGATATCAATTCATTGATTGCATATATATATATATATATATATATATATGCATATATATATATATATATATATATATATATATATATATATATTTATTTTTATGGTGAATCTTGTCATACATGAGCCACATGGATTTGAAACATAATTGAGACTATTATGTTTTTATTATTAACCCATAAACACCCAGTGCTACTTTTGTGGTACTTGCCAAATAATTTTTCTCTCTATTTAACCTTTCTTAAGTAATTTATCATCATTTATTATAATATCATCCTCTGAATTTTGCATTTTTCCATTGTAAATCATGAATTTTCCTGTGTTTAATTCACTGATCATGTAAATGCACATAAAAGTTCAGATCAAAGTTGAATGTTATTATATCAAAAAAATAAAAAAATATATAAAAATGACTTTTTCCGCAATAACATCAGTAAGTGATCATAAACCCAGTGTGTCCATCCACTGTCACTGATCCAACTTTATGGGTTTTACTGGTGAATCAATGTTATAGAAGATGATGGTGTTTCCATGGTAACTACAGAGCCTCTTAACATCCAAATGGGTCATATCTGATGACCATGAAAAGATGAAGAACTGTATTTCCCTCCAATTATTTACATGCATTAATCGGATTTGTGGATCAGCAGGTATTTTACAGTTTAGATCAGTAGATGATTTGTGTTTCTGGTAAACGTTTGGGTCTTTATGGGTTAGTTGACTGATCACGTAGATCTTTATAAAAGTTCAGATAAAAGTTGAGGGTTGTTGTATTGAAAACAGAGAAAACTAAATAAAAAGTGACTTTTTCAGTAATAATATCCTTAACTGAACATAAACCCAGTGTCTCCATCCACTATCATTGATCCAATTCCATGGGTTTTACTGGTGAATCAATGTTATAGATGACAGTGTTTCCACGGTAACTACAGAGCCACTGAACGCCCAAATGATGACCATGAAAAGATGACAAACTGTATTTTACACCAAATATTTACATGTATTGATAGGATTAGTGGATCAACAGGTAATAAACAGTTTAGATCAGTAGATGGTTCTGGTTTCCGGTGGACATTTGGGTCTTTACGGGTTAAATTAAATAACAGGAACAAAGCGGACGCCAAACAGGCTCTTGTGTAGGATTCTGTGATGTATTACAATTAACTCTGAGCATCAAGTGTGAATTCACTGCTAGAAAAGTACAAAGAAAAGGCCTGTTTGGCATCTTCCAGGATAGCAGAATGCGTTGTATCAATGGGATGAACATTGTGTGGAACAGTCAGGAAAACATCTTTTGTACCCAGCTGGATTGTTGGGACATGAGTGTATTGTTTGGTTTGTTGTCTACGTCAGACACTCAGAGACACACTTTGAATGTCATTGAATGGTCTACTGTCATGAACAATAATGTCTTTGTATCAGTACAATGGCAGGAAGGATACAGGCAATAATAAATGTATGCGAAGTACCGCAAAACAGCAGTCTACAGCAAATGTGTCCATATGGTACAGAGACCCCATTAACACCTGGAAACAAAATATGATTTGTATCCAGAAAATATACGTATACACAAGGAAAAACACACAAAAGGAAGGTGTAAATGCATTATGATTGGGTTTTGATTGAGTCTGTCTGACCACATCTGGAGGTAGGGAGACTTTCACTGGGTACTGATGTCAGTAAAGCCCAATCCCAATTCCCCCCTTACCCCTACCCCTTGAAACGGAGCTTCAAGAGTTAGTCCAGTGGTTCCCAACCTTTTTTGGGTCATGACCCCATTTTGACATTACAAATTTCTGGTGACCCCAGACATTCAAAACAGAGACATTTTTTTGCGAAAATTAATTTTTTTTTTCTTTCTTATCAATTACTACAAATTTCAGGCGACCCCATTTGAATTCCAGGCAACCCCACATGGGGTCCCGACCCCGAGGTTGAAAAACACTGAGTAAAGGCGGCCATACACTGTGCAATTATTTCGATCGTTGCACGCAGCTCCATCTCAAACTGTGCGAATCAATTGTAAAGTCAGGCTCACGATTCATGTTCTCACACTGTACAGACTGATGCTCATATGCGACCTGACTGCTCACACTGTAGGACCAAACACCAGAGGACGCACCACACGTTCCAGTGTTGTCTCCGGAAATACAACGTTAAGATATCAAGGAATCCGAAAGTGCATAGACGATTGTGTATTGGCGTGAGTCACGAAATGGTAGTGCTAAACAAAAACCAACGAGCTGCTTTGGCAATATGTGCCATTATCTGTGGGGAATCAAAAAAAGAAGAAAAGTCGACAATGTGTTTGGTGCAGGAATTGGTTGTCCAGACGTGGACAGTATGGGCTGTCAATCCTACAGCAAAGGGAACTAGAGGGAAGCTGCAAAAGCTAAACTGCACTAGGCCAATAGCCAGCTACTGTTAGCTTGTACGCTACTGTACGCTTCTGTGTTCACGCATGCACAGTGTGAGAATTTGAGGCACATGGGCTCATGGCACTGCTTTGACAGTGCGATACCCTCACGAGGAGCGAGCAGGATTTCAAACAGCTCAGTTTTCCTTGCAAACACACGATTGCTGGTCGTGAGGTGTTAATGGCTTCTCCTTACCCCATGTACACTGCACGAAGCACGACACAGGATCAAAGGCACATCTGGCCCGATCCCAGAAAGAGTCGCACGAGTGAGAAATCGTCTCTAAAATCGCACAGTGTATGGCCGCCTTTAGGGGTTGAAACATTCCCCTATGAAATGGGACAACCCTTCATGACCTGTTACGTCATCAGCAGTCATTGATGCCGCTATTAACAGATGCAACAACTTTGTTTCTTTGTTTCTTTCTCTTTCGCCACACTCACAGCACATTGCATTCCAAGCATCTGGTGTTGTAACTTCATGCATCGGCCATAAACAATGGCCAATTAAAGGGTTCCGCCTGTCAATCATCACACTATACTTCTGATCCGAAATGATTAAATGTTTATACTGTATAATCAAAATAAATCATGAATAACAATGCTTTTTTCTCCCATCAAGTGTATTTAATTTTTTAATACCTCTGGACATCGAATTTAAAGGTGTGGGAGACTTTCATGACCAATTTTTCCATCAAATCTGTAAAAGCTCAGTCATAGTCAAAGTATCACCAATCTGAAAGTCTTTCTGTGATTACTCACCTGAATCTCTTGCATTACGGTGAACAATTTCGAAGTGTCATCCACCTTAAACAAACTATGTGTTTACAAACAGAGCCTGGAGGTAACTCGGATATCTTCGGAATTTTGACGCAGCGTGCATTGTGGGAAACGCCGGTTCGCTCCACTGTCTGGCAGCAGCAGCTGGAACAGACACGAGGCAGAAACAGCAGGAGCTCCCTTCCCTTCTTGCATATTCCTCCAGCCGTTTCCACATTTCAGCTGTTTCCGCGTCATGTTTTTTTCATCCATATAGTATCATATGGTCGTTCTGCCGCTGCCGCTGTCAGGCGGCGGCGTGAGCCTACGCTTCCCACAATGCACGTCACAACAAAATTCTGAAGATTCCCGAGTTACCTCCCGACTCTGTAAAAATATGGTCTGTTTACGGTGGATAGCACTTCAAAATTGTTCATCATAACGCAAGAGATTCAGGTGAGTAATCACAGACAGACTTACAGATTCATGATACTGAGGATATGACTGAGGTTTGACAGATTTGATGAAAAATTGGTCACGAAAGTCTCCCGCACCTCTAATGCTTTTAATGTCATTTAAGGCCTTAATTTTCCACAAAATCTATTTAATGACTTTTAATGTTTTTTAATGACCTGCAGAAACCCTGATTTTTAATGCCTGGTGTAAATGGGGTCTAATTTCTGGACAATGTCAAAAAAAGGTACTGTAGACTTATATATTAAATTTGTAAATGCAGTCTGTTTTTGTGACATGTTAATGCATCTACCATTTGGCATCAGCCAGGACTGCCCTGTAAATAGTGTGAATTAAATGAAGAGGCACTGGTTTATGTAGACTAAAAGCACTATAGGCTTTATTTTCTTGTTTTTCTCTTCAAGTTTGTGTTGTATGTGAAATAAAATAAATAAAATACATGCAGTGTTAGAAGTGTTGCAGTAACTCCACTGTTTCTGCAGTTACTTGTACTGTAATTAAGTAACAAAGAGTGTGTTTTCTGGTGAAAACAGTCACGAAACACATTGGTTCACTGTATAATCAAGCCCTAAAATATATGGATGAAAAAAACAATCCGGTATCATCATTGCCACATCCTGAAAAAATATAATCCACTAAGCTTTGAAAGCTTTACTGACTTATGTTTTCTTTAATTAATTTTTAAGTGCATAAACAACTTAGCACCTGAGCCAATCAGCTGATTTACTGAGAGAAAAACAGCAGTAGAAGCTACCAGAAGCTCTTCAAACCAAAACGGCAAAATCCAACATTCAGACAGTCAGCTTTCTCCTGTAAGAGCTTTAAACTCTGGAACCCTCTGCCATTTGAAAAAAAAAAAAAAAAAAAAAAATCCAGTTTCGAGTTTAAAATGTTCACCACCAGCACTCAATCTGAAGAAAAAAACAAAACTGCACCGATTTCTAAATAGTGTGTATTATGTGTAAGTGAGTGAGTGAATGAATGTTTTATATATGAAAATGCACGGCAGTAATTATGGACAATTTAAATGTGTTTTTATATAGAACAGTGTTGTTGTTTTTGTTTGTTTGTTTGTTTTTTTACTATATATTATAATGTACTGTAGTGCTGTAGAAAAGCCCAGCCAGGAACAGGAGGTGAAAATTAGCACTAGCTATCAACTCTACAGTCACGGAAAAAATTATTTGACCACCCTTGTTTATTTCAATTTCTTGTTCATTTTAATGTCCGGTACAACTAAAGGTACATTTGTCAGGACAAATATAATGATAACAATAAAAGTACTTGATTGATTGATTGATTGATTTCAAATATGAATGTCAAAACAGAAGAAAATAAATAAACAAAACACTTAAACATAAGACATATAATACATGTTCAAAAAGGAGTGAGAAGAAGCATAACTTAAAAAGTCCCCACACCTTCTCCTTAGATAATTAATAACTAATAATCTTCCTAGTCTCAGCATATCTATACTATATACTGTAATATGCCTGATACTTATTATTACATAATTTAGTTTCTGGCTTTATATTATTGTGAATAAATATAATATGATTTACATAAACGCATAATACAACAAGTGTTCAGAGAATGCAAACCTCCGCCATGCACCCTGAATGGTGTACATGTGTGGATCGACAATTTCTTTTTAGAGTATGGATGTGCAAAACAAATTTCATAATGATATTTCACAAATTGCATTTTTTTTATGATTTTTTGAAAATGGTGCATAAAAAATAACAAAAGTCAACAGAGCATAACGGAAGAGAAATGGAGTGGAACAATATTTTGTACAAAGGTTAAGCTCGGTACCAGTCATGTGAATGTCAAATTATATTAAATTCCAATCAATATTTGTTGAGTTCTAATGAAAAATGTGTCATGAATGGGATTTTCAATGTTAAATGTAAATGTCCACAGAGTCCACATTCCACAGTGGATGTGGACAATTTTGTGCCAGATACAAGATATTGTTATAAGCTACGGGTGGATCAAATTGGAGGCTAATCGGAGTCATTTTGAATTTTTTTATGAATTTTCAAAAATCGCTCAATGATGAGAGATAGGAAAATTTGAGATTTTGTGACCTTGCTGTGACCTTGAACTTTGGCCTACTTGGCCCAAAGTTTAATGGGTTGGTCCCAGGGCCTAGGCCTATCTGTGGGTACAATTTGGTAAAGATGGTTGGAATAGTTTTCCCGTAAAGTTGCTAACAAACAAACAAACCAGCACACAAAGCAAAGTGATCACAATACCTCCTGGCAGAGGTAATAACACATATGTAAGTACGTATTCATACACAGATATATACATATGCATACATGCACACAAATACACATACACACACATATACATACATACATACATACATACATACATGCATACATACAGGGTGGGGAAGCAAAATTTACAATGAACATTTAGTTGTTTTTTCTCAGCAGGCACTGTGTCAATTGTTTTGAAACTGTCAGGATCTGTGCCTATGTGATTTTCAGCTCCTCCCTTTTGGTCATGGACCTGTGCCTGTGTGACTCTCAGCTCCTCCCTTTGGTCATGATCTGTGCATGTATGACCCTCAGTTTCTTTTGTTTCTAATTATATTCATCCGATTCACCTGCTGGCGCTGCGTGGCTGCAGCCAATTACCTCTGGCTTATTTAAGGCTTTGGTTTGCAGCCATGCAGCGCTGGTCCATTTCTCCTCATTCCTTTCCATAGCCCGGACAATTATCCATATTCATCCACGGACTCTGACCCAGGTGTTGTATGTTTTTTTTTATGGACTCTGTTTCTGATTTAGCTTTTGTGTTAGGTTTTCGTTGCGTTGTTTTCATATTTTGTTAAATAAACTTGTTATTTTTTTTCCCTTCAGTACCGAGCATTTGAGTCCTTTCTTTTCCCCTTTGTGACAGAAACCAAACATATATTGATGTTATAATCATACTTAACACTATTATCCATACCTTTTCAGAAACTTTTGCCCATATGAGTAATCAGGAAAGCAAATGTCAAAGAGTGTGTGATTTGCTGAATGCACTCGTCACACCAAAGGAGATTTCAAAAATAGTTGGAGTGTCCATAAAGACTGTTTATAATGGAAAGAAGAGAATGACTATGAGCAAAACTATTATGAGAAAGTCTGGAAGATACTATTAAAGAAGAATGGGAGAAGTTGTCACCCCAATATTTGAGGAACACTTGCGCAAGTTTCAGGAAGCGTGTGAAGGCAGTTATTGAGAAAGGAGGACACATAGAATAAAAACATTTTCTATTATGTCAATTTTCTTGTGGCAAATAAATTCTCATGACTTTCAATAAACTAATTGGTCATACACTGTCTTTCAATCCCTGCCTCAAAATATTGTAAATTTTGCTTCCCCACTCTGTACATACATGCATACATACATACATATATATATACACACATACACACCTGTACATACATATACATATACAAATACATATACATAGACATACCACATACTTGTCCATCCTTATAACACCCAGTGATCCCCAACACCTCCTCATCCCTGTACCTCTCAAACTTTGTGTTGTTTTTTTTTTTTTTTTTTTACCTCCTTTTAAATTGTTTCATGCTTGGACATTGCTTTAACTCCATGTTGAATTGTAGTAGTTTAATTTCAGGGCTGATATCTATCCATTTTCCATGGTTTTCTTGATAATAACCAAAATCACTTCAGTTCTTACATCAATATCTATGGTATTGTACTGACATAAACAGTGCTTTTAGACATTCCATGTTTTCTTTTCTGTCTGTTTTAGTCACATGATATACACAGGAGTTAGTACTTGATTACATATCCATTGTTTTTGATGACTTTTGATGGTCTAATCATTTTTTCTTCGACTGTATATGCATCACATCGGCTGCAAACCTGTAACTATGTCTGACTGCATTGTCCCTGTCAAATAAATAAATAAATAAATAAATAAATAAATAGGCTAACACTGGTTGTAAGAAAAAATAGGCTAATGAAAACCGCAAATTGAATCAGACGACACACTCTGTCCTCCTGATTTCCTGTTTAATGTGATCTGACCTTATGGTGGCGCAAGTGAATCTAGAATTAATCAGACCTGGCTGACCGTTCAGTCAACGTCAGTTTATTGAGCCGGAAATATGGACATAATAATGCGTCTTGTGAGTGAATCACAATAGACTGTGGCGCAGCTCCACTGACCAAGGAGAGGAGTCTTAATCCAGTCAGACAAGATTGGATGTGAACTGTTAAACACGCTGATTAAAGGCTTGTTGGTGAAGACATGGAAGCGCTGTCAACAGCTGAGTTACTGTTAGAAGGCTAGTTACACGAACAAACACCCAGGTCGAGACAAAAGGCGGGTTTCCATCCAAATGTGTCACCAATCATAACCACATTTTTATTTAATCTGCAAAAGAAAAGGTGCATTTACATCTATTACTGTTACACCAATAAAAACAACCAGCTACCTGTAACACTATTACTTTTCATCATTGTGATAATGGGTAACAGATAATACTGTATGGATCTGTTGGTTCACTCCATATCACATATATAATATAACAATGTGGGAGAATAAACCCATAAAGACCCAATGCTTTTTTTGTGTTAGTTCCCAAATTAATGTTTCTGATTTAACCTTTCTTAAGTCATTTATCTTCATTTATTACAACATTATCCACTAAATTTTGTGTTTTTCAATGAAAATCTGGTATTTTGCTATATTTAATTTACTGATCATTCAGATAACTCTCAACTTGAATCTGAATTTATTATATCAAACAGAGAAAACTGAAGAAAAAGTGACTTTTTCAGTGAAGATATCATTAACTGAACATCAACCAAGTGTGTCCATCCATTTTCATTTATCAAACTCCATTGGTTTTACTGGTGAATCAATGAGCCTGTTTACACGACTATAAAAGTCCAATATCTGGGAGTAATCAGATAATTGTATCAGATCTAACGCATTTACATACACTTAAAAAATCCGGTAATCAAAAAACCCTGGTTTAGATGCTCCAGTACATTATTGGATTTCTTCCAGAGTACATACGTACGTACTGAGGGTAGACTATAAGGGTGTTGTCACACCTGAATTTCATTCAGATTCAGGTAATTACCTCCACCAAGGAACGGCGGAGGATATGTTTTCATCAGGGTTGGTTTGTTTGTTTGTTTGTTTGTTTGTTTGTTTGTTTGTTGGTTAGTTAGCAAGATAACTCAAAAAGTTAAGGACGGATTTTGATGAAATTTTCAGGAAATGTTGATACTGGCACAAGGAACAAATGATAAAATTTTGGTGGTGATCGGGGGGTGAGGTTGATCTGCCTTGGCGGAGGTCTGCGCTCTCCGAGTGCTTTTCTAGTTATCAAGTGTTTGGTCCTGGAGGATTCTGTAAATTAGCTTAGAGTCTGGTTTTAACCAACTCTATATGTAAAGTGTCATGAGATAACTTTTGTTATAATTTGGCACTATATAAATAAAATTTGATTGATTGATTGGTTGGTTGATTGATTGATTGATTGATTAAAATGTGCTCCAGTGTTGCGCATCACCTTGTTTCGGTTCGTGTTCACACAGCTCCGCCCCCAACACCACACCCATGTAGTCAGGTGGAAGCCACGTTTCTTCATGTATTCACTGAAAATCTTGAATAATTCGCAGTGTTTGTGTGTGTTATTGAGCATTTTCAATTTATTCTCATCTTTCCAAATTTCTATCTCTTCCTCTGTCCAAATTGCTCCTCAACTCATACTCAGGTATGAAGCTAATTAAGCTCATTAGCCAACTGTCTATTTACTATCTGACAGCAGCGCTTTTTCAACAGAGCTGCTCTGCTTTATGGTAATGTTTGCGACATCACAGGGTATCATACCCAGAGTGGTAGAGAAAACTGTAGTTGTCTATTTCTATCACTGTGGTCATGTTCACACTGTAAACGAACCACTCTGGGGAGCAATTACGACCGAGCTGAGATCAACTTGTCCAAGCGGTCTCAGCTCGGTTGTTTTGTTTATGAAACAGTGTACGATTGCTGCTTTCACGTGTACCCAATCGAACCGAACCAAAGACTTGTTTCGGAACAACGGCTCCAATCGATCCAGGTGTGAAAACACTGTAACTTCCTGTTGTCTTCTGCTCACATTTGTAACTCCTATTCTCTACGATTTGAATTGTGTTTACACATAGACAGACATAAAAGAACAAAAATAAATCAGATTAACTCGTATACATGCAGGAAGACATCAGACTATTAGAGAGAAATCCAGGTGTGTTAATCTGATTTCTCATCATCAGATAATTATCCGATAAAACATATCCAATTATTTGGTTTACATGGTCACTTAACTAATCTGATAACTGCAGAAATCAGATAATGATCAGAATATTAGTGTTCATGTAAACAGGCTCAATGTTGTAGAAGATGACGGTGTGTCCACGGTAACTACAGAGCCTCTGAACGTCCAAATGTGTCATATCTGATGACCATGAAAAGATGACAAACTGTATTTTACACCAATTATTTACATGTATTATGGATTAGTGGAGCAGAAGATATTAACATTTTAGATAATTTTGGTTGCCGGTGGCTCAGATGGAGGCCTAAGTCACTAATTACTAATTACATAGTCCAGTAATTGGTAATGGATCTAAATGGCTTTTAAGGGATGTAGCTGGTAATGATGCATCTCATAATGGAATGGTAATCGTAGTACTATCATTTGTGTAGACCAGGGATCTCAAAGTCATTTTCTTTCGGTGGCCACATTCAGCCCGATTTAATGTCAACTGGGCTGGACCAGTAAAATAATAACATAATAACCTATAAATAATGACAACTCCAAATTTTTGTCTTTGTTTTAATGCAAAAAAAAAAACATTAAATTATGAAAATTCTTACTTTTATAAACTATCCAAACAAAAAAAGATGTGAGTAACCTAAAAAAAATGAAATTTCTTAAGAAAAATAAGTGCAATTTTAACAATACTCTGCCTCAACTTATCATTTATACATGCCCGCCAAATGGTCCAATCTGGCCCCTGGGATGAATTTGTGAAATGCAAAAATTACACTGAAAATATTAATCATTTTAGTTCAGGTTCCACATACAGATCAATTTAATCTGCAGCAGGCCAGATCGGTAAAATATGATCATAATAACCTATAAATACTCATAACTCTAATTTTTTCTCTTTGTAAATGTAAAAATGTTCATGGCATTTTACTGTATTTACACTAAAACAAACTAACATTTCACAAAAACATAATAATAATAAATGAATAATCTCAAAAAATATGAACATTTTGAAATGTCAAAAGTGTAATTTTAACAATATTCTGCCTGTTATTAAATGTTTTGTGTTTGTAGATCCACTGTGATCTGTAAGTTGTAATGTACATGTATAAATCATAAACTGAGACAGAATATTGTTAAAATTGCACTTAGTTTTCTTAAGAAATGTCAGTTTGTTCATGTTATTCACATTGTTTTAAAGGATAGTTGGTAGATGGAAACATTTTCATTACATAATTTTACTGTTTTTGCTCTAAAACATAGAGGCAAGTTTGGAGATGACAATATTTATGTATTAGTATGTTATTATTTTACTGGTCCGGCCCACTTCAGATCAAATTTGGCTTAATGTGGCCACTGAACTAAAATGAGTTTGACACTCCTGCACTAAACCCTTTGTAACAAGCAGAAAATTGTCAAAATTGTGCTTAATTTTCTTTAGACATTTCACGTTGTTCGTATTTGTTCAGGTTATTGATGTTTTATTTTCACAGGATAGTTTGTAAATGTAAATATTTTTATAATTTAATGTTATTTTTTGCACTAAAACAAAGATATGAAGTTGTCATTGTTTATAGCAGGGGTCTCAAACATGTGGCCCGGGGGCCAAATGCGGTCCACCAAAGGTTCCAATCCGGCCCGTGGGATGTCTTTGCAAAGTGCAAAAATTCCACAGTCTTGAACTGAATTAAGCAAAAAAAAAAATTAGCTTGAATTAAGGGAAAAATGTTGAATTAGGCCAAAAAAAAAAAAAAAATCTTAAATTAGATTAAAAAAAAAAAAAAAATCTTGAATTAAGCCAAAAAAAAATCTTGAATCAAGCAAAAAAAAACTTACATTTAGCAAAAAAAAATCTTGAATTAAGCAAAAAATCTTGAATTAACAACTTAAATTTTTTTCTTTGTTTTAGTGCAAAAAAATAACATTAAATTATGAAAATATTTACATTTACAAACTATCCTGAAACAATAAAATGTGAATAATCTAAACAAATATGAACAACCTGAAATGTCTAAAGAAAATTAAGCTCAATTTTAACTATTTTCTTCCTGTTCCTCAGTGTTTAGTGTCTTTGTAGATCTGATCCATAATGCACACGTAGAAATGATAAGTGGAGGCATAATATTGTTAAAATTGCACTTAATTTTTTTCAGACTTTCAGTTTTTTCAGGTTATTCACATCTTTTTTTTTGGATAGTTCATAAAAGTAAGTATTTTCATAATTTAATGTTTTTTTTTTTCTTTACACTAAAACAAAGACAAAAATTTGGAGTTGTCATTATTTATATGTTATTATGTTATTATTTTACTGGTCTGGCCCGCTTCAGATTAAATCGGGCTGAATGTGGCCCCTGAAGGAAAATGAGTTTGACATCCCTGGTTTGTAGGCATACTATAATATTTTTTTTTTTCAAATCAAACTGAGAAGAAAATATGGAGTCATTATTTTTTGTAGGTTATTATGCTATTATTTGACTGTAGATCATATTGGTCTGTTTGTGGAACCTCAACTAAAAGGAATTCCACAGCCTTGACTGTAGAATTTTTGTGCTTTGCAAATTCATCCCACGGGCCACATTGGAACCTTTGGCGGGCTGTATTTGGCCCCCGGGCCGCATGTTTGAGACCCCTGGTGTAGACAGTCATACTCAGGTACTGTAGTGCAGTGGGGCCTAGGACATGCCCTAGATCAGGTTTTCCAGAAAAGCCACTTAATGCAAGACACATGTAAGGCACGTGCATGTCCAGCAGGTCCAGTAATTAACACAGATACAAGAAAAACAATTAGCAGAGTTAAGGGTATAATGACTTTCTGTTTCCATGGGTAAGGTGTGAACTACCCAGGAGCCGGGTGGAGCTTAGTGAGACATGGGCTCCCTTCAAAACCCCATTTGTGAAATTGGACAATAGGCTCTTATTTTCTCTCTCATTTCTGTCTTTCTCTGTCTCCATCAATATAAAAATAGTCTGTGATCATGTTTTAGAAACACACGTTAAAAGGAAGGAATAAAGAATACCGATTTGGTTTTTCTTTTGAACACAGACAAATGAAAAGTCGTTTTGTTTTCCTGGTCGGAAACGGCAAATATACAACGTTTAGAAAGGGTTTGATTTTCAGTCTCACTTTGTAAAATGGAAAATAAACTATTTGTTATTTGTGTACTATTATGATTACTGAAATCTCTCCTCTGCACACCTCCGCAGTGTTGGAAAACATACAGCAGCGGCTTCTTTTCATCTGTTTTCTTATTACTGATGTCCTTATTTATACAATATGATAAATCAAGTCCTGTGTAGAGGAAAAATGTGAGGACTGTTGAAAACCGTGGTATAAACACACAGTTTACATGAGTAAATGCTGTCTGCATCAACACTTCATTCACTACTCAACAATCAACAATGATAAGGTAAAATAAGGTAAGATAAAATAAGATAAGATAAAATAAAATCAGATAAGGTAAGATATGATAAGATAATTTAAGTATTATAGTATTAGTAGTATTGCCTATCGCAATACTAATTCACGCAAACCACACATCTGTATAACTGAAACTTAAGATGCTTATAAAACAGGAGCCAATAAATCTTATGATGGGGGGCTGGGGGGAGATGAATAAAACGGGGGGAATAATACATAACAGTGGAGGGGGGGATAATTCTAAGAGTGGAGGAAGGGACTTCTCCATAAGTACCACAACATATGTATCTCTTTTTCTCCCTCTCTCTCTCTCTCTCTCTCTCTCTCTCTCTCTCTGATGTCATCACAACTAACTTATGAGTAACAGAAAATTTAAGCTTGACCAAAAATAATGATTTGATTTTTATCATGTTACATATTGATATTGTCTGATATGAAAAAAAAAAAATTGTGATATGATTTTTTTTTTTTTCCATAGATACACAGGGGGGGGGGGACAACTATTCCCACCAGAACTAACTTTGATACTTCCTGTGTTGTGGGCATGTGGGAAACAACTTCACTCTTGAACTTCTGCCAAAATGAGGAAGCCAGTGTAGGTTTGGACTTAATTTCATCCAAGTTTTTCCAACTACACATGCCTCCCCTTTAAAATGATCATCTTAAGGACAATATTAAAAAAAATAAAATAAAATAAAATAAAATAAAATGAAATAAAATAAACAAAGTCCCTGACACAAAAACTTAGTCAACAGTTTTATGTAAATCATTTTCTGGAGGCAAATGTACCTGGGGCCAGATTGACTCCATGATTAAAATATGTGTAATATTTGAGGATAATAGGAGGGTTAAGAAAAAAACACCAGACAGTGTGTTGCTTTTTAGCACACTGTAAAAAGAAAAAAAAAACAAAAAAAAAGGTAAAAAAAAAAAAACGCTAATATTACGGCAGCAGGGGTGCCAAAAAAATACTGTAAAAAAAATGGAAAATAACCATCTCATAAAAATACGGTAACTTTCCATAATTAAAATACAGTTTTTTGCCCTAACTTTATGTGAGATTTTGCTTCTTTTTTTTTTTTTGGACTTTTTAATGTTTAATAAATAATATTTACATATATTAAACAATCAAATTACGCACATATATATATATATATATATATATATATATATATATATATATATATATATATATATATAATTTTCAATGAGACTAAGTTGTACAATTCACTGATAAAAACTGTATTTGGACAGTTGATCAGTGCTTATACATGTTATACATTCATAAAAATACATTTATTCAACAATTTTGTTGTGAAACCTCATGTAATTACACAAGATATTTGTCAATTAACAAACAAGTCTTGTTAAACTTACAGAACAAATACTTCTTTTATGGTTAATTGTCAGTAATTTTATCTTGTTTTTTTTTTGTTTTTTTTTTACAGTATTAAACTTTAAATTAACAGTTTAATCTCATAAATAGAAAATAAATATTTGTGAAATTATGATACATACGCAAATGTATTTTAACTATATTTTTCTGTGAAAAAAGAAAACATTTCTTTTAAAAAATGGAAATTTTTTGGTTAATGACAGTTACAGTTTTTTCATGTTATTTTACATTTGACATGTAAAACCACAGTCTATTTTTGTAATTCCATTGATATTTTCCTGTATCTTAAAAACACAGGGAAAAAAATCTGTAAAATAAACAGTAAAAATTCTGTTAAATTACAGATTTTTTTTTTTACAGTGCAGTGGTTAATAAACTGCAGATGAGATAAAGTGTACACAGATGTTTATGCTAATAGTGGATATCGCAGACATTTCATCAGCGTACCCTCTCAGCAGAGTGTTATCAGCACTGACCTTAAAGGACTTTCAGCGAAGGTTTAAAGACAGCTGCAGAAGCACTTTTATTTTTCTGTTTGTGCAGTGAACAAAAACATCAATGAAAACAAGAATAATGTACTCTGCTGATGAGCCCTTTTCTGCTGGTCTTGAACTACAGTTGAATTAGTTTACTATAAACGTAATCCTTCCTGACACAACCGTTCCTCTTCTAACCTTGTGTAGGTGTTAACAGGAACAGATATGATCACATCAGACAGGAAGTGTGTTTAATCAGTTGCCAAGGACCAGAGGCCAAAGATGGCTCCAAATGAGGATGCTCAAAATCCATGTAAAATCAAAACGTGTCACATCTCTTCATGTCTCACTCAGTTTATCGTATTTGATCGTAACACATGTTTAAAGTTTCATTTAATCGCAACGGAGCCCTGCTTCTAAGAGAAAGAGGAGCGAGAGTGTGACGGTGTATATATAAATATATATACTGTACACTATGTGGAGAAGATGTAACAGCAGACGAGTTCAGTGCATGAGTAGCAACCAACAAACTGCATCTGCGCTCATTCGTAGTTGATAGATTCCATTTATAAAGTCAAAGTATGGACCATTTACCTTGAAAAAGATGATATAGACTTATCGGATAATAATCCCTCTCTGTCATCACTTCTGTCGTGGGTGTGTATTTATTTGCGGAGACTCTGTCCTCTGCCTGTATTTTCTATTTTTGGTCTTGTTTTTTTGTGTTCAGGACATCCATGGAGGTGTGGACCTTTGCCAGTGTGTTTGCGACTCCAGCCAATAACAGCGTCACACAGCGTGGCAGATGGAACTAAATAAGAAATGCACCAGCTCTAGCGTCTTCTTTCCACTGTGTTTTGCTTCAGGAACATTAGAGTTTTGTGAAGGAACGGTGTTTTATTTGTACTTTTACAACACAACCACTGTGACACAATTAGGACTTTTTTTTTTGTTTTTCTCTTCTTTTTCACTGCTTCGTTTCTCACTATCAGGTCTTAGAAGACCAAAACAACCACTGGAAACCAAAATCACCTACCAATATGAAATGTTTAATAACTTCTGATAAATAATCCTATCAATACATGTAAATAATTGGTGTAAAATAAGTTTGTCATCTTCTCATGGTCATCAGATATGACCCATTTGGACGTTCAGAGGCTCCGTAGTAAATGTGGAAACACCGTCATCTTCTACAGCATGGAGCCTGTTTCCATGAACACTAATACTATAACTGTTATCTGATTTCTGGAGTTATCAGATTATTGAACTGACCATGTAACAGAGGTGATTTCTCATAGACTGCAAGGGAAGCTCGGCTTCCCCTAAAATTACAAAAATTAAATGGTTAAATATGTACAGTTGTGTTGACATTTCATTGACTACAAATGTGTTAGAACATGTTCATCTCACAGACGAGTTCGTTCAGAATCAGCTTTATCACAAATCAACAGACTAGATTCTGTTCACTTCTCATACATTCCCGTTGCACTGTTTTCTCATTCGATCTCTGCTCAGTGCATTTGTCCATAGACGCTCAGCGTCCATGCACTCCAATGGGACTGAGTGGAACAGTTTTTTTTATTGACTCAAAACTGGACGGTAATTGGATAAATGCCACAATGTTGTCCCGCCCCTGAGCGCCCGGCGTCTCCGGGGGTGAATGGAGCTGTGGGCAGAGCTCCGCTGGGCTGGACGCCAGGCTTCCACGTGGTGATTGGAGGATCAGTTGAAAGGCTGAATCCTGTTTGATTGACAGCTATTTTCAGATCTACTCCTTCACTGACACAGTTCAGTTTAATACCATCGCACATTCTGCTGTGAAATCGAGAGAGAAACCACCACGAAATTACTCGTTCATTTCTTGTACTGTAAATAAAACACACTCATTGTACTTCCTTGTTTCAATTTAACATAATTTCAGTGTTTTCTTGTTTGCTTGGTACGTTAAGGTCATTGACCATTTTCTTAAAAAGGAATGGAGGGACGAATTTATGTTTAAATAACATGACTTTTTTTTTGTATGTAAGCCGACAATGAGCTTCCCCTCTGTGAAAGACGAGCAGCTGCTACTGCCAGGTAAACAGGATAATCTGATAAGTTTTATTAGATCATCTTCTACAACATTGATTCATCAGTAAAACCCATGGAGTTTGATCAATGGACAGACTTGTTTCATTGGCAGATTTTTTTTTTGCTTAATTCAAGATTTTTTTTTTTTTTTGCTTAATTCAAGCAAAAAAATCTGCCAATGAAACAAGTGAAAATTATCTTGGTAAGATTTCTTGAAATAAGATTTTCAAGATCTGTTGTCTAAAAATAAGTTCTTATATCTCACTGAAAACTTACTCTTTAGGTGATTGTGTCTTATTTTAAGTGTGATGAGATATTTTGACCAGAAATGAGACAAAAAACATTTGGTAAGGTTTGGATTTTTGCAGTGTAACAGAGGTTATCTCATGACACTTTACAGTTAGAGCTGATCTAAAGCAGACTCTTTAATACCATCCATCTGTAATTGCGACAGTGTGTGTAAGTGAGACTAAGGGTGATGTCTGGGTCTCTGAGGTTATCCAATGCCACCGGGAGTCACACATAATGAAAGGCTTTAGAAGTTAGCACAGCTGTCTTTGGACAAATCCTTTAGCTAATCCCAAACAGCTGCTGCAGTTGCATTTGGATGACACTCTGCACCCCAAGGAATAGGTTTTCACAGCTTCCACAGCGACCTGCACAGTTGGACGTGATATTACTATGATTAAAAATGGTACATCAGTGGTATGTTTTTCACAAAAAAATTTTTTTACTCCAAAACAGTCATCATTTTGATCACGTTTCTGTCTTCACGTCAAGCCCATTCATTTCATTGTAGAAGCACAACTAGTTATTTAATTCTTTCGGGACATTTGTCATTATCCAGTGGGATGAATGACCTGATCTGAACTTAGCTTAATGTCGCTGTTGAGACCCCCCCCCCGCCCTTTTTTTTTTTTTTTTTTAACCCTTTCATGCATAGTGATCACTACAGTGGACAGCTATTCTACAGCTGTTCTCTTGTATATTCATTAGTTTTGTAGTTTTAGTTTCATTTCAGCCAACACAGTGGACACTTATGCATCATCCCATACACTGCAATTCATACCGTTACTGTAACTTTGCTGTTCTTGATAAACCTGATCTGACCTGTTTTAGTGTAAATCAATTGCGAATTGTGATTAGACTGTAATTAACAGCTTTTTTTTGTTTGTTTTTATAACAAAGAGGGTGTTTTTTTTTTTTTTTTTTGCATATTATCTCCAGGAAGTGAATAATAACTAGTATTAGAGTATGTTAAAATGTGAGAAAACATCTGATTAGCAGCATTAAAAATGTTTTTATTGCATAGAATTCCATATCCATAATAGGTTAATTGGTTAATCTAAATTGCCCATAGGTGTGAATGTGAGAGTGATTGTTTGTCTCTATATGTTCAGCCCTGCGATGAACTGGCGACTTGTCCAGGGTGTACCCCGCCTTCGCCCCTATGTAGCTGGGATAGGCTCCAAGCGACCCCTGTGACCCTAGTGAGGATAAAGCAGGTTCAGAAAATGAATGAATGAGAATTCCATATCACTTTCTGATATTAGGTTTTAAATACATGTTTCTGCTTCAAAAATTAAATACAAGGTGTCCGGCTGCGTGGACATTTGTGTAACTCCTTAAAAAAAAAAAAAACTCGATCACATTGTTTTTTCATGCCTAAAGAGGAATAAAAACACTCAGGAAAAATATCTTGACTGAGGTTCTCATAATTCATGCATGAAAGGGTTAAGTAAGCTATGTTGAAAGTATCCTCACTATGTTCCATTTAGCAATAACTACATTAAATGAAGTGGTACCGCAAAAAAAAAAAAAAAAAAAAAAAAAAAACTATGAAAAATTTGTGTCTCCAATGAGCTCATTTTCAAAAACATGAAAAATAATTTTTATTTAATACCCAGTGGTGCTGAAGCTGAAGTCAGCGCAGGGCTATGACAGAAAAATTAATTTTGAGGGCTAATAACAAGGATCTCATTCCTATAATGTTTAAAACATTAGCATAGGTCTGGGCTCTGCTCTGCACTTGTCTCCTTAAATAATGGAATGTTCTCAGCAAAAAAAAAAAAAAGAACAAGTTAAGACTCTAATGTATAAGTAATGTCCAACGTCTGTAGCCTGATGAATAATGTACATGCCTCAGCTCTTTTCTGCCAGGCTTTACTCTGCAACTTAGGTGGACTCATAGATTAGGTAATGGGCTCAACATGCTGCCACTGCAGGAAGGGAATTCAATGTGATATTCTTCATGAAGGAAAGGTCACAGCAGGTCACTTTAAGTATTTTTCCACAAAAATATGTCAGTATTGTTCCAGTACAAAATAGAAGTATTTACAATTCAGTGCGTGTCTTGCTACTTCTCCTTTAGGGATTTTTCTTTCAATAAAGCATGTACTGATATCTTCTTTCTGTCCAGACTTTGTGTCCATTATAGACAGTATCAAACACTGCTCTGTGACTTTAACGCTGAGTCCCAGTTCACCCCTTGGCTCCTCCCCCTTACCCCTACCCCTCGGTTTGGCGTGTACACGTGAAGGGGTAGGGGTGTCCCGATTCTCGATAAGATGGAGGGGAAGGGCTAAGGCGGAGGACTGTATAGGCCTCAAAACAGAGATATTTCAGGACCACACTACGAACGGAGGGGTAGGAGAAATGTCCCATAATTCTGTTCAAATCATTGGCAAGATGGAGGTAAACACAGCCAAAAAGTGCAGCAGTGTGATGAAAGAAACACACAAATGTACGTATTTTCGTTGTAAACAACTTAATCATTTGATCGACCGTTTAATGCCATTTCAATGTGTTATAGATCGCATTTCTGCAGTTTATAGTTAATAGCTACAATAAGATGACCAAAACCCATGGAACAGAGACGGTTACAGCAGCTGAAGACATGCACAGTAAAAAAAAAATCTGTAATTTAACAGAATTTTCACTATTTATTTTACAGATTTTTCCTGTATTTTTAAGTTACAGGAAAATATCAATGAAATGACAAAACTAGACTGTGATTTTACATGTCAAATGTAAAATAACACGAAAAAACTGTAACTGTGAATGACCAAAAACTTTCAATTTTTGAAAATATTTTTTTTCTTTTTTCACAGAAAAATACAGTTAAAATATATTTGCAATTGTATTGTAATTTGACAAATATTTATTATCTATTTAGGAGATTAAACTATTAATTTAATGTTTAATAGTTAAAAAAAATAAATAAATAAAACCAGATAAAATTACTGACAATTAACTGTTAAAGAAGTATTTGTTCTGTAAGTTTAACCAGACTCATTAGCTAATTGACAAATATCTTGTGTAATTACGGGAGGTTTCACAATAAAAATGTTGAACAGATGTATTTTTGTGAATGTATAACATGTAGAAGCACTGATCAACTGTCCAAATACAGTTTTTATCAGTGGATTGTACAACTTAGTCTCATTGATAATTTTATATATATATGTATATATGTATATATATATATATATATATATATATATATATATATATATATATATATATATATATATGTATATATATAAATATCAAAATTATAATTATATAATTATCAAATCAATTTTTTAGGGGTGGGCAAGTTAACGCGTTATTACCGCGTTAATGCATTCATTAAATAACGCCGACAATTTTTTTTAATCTCACGTTAACGCCGTTTTATTATTGTTCTGCCTTTCAAGCAAGTCTCAGTTGATTTATACATACGGACTCTTATTTTGAAACTCATGCTTTTATTTTGCCGGTCCCCACACCGGTGCTGTGTGTATGTGCAGCTGAGAGGAGAAAAAAGCGAACTTTACAAGTAATGCTGATGTTTAAGCTAATTTGTTTATGCAAGCAGTCGGAGATGGGTTGCTAATTCTTTATGCAGGCTCATGCTAAGTTTATGTAAATTCATTGGTTGTGTTTGAGTATAATATGTCAGCCTTTGAACTAACCTTTACTCATTTACGATGTGAATGTTGTATTAGCAGTCATTTTATCTCGATGCTAACTTGAATGGGAAAATCCATAGACACGCTAACGATTAGCATTTACAGGTTAATTAAAGATTTACAACGTCTTTTTATTCAGCAACAAAGGCTCACATCAGAGATATTTGATACTATTCATTCTTACAACAACTGAACATAAAATACTCACAGGCAAACGTTTTTGGGGCCATACAAACAAGAGTGAAAGAAACATGTCTGTTAGTTCTATGTCCGAACTAACTACGGTAACACGGAAAGGACAAAACATACGTTAGTGCAACTTATTCTGACCACTTCAGGGCCCCTTTTGCTTGCTTTGAACAACTGAACATCACATATTAATGGGCTTATTAGTATTAGTGCTGATTAGTGGGCTTAAGACTCCTGTCAGTCACTCACAACTGTAAATACACTGGTGGGGACATAAACGTGTAAAAGTAGTGGTTTTTTACATGGACATTTTCATTTTAAATGTCTTCAGATGGTGGGGTTGAGAAGGACACAGTTGTTTGGAAGCACTAACATGTGCAATTATTTTTTATCACCGGAGTACTTCCAGTCTGGAATATCACTGAAAGGCAATACATGCTGTTGATGCACCCCCCGCCCCCCCCCAACAACTATGCGATTAATCGCAGAAAGCCATGCGATTAATCGCAATTAAAAATTTTAATCGCTGCCCACCACTAATATATAGATAGATAGATAGATAGATAGATAGATAGATAGATAGATAGATAGATAGATAGATAGATAGATGTTTTCAGGTATTATTTTAGCTTTATATATATTGGTACTGAAGTACACAGGTACAATATAATTACATTTATATTTAGTTAATGAAGGAAAATATAGGTTAATACAAATTTAAGATTGCATTTAAAATGGTTGTTATTAAAATCATTACATATGTTGTTTAAAAAGCTAATGCATTTACAAAGGTTTTATTTCAAACATGCACTGCTTTGTTCGATGTTTCATGTCTGATCGACTGATACTGTTTCAGAGTAAGTTGTTGTATGCATGTGTGTCGTTGGGGCCATTATTATTGTTATGGTTGTCATTGAATAAACTACAGACGAGTGAGGACACATAGCTAGTTTGTGTTCTCTTCAAAAACTCACACAGCGCAGCCATCTCTCTCAAACGTCCAGGCAGAGAGCGCAACATAGACGTTTTTAACCGGCCTGTCTGGTACCTACAGTTGAGGATTAGTCCCATCTCCACTTTAAATATCTTGGCAAGTTGATAGGACTATTATTTTGGGAGACATTGGTCATTTTGGAACGCAGTAGCCTTACAATCACATTGCCCTACCCATGACGGTTGACAGGAAATGCAGTACCATGCTGCATGATGGGAAATGAAGTTAGAAACAGGAACAATGCATTTACTAACTTCAGTCCCTAGATATCTGTATTTATATGGTTCCCCACGGGTCAATGCGCTAATACAATCAGAATTATAAATACTGACATCTAGAAATGATTCTCTTTGTTTTAGTGTAAGAAAAGTCTTTAATGTCAGTCCTGCGATGAACTGGTCACATGTCCAGGGTGTACCCCGCCTTCGCCCATAAGTAGCTGGGATAGGCTCCAGCGACCCCCATGACCCTAGTGAGGATAAAGTGGGTTCAGAAAATGAATGAATGAATGTAAAATTACATGAAAATGTTTACATTTACAAACTATCTTTTCACAAAAAATATGAATAACTTAAACAAATATGAATAAACTACAACGTCTTAAGAGAAGTAAGTGCAATTTTAACAATAATATGCTTGTTACTAAATGTTTTCTGTATTTGTAGATCCAGCGTATGTATGTGTAAATGAGAAGCTGAGGTATAATATTGTTAAAATCACACTTATTTTTCTTGAGAAATTAAAGTTTTTTCATGAATGTTCATGGAATATCACATTATTTTAAAGGATAGTTTGTTCATGTAAACATTACCATTATGTAATTTGACTTTTTTCAGTCTAAAAAGAGAGAAAAGTTTAGAGTTGACATTATTTATATATTATTATGTTATTATTTTAGTGGAGCGGCCCACTTCAGATCAGACTGGGAGGATGTGGCCCCTGAACTAAAATGAGTTTGACACCCCTGACATAGTGTTACCATAAAACCACTGAACACAACCAGATGCTCTAAGTACCTCAACCACCTCAGTTACCCCAGCTGAGTTCATAAACGTTATTGCAGAACCAGGAAAGTTCTTTCAAGTTTCTCGGTATAAAAACACCTATGTTTAACCAACTGATTAGTCCAGAAGTCCGCTTTCCTCTCACACAGCAGAAAGGTCATTACGGATCTTCTAGAACAATTACATGCACTGAAGCTGCAAATTGTTCTATGCTATTTTCTGCACTGATGTCTGATTCATCGCTTAACATCAAATTTAACAGTAATGGTTTGATTTCTCCCACCTAAGTGTGTGTAGCATAGCAACAGTCTGTTATAAAACTACAACAAAGTGTCGTCTGTGGAGTAAAACTGTACCACACTGCAGCAACACCAGCAACCTTTAAACACCTGAAAATTAGACCAGTTCCATCTGATTTGCAGTCGATTTTATTCTTTTCTAACTTTGTTTTGTTATAAAAATGTGAAATGTGCAGGTCTTGTTGAAAAAAAAGGAGTTTATGTCATTGTTTTTACTCATATATATTATTTCTTTATATTTATATAATTCATGTATTAATTATTTATGTGTTTTATTTAGGCTTTTAAAAAAAAAAAAATTCACATTTATTATTTGTGCTTTATTTGTATATCTTAATTCATATTTATTTATTTATTTTAATTATTTATTATTTGTTTTTCTAAATTTATTTCATTGTGTACAAAAGTGGGCACCAAAGGTTATGCACATTAAAGCTTTAAAATGGCCATGTTAGATGGCTTTTAACCCATAAAGACCCAGACCTACTTTTGTGTCAGTTCCCAAATGATTTTTTCTCTATTTTTAACTTTTCTAAAGTGATTTATCACCATTTATTCTAATATTATGCCCAGTATTTTGCATTCTTAATTGAAAATCAGGTATTTTCCTAAATTTAATTCACTGATCATGTAGATGTTCATAAAACCTCCAACTGATTGGTTATTATATCAAAAACAGAGAAAATGGAGGAAAAAGTAACTTTTTCAGTAAAATCTATCATGAACTTAACATAAACCCATTGTGTCCATCCACTGTCATTGATCCAACTTCATGGGTTTTACTGGTGAATCAATGTTGTAGAAGATGATGGTGTTTCCACGTTCACTACAAAGCCTCGGAGCGTCTAAATGGGTCATATCTGATGACCATGAAAAGACAAAAAACTATATTTTACACCAATTGTTTACATGTTTTGATAGGATTGGTGGATCAACAGTTATTTCACTTTTTATATCAATAAATGATTTTGGATGCAAGTGGATGTTTGGGTCTTTATGAGTTAACTGTAACATTTTACTTTTTAAAAAAATCAGAGTATTGTTATTGAATATATATGCCAAAAAAGTAATTGGTATTGTATCAGATCATGAAAGTGTGGTACCGCTAGGGCTGGGCGATAAAACGATAACGATATATTTCGTGATATAACTTTTCCTCCATAGAAATATGAGACATGCTCGATACAATTTCGAAAAAATTCATTCATCCATGTTTTGACATACGTGAGAACAGCCAATTGTAATTAAGTAACGCCACACTGAACCAATCACTCTAGAGCCACGTCAAGTTCACCGAACCACACGGTGAAACTTCAGGGACAACGGAGGTCGCTCTGCTTCGCTTTGACTCAAACAGGCTAAAAGATAGGTAAGGGTTTGTCTACACTGTAAAAAAAAAAAAAAAAAAAAAACTTGTTAGAAAATGGTATTATTCCGGCAGCAGGGGTGACACAAAAATACTGTTAAATAACGGAAAATAACATTCTCATAAAAATACTTTAATTTTCCATAATTAAAATACAGTTTTTTGCCCTAACTTTACATGAGATTTTGCTTTTTTTTTTTACTTTTTAATGTTTGATAAAGGATATTTACATGTATTAAAACAATCAAATTACCTATCTATCTATCTATCTATCTATCTATCTATCTATCTATCTATCTATCTATCTATCTATCTATCTATCTATCTATCTATCTATCTATCTATCTATCTATCTATCTATCTATCTATCTATCTATCTATCTATCATTTTCAGTGAGACTCAGTTGTACAATCCATTGATAAAAACTGTATTTGGACAGTTTATCAGTGCTTATACATGTTATACATTCACAAAAATACATTTATTCAACATTTTTGTTGTGAAACTTCCCGTAATTACACAAGATATTTGTCAGTTAACAAACAAGTCTTGTTAAACTTACAGAGCAAATACTTCTTTTATGGTTAATTGTAAGTAATTTTATCTGGTTTTAATATATTTTTTTACAGTATTAAACTTTAAATTAATAGTTTAATCTCATAAATAGAAAATAAATATTTGTGAAATTACAATACATTTGCAAATGTATTTTAACTGTATTTTACTGTGAAAAAAGAAAAAAAAAATTGAAAAATGGAAATTTTATGGTTATTCACAGTTACAGTTTTTTCATATTATTTTACACTTCACATGTAAAATCACAGTCTAGTTTTGTCATTTCATTGATATTTTCCTGTATCTTAAAAAATACAGGAAAAAATCTGTAAAAAAAAAAAAAAAAAAAAAAAAAAGACAGTAAAAATTCTGTTAAATTACAGATTTTTTTAATAGTGTACTTCTGACTTACACATTTGTAGGATAGCGACAGAATTCCCTCTACACCACCACCTACTGTCTCGGCCCTGCAACACCCATTCATACTCAGGCACGGGCCGTAGTACGTGCATGTGAACGCAACATCTGCAGGAAAGATGTGAACGTATCCAAGTACGGCATGGACTCGAGTACGCTGTGTGAAAATGCCAAGGGACACCAGAGCACTGAATGCATTTGACAAAGCCATGGAATGAAGGTTGTTTTTATTGACAGGGTAATCCATACAGTCATCAGTAACCTGCTGCCAGTCCTCTAAAGCTGCAATCTGCAGAACATGCAGCCACATACGACTTATATAAGACCGAGAAAGCTCCTCACTGAAAACCATTCATGACAGCCAAGGGGGTTAATGTAGTTAAAAGAAAATTTCTCATAAAAGGCATTTTTGATTTATATTTTAATGCTTGAGGGAGAAATGTCAAGTTCACATGGCCCTCCCTCTGCGAGATGGGCTGTTAAGCACTAACAAAAGTAACTGCCGTCTTCCAACACACTGACAGATTACCATCATACATGTGAAACCTGCCACTTTACTCAAATTAACAACCACATACAAATACAATCTTTTGAAATTCTATTTGTTCAAATGCAAATGGAAAACACATGATGAAAACAAACAAGACAGTGAAAGTATATTCCCCTTCCAGTGTTTGTACTCTGCGATCCACCAGACACATTATAATTTTCCTTTGAAAACAGTGGGTTTATTTGGGTTTTAAGTGTCCAGCTGCAGACTTTGCTACCCACATAACTGTCGTAACTGTCAGGGAATGGAAGATTAATTCAGCCCACTGACTGCAGGCAGCAATAAGGAAAAACAACATTCAGTGCTAACTATAGAAGCCACTGATAATGTGTCCCATTTCTTAATTACATGCTTGTTTTTATACATAAGGAAATGCTGTTGATACTAAAAATACAGGATATGTGTGGAAATATGAGATATGGACATCCCTGTTCAGGATATTTGTTAAAGGTTGATCTGTGCAGTGATGTTTCATACCCAGTATTCATCTCATTTGAAGACAGTGTTTTACTAGTGTTTCCTATTTCACACAGACACAAGCCGTGTTTCCATAAAATGCTATTCAAGTCTGAAAGAAGTTTGGACAGTAGTAGTAGTAGTAGTAGTAGTAGTTTATTTGGTCGTTAATTACTTTAAACAACTAACAAAAACAACATATTGTTCCATATACAATGCGACCAAAAGGGTTTAGGCTGAAGTAAAGACTTATTTAGCCTAACCCTATTTACAATTAACAGAATGGTTCCACAAGAAAACAAACAATGAAAAAAACTTTTTTTTTTTCTTTTTCATTGTATAATCATTGCTAAATATACAACAGAAGAGAATACAAAGTCACAAAAACAAAACCTGAAATTGGTACGTATTCATAAACAGGACTGGATCAAAAAGAACCAAGTGCACAATGTCATCAAAAGGTGGCGCTATAGGTTATACACATGACTTTAATAAACAGAGTGGGCAGCATTTGCCATAAGAGCTGCACAATATATCATTAGAATATTGTCATCGTGATGTACGTGTGCGCAGTAGTCACATCACAGGTCCTGCAATGTAACAGGCACATGCATTCAACATGTTCTCATCTAATTTCAAGGGTATGTTACAGACACTGCACACAGCCATCCACCAATCACAATTGTTCTTAATCAGTTTGAGTCACTGATAATAATATTGAAAAATGAGCAACGAATAAGAGAAAATCACTGGAAATGAAGACTTGGTGCCAAAAAGAAAAGCAACGTTAGTTATCTGGAATTATTTCAGCTACAAGAAGGATGAAACTGAAACACATGTTCTGTGTCCATACAGGCTTACACCTGTTGCCACAACAAGAGGAAACACAAATAATTAGTTTGACCATTTAAATCGGCACCAGACAGCTGTTATGTCCTCCTGAGTATTTTTTCATATTGCAATATATATCACAGGGTTAAAAAAAAATCGAATGTCAGTTTTTTCCACTATCATACAGCCCTATTTGCCATCGTTGTCCATCAAAAGTGGGTATTCCTTTTTTCATGAATCAGACTCAGGAATAATTCGGTTTCCAAGGTAGGATTTTATCAGACGTTATTGAAAGAAATTGTTTCCATATTCTACTTGACATATTAAATCTTTGAAAAATGGCAAAAACCACCTCATGTGAGCTTTTTTTTTTTTTTTTTTTTTTCAGATTCAGGTCCAAAAGGGGGATCAGAAGACACGTGTGCAAATGAACATGAATGAGGTCTACAAAAGAAGAATCACGAGGCAACACATACCTGTGTGGTGGCAGGTATATAGTATATATGTGTGTGTGTGTGTGTGTGTACATATATATATATATATATATATATATATATAAAACTCAGTGGATCTACAAAGGCACAACACATTTACTAACAGGCATAATATTGTTAAAATTTTAGAGTTTAGAATTATCTATAGGTTATTAACTCTTTAAAGCCTGCTGTGTCATCGCTGACACACCCTGTGCATATGTAGTTAGGATCACTGTAACTCTTTCACTGTTTGTGTAACTGGAAAAATTCCAACAGAGACGTTGTGCTTTATGGGTTTATTGGGTCATTATGGTAATTTCACTCACGCCTATAGTAGAAGCTGGAGAAGAAGCTGTTTTAGCAGTTTTATAACATGCAGTCAATTCGAAATGATTACTAGATTTTGAGAAATCTGGAAAAAAAAAAAAAAAAAAGTACTCTGGAAAAATAGGCTAATGGACTCACTCACAGCATATTTTCTAACCTTTTTGTCAAAATAAGAAAAAAAAAAAGTCCAGGTGGACCATTTTAGGTTTAGGGTTTAAAGGGTTAAGCTATTGTTTTACTGGTCTGACTCCCTTGAGCTCAAATTGGGCTAAAATGAGTTTGACACTCTTTAGTCTAATTGTCGGATATCATAAATTCCCTACACGGGCCAGATCGAAACCTTTGCCGGGCCGGTTTTAGCCCGCAGGCCATATGTTTGACACCCATGATCTACATCATGTGTCTGCTGACAATTTTTCTGCAGCATTGGTTAAAAATCCTGGAGTTGGGGGTTAGAAACAGTGAGAAGCAAATGTCAGCCTTGAAGAAACCCTTCCACTGGCAGATGAGGATGCACAGTCAATGAAGTGCAGAGTCTGGGGGCCAAGTGGGAACTTTGGGCACAATGTAATATGCATAGCACACACTGAATTATTTAGCCAAGGTTGCGTAATGCCTGAATGTCTGCAGTCCCTAAGGTTACACCAAATGTCACAGCTGGTCAGGCTCAAAGCCTTCTTGTTAAAGATAGAACCCGAGCGCTTGGTTCTGCAGATGTTGACAGTAAATATGGCAGTGTGCGCCAGAGTGTCGGGATGCAATAGCAGCCAGTGTTAATGAGTGCAGAGTGTAATTAAAAATAACACATGTGGTTGACTGGTTTGACTGGTTCTGGTGTGGAAAAACAAAAAGCAGAGTCACCTGCAGCACAACAAGACGAATGGAGATACTTCCAGCTTTTTTTGCTAAGAGCATGTTCCTGCATTCTACAGCAAGATAAGTAGTTGAGGAGTTTTTCCACTATTTTTCACCCAAACATTAAACAATCAATCAAGTCTTACGGGCCATTAGCAAAGCCATAGCTTGATTGCGGATTATGTCTCTGTAATTAACAATATATGAGAATACACACTAGAATCTTACCACAACACCTGGTAGGATGCAGGGTTTGGGTTTTAAAGATTTATACTGAATCCAGAAGAATAAACAAGCCCCCTAGGAGGGAAAGCCTCCTGTACAGAAGGAGATTAATGACCTAACTGTGACATGATAACAACGGTGGAAACACAACAAGCACTCACACAAACACTGTTAATGAGTGTTGCTGAGTGCCAGACTCGTTCGTGTTTGAGGAGCGGGTGATGATGCTGTGAGAGGATCTGAATGAGACGACTGTAGACACGAGCCTCACCGCCGTGGCTGTGGAGGGTTTGCATGGCTTTAAGTCTTTGTTTTTTTTTTCTCTGTCTTGCAAAAAAAAAAAAAAAAAAACTCTGGTTTGATCAAGAAATGAGAAATTAACCCTTTATAGGGCTCTCATAGAAATACTCCCATAACAAGACTTGATTACTTTTGGGATTTTTTTTCTAAATTTCTTACTGTCGTGTAGATCAATCAAGGTCAGTGAGGTTACCATATTTGGTTCCTTGCCCATAAGTGGCAAAAAAATAAAAAAAATCCAAGAAGTATATGCATAAAAAACCAAGGCCCAATCCCAATTCACCCCTCAGCCCTCCCCCTTGGCCCTTACACTTGGCACTGCCCCTTGAAATGGAGCTGCAAGGGTTAGGGGTTGAAACATTCTCCTATGAAATGGGACAATCCTTCGAGACCTGTTACGTCATCAGCAGTCATCGACGCCGCTATAAACAGATGCGACAACTTTGTTTCCAAAAACATTCTCCATGTCGTCAGCAGCTGTAACCAACTCTGTTCCATGTTCTTTGGTCATCTTTTTGCAGCTATCAACTATCAACCACAGAAATGCAATCTGTAACACACTGAAACAGCATTGAACGGTTGATCAAATGATTAAGTTGTTTACGAAGAAAATACCTACATTTGTGTGTTTGTTTCATCACACTGCTGCACTTTTTGGCTGTGTTTACCTCCATCTTGCCAATGATTCAAACAGAATTATGGGAAATGTCTCCTACCCCTGTTCGTAGTGGGGTCCTGGAAAATCTCCGTTTCGAGGGCCAAACAGCCCTCCGACTAATCGAGAATCGGGACAACACTACCCCTTCAACGTGTACGCGCAAAATGCAGGGGGAGGGGTAAAGGGTGAATTGGGATTCAGCCCAAGAAAAACTCATGTAATGTGAAAGGAACATGTATCTTAGAACATTAGAACATCTTTTTTAGAACATTAGACCAAAGTAAGTGCAGATCCAGACACCTGTCAACATCAACATGATCCCTTTGAACATCATTCCTTACATTAGTACCATTACTTCCTGGTACTTAACAAAGCAGGGGCTCATTTCTGGATTAAATAGGGAACGCAGCCGTTTGCGCACCCTTCAGCGCAAATAGTCAGTGAATGATGGGTCAGCGAACGCAGAGGCTTAACGAACGCAAAACCCATTTCTGTGCTCGTTGCGTTCGCTAAGCCATGGTTCGCTCACTATTTGCGTTCAGGGGTGCGCTTAACAGGTGCGTTCACTATTTAACCCAGAAGAACACCTCTGCTCCTACTGTTTCCAGTCATCTGATCTGACAGCATTATGGTTAGAATGAAGAACTATTATAGGATATCTGTGAGCCTGGACCTCCTCCCTTACCTTCACCTGTCTGAATGAACCTCCTCACCCCCACCTGACTATAGATGTAACCCCCCCCCCCACACACACACACACACACACACACTGAACTGAACTGGATTATTTACACATATGCATTGTGCGTCCGGCTTGACGTCTAAGGATGACCCCAGTTCTTCTGCACTGGTGACTTTGACAGAACTCTAAATGGTAACTGTTGGTCGTAACCACGGCAACAACAGGACAAACAGATTATACAGAAAAACGGAACACTGTTCCGTTCCTCTCATCCACGCACTCATATCTCATTATGCGTGCACACACACACCTACCCCCACTGGTGTGTGTGGCACCAGTTCACTGGCTCTGGCCCCGTACGGTTCTCATTCATTCATTCATTCATTCATTCATTCATTCATCTCTCAAAGCCACACACACTTTGTCCTGAACTAATCTATATTTATCCATAAATCAATAGAGAATAAAATTCAGTGAGCGGATCAGTCCTCACTCGGTAAATTCGTTTTTATCAGTGCAAAATGTCCACGAGAAAAATCTGACATCATTAAAGATATTGTCAAACTTGTGTTAAAAATCTTCTTCTACAAATGTAAATAATATTTCAAAGGAAATACAGGACAGAAACAAAGTGAAATGAAGCTACAAGAATACATTCTCCTTCTAACGCAGACCTCCATGGTCCACGTTAAACTCAGCCCTGGAACGAAGAACTGGGCGAGCGCACACTTTTAACCAACTAGCCCAGAAACGGGATAGCGCATTTTGCATTGCATTGGGGTTAACAAACTAACGCACAAATGCATTTCGCATTGCATTAGTTGTTAACAAACAAAGAGTGAGCCCAGAAACGGGATAGCGCAAAATGCGTTAAATGGACACATTTTGTGTTGCGCTGGGTTTAACAATTTAACAAGCTAGTGCAGACACGAGCCCCTGGTACACTCACTGTTCATGCAGAGGTGGACCATACAGACCCTGTAGACCACATTGGACCTCAGATCCTCACTGGAACTGTTACTGTCACTGTTTTGTAATTCGAATATGTGTGGAAATTACCAAAAATAGTCACTTGCCAGATAAAGCGTTAACTTCAGTGAGTTAAGTCAATAGATACATAGGTCTATTTAGAATCATTTGTTGATGTGCATGGTTGCATATCATATTTGTGGAATGAAGACAAATGTTGCCTGAGCTTCAGTACAATCTCAGTATATACCACATTAGTTATAATCTGTGTCACAGTACCCCTGAATTTACCACATGTCCTGTGATGGACTGACACCACCAAACCCCGCCCCCCCATCATCCCTCCAGTCTTGGACTTCTATGTTTTTTCCTCCAGAGAAATAAACCCTGAACATTCTCTGATTAAAAGCTGAGATTAGGATAAATAGATTCACACAAACCTTTTCTGCAACTCCAACCTTTTAGACAACATCAATAAATAGATTTAATTAATTACGTCGCCTTAATTAACAAGCTATTCTGAAGCATTGTAATTGACTTATTGATGCTGTACACTATCCAAAGGCCGTGTGCCAGTGTGTGTGTGTGTGTGTGTGTGTGTGTGTGTGTTTCTGTTGTTCCGTCATGCCTGCAGTAATGCTATGATGAATATGTACAGTAAATATATAGTTTAATACACTAAACAGGGGCATTACCACTACATACCAGGCTTGTATTCATTTTTCTACAGAGTCTATTAGCCTTGTCCATCAAAAGTAATGTCCCCATTCCACTTCATTATAATTCATCACTAATGACGACATGCTTCATTTTCATCTGAACAGCATGTCATTTACGGACATAAGAAGGCAGATAGCATGGTTTCAAGGGCCTGTACTTTTGCGTGCTGAGCACCTACTTCAACTCCAACTTTTTCACTTACATTAGTTCCAGAACCGGACAAGGACTTTTCAGATAATTATACAACATAAACATAAGAGAGGAAGCTATTTTTTGCTGGTATGCTTTTGCTTAAGTCCTGTCCTTGAATCACACCACACTGCAAAAATTAAAATCTTACCAAGTGTATTTTTCTCATTTCTGGTCAAAATATCTCATCACACTTAAAATAAGACATAATCAACTAAAGAGTAACTTTTCAGTGTGATATAAGAACTTATTTTTAGACAATAGATCTTGAAAATCTTATTTCAATAAATCTTGCCAAGATAATTTTCAATTGTTCCATTGGCAGATTTTTTTTTTTTTAGCTTGAATGAAGCAAAAAAATCTTGAATTAAGCCAAAAAAAAAAAAAAAAAAAATCAGCCCACTCTTTAGGTGATTATGTCTTATTTTAAGTGTGATGAGATATTTTGACTAGAAATATTTGACTAGAGATTTTTTTTTCCCAGTGTGCAAAAAACAAATATCTGATTTAGATAAACTGACTTGAAGTTAGAATATTTATTTTGAAAGATAATTTTTTAGATTTATTTATTTATTGAGACTTAATCTTGTTAAGATTATTTGACTTGTTCAAAGAATTTTCATTTTGAGCCACCCCACTTAGATATTACCGCTAATTTTAAGCAATATTTATCACAAAACAAGCTCCATTGTAGGGATATGAGTATGGAGGACACAGGAACTGTTTGTCCTCAACACATTTTTACTTGTTTTATGCAGTTTTGCTGATACATATCTATTGAGTCATTACATCTTTATAAGGCTATATTTACCACAGTTAAAAAGAAATCTTACTTTGTAGACTTGAAACAAGTATATGTTGCTTAAAATGAGAATTCTATCATTCTATAATCCTTAAACAATATTTTCTTATTTTAAGAAAACTTGATAAGTGCAGTTTTCTTACTGCACTGGCAGATAATTTTACTTGAAATAAGACATTTAACCCAATAGTGAGTTTAATTTTCTTAGTTTCACTGCAAAAATCCAAATCTTACCAAGTGTATTTTGCTCATTTCTAGTCAAAATATTTCATCACACTTAAAATAAGACATAATCACCTAAAGAGTAACTTTTCAGTGAGATATAAGAACTTATTTTTAGACTATATATCTTTAAAATCTTATTTCAAGAAATCTTACGAAGATGATTTTCACTTGTTCCATTGGCAGATTTTTTTGCTTAACTCTTTCAGTGCCACGGGCCGATCAGATCGGCTTTGGAGAACACGCCATATTTGTGGACAAACAAACCATCCACCCCCATTTCTTTCTCACATTTCGATGACGTTCTTTCTGTGTCCCCCTTTTGAGACCAATCAGACGGGAATTTGAGGTCACGCGACCGAATAATATTTTTATATCTTTTTAATGTTTCTTATTCTCTGGTGTTTCATCAGAGGGAGCCCTCCATGCCGGGGGGCGGCTGTGGACTCCGGGGGCTGTGGCGCCTTCTCTCACTGGGGTCCGCTCCTTTCTGGTGGGTGGGGGTCCCAGTTGGCCCTCTCCCACTAGTTGGGATGCGGGGCTGTGTTGCTGGTGCCTGGTCGCTGGGGTCGGCGGCTGCATCCTGGTGCGGATGGCTCCCTGAGACAGCGCCTCCTAAATTGATGTTTTACTTTTACTTGTACATTTTTGTTCTGGTCTACCCGTGCTCAGTCAGTCTTCTTAAGTATGTGTGAGCTTGTGGGTTTGCATGTATATGTGTGTGTGTGTGTGTGTGTGTGTGTGTGTGTGTGTGTGTGCGGGTGAGTGGGTGGGGGGCGGTACTGATTTTTAAACTGATATGTAAAGCACTTTGTGCTACAGTTTTTAATGTATGACAAGTGCTATATAAATAAAGATTATTATTATTATTATTATTATTATTATTATTATTATTATTATTATTATTATTATTATGCAAATTACGATCAGTAATGAATCGGCTGCGTCCGGTGCGTTTCGGATCTAATCAGCAATTGGTCGGATGTTACCGAGCGGTTTCCTGCAGGATTCTTCAAATATTATAAAAATGACGCGAAATACTGAAACACGGCCAAATTCTGTGGCACTTTTAAGGCTTATTAGCCCCTTAACTGTCTGGCACTTAAAGAGTTAAATCAAGATTTTTTTTAAATTTTTTTTTTGCTTAATTCAAACAAAAAAAAAAAAAAAAATTGTTAATGAAACAAATGAAAATTATCTTGGTAAGATTTGTTGAAATAAGATTTTCCAGATCTATTGTCCACAAATAAGTTCTTATATCTCACTGAAAAGTTACTCTTTAGGTGATTATGTCTTATTTTAAGTGTGATGAGATATTTTGACTAGAAATGAGAAAAATACACTTGGTAAAAATTTATATTTCTGCAGTGTTTGTACAGGGCTTTTTTTTGCAGTGCTCCACTTTCTCGTCCTCATCATCACCTTCAATGTCAGAACAACAAAAGCAGCAGAACAATGGGCTCCCTTGAGATGTTAACAGTACTGAACTGGTCCCAGAGTTCCCCTTAAAGGGCTTTTCTACCTCGGGGTAGAGTCATGTTCAAAGGTACCTTTTCAACCTTTGGGTCTGCAGCTGCATACTGCACAGTTCTGTGCAGTCAGCAGTTATGGCTGTAACCTGCACTTCCCCTGTGGCTTCAGCAGGAACACTTCCATTATCTCAAGGTCTTTCACTGCTAGGACACTGAACACACCACATAACACTTAAATGATGGCGTACAGGGTTTCAAAGTGATGAGACTCAAATGTGCGCCTAGATTTGAGTAAATGTCTATCATGTATTTAACTGACACAGACATGCATTCTGACTGGATACACTGATAGCTTTAAGTGGGTCTGTTTAAACCTGGCATTAGAAAACATCCCTAAATGCCACTCAAATGATCACTAGTGATCAGATCTCACTTCCCTGTTCTGTATGAGCAAATAAAGAGTGTCATCTACACTGTAAAAAAAAAAAAAAAAAAAAAACATGGAGAAAAATGGTAATATTCCAGCAGCAGGGGTGCCGAAAAAATACTGATAAATAATGAAAAATCACCATCTCATAAAATACGGTAATTTTCCATAATTAAAGTTTTTTGCCCTGACTTTACATGAGATTTTGCTTTTTTTTTTTTTTTTTTTTTTTTTACTTTTTAATGTTTAATAAAGAATATTTACATGTATCAAAACAATCAAATTACATATATATAAATAATTTCCAGTAAGACTAAGTCGTACAATCCACTGATAAAAGCAAACTTATTTTTAGAAAATAGATCTTGAAAATATTATTTCAAGAAATCTTACCAAGATAAGTTTTACTTGTTCCATTGGCAGATTTTTTTTTTGCTTGAATTAAGCAAAAAAAAAAAAAAAAAAAAAAAAATCTGGAATTATGAATTATTTATAGGTTAGAATTAATTATTTCGGTAAGATTTGTTGAAATAAGATTTCCAAGATCTATTGTTTAAAAATAAGTTCTTATATCTCACTGAAAAGTTACTCTTTAGGTGATTTTGTCTTTTAAGTGTGATGAGATATTTTGACTAGACATGAGACAAACATACTTGGCATATTTTTGCAGTGAAACTAAGAAAATTCAACTCTCTGTTGAGTTAAATGTCTTATTTCAGGTTAAATTATCTCCCAGTGCAGTGAGAAAACTGCACCTATCAAGTTTTCTTAAACTAAGAAAATATTATCTAAGGGTTATAGAATGATTCAATTCTTATTTTAAGCAGAATACATTTGTTTCAAGTCTTCAAAGTATTTTATTTTATTCATTTTTTTTTTATCTGTGGTATATACATACATATATACATATATATATTTCAACAAATTTTACCAAGATAATTTTTATTTGTTCAATTGGCAGATTTTTTTTTTTTTTTTCTTAATTCATTTTTTTTTTCCTTAATTCAAGCAAAAACAGTGAAAATTATCTTCTTAAGATTTCTTGAAATAAGATTCTCAAGAAATCTATTGTCTAAAAATAAGTTCTTATATCCCACTTACAAGTTCCTCTTTAGGTGATTATGTCTTATTTTAAGTGTGATGAGATATTTTGAGTAGAAATGAGAAAAATACACTTGGTAAGATTTACATTTTGCAGTGTATCCTCTACTTCACATGCAACATCCACAGAAAATGGCCCAGAGGCTGTTTATAGTTTCCTAAATGCTGGATGGTCAGTAATAAGAAAGTGTGTGTGTGAAGGGTGGACACGTGACTGTAGCCCACTTCTTAATTTCTCTCCATTTACTGATCTACAAATAAATCAAATATAATCCACATCTGATTTGCATTTCTAAAGCAGATGTCATTGACATGGTGCACACTACTGGGTGTGTTAATCATATCCTGATTAAAACAACAAACATGCTTTGAAGAAAATGAGTCCCTTGGTATTTTAATCACAAATTCAAAACCGACTTTCTTTATTCCATTTCACATCTGAACGCTAAATGCAGTCTTGAAGCTGAAATCCTCAACTTCAACACCGCTACTGCACCTGCTCTGGAAAAGCAACCTAAGCATTAACGCATTAAAGCTGTGTTAATCACACATCTACACAAACATTTGTACATTAGCAATAGATCTAATGTAAAAGGGTTCTGCTCACAGTGATAAATGATGGTCTTTGAATGCAGAGAGTGATGTGAATAGTGAACTTTACTGAGGCAAATTAAACACCCCACTCATATTCACATCATGAAAGCATTTGCATATGTTCTAAAGACTCACAGGACCAAAAAAAAAAAAAAAAAGAAAGGAAAAAACGGAGTTAGTATGAAGTGTTGATGAGCTGGTGCATATTCTTCATAAAAATAGGAAAAAAAAGACTTTGCATCTATTCTGCTTAACAAAGTGAGAACAGGAGTGTGTCCCAAACTTAATGAGCTCATCTTGTAAACCCACCACTGTTACCCAGGTCCTTATTACTGTTCTATTAAGGTTCTCTGTCACTTTAAGGAAGAGAACATGTTGACTGTTTTTGTCCTGATTGATCTGAAGTGTTTTTGTCACCAGGACACAGTTGGACATGGTTGGATGGTCAGGGCATCTCAGGGTGTCACACTTGGATGTGCAGGGCATCATTTTTCAACACACAGAAGACCTTATTTTGCAACCCACTGAGGTAGTCTGATAGACATCTAGAACCAGAGCGGGTAAAATCTGGAGTCATCACACAGCATGACCTTTTTCTTTTGCTCCACAGTCCAATCTGTATTCTCCCTTGGTAAATTTTTATTTGTATACTAAGATTATTATAACTTGTGTATTTGGACAGCCATTATCCTCAGTGTAATCAGGCTTTGGATGCTCTGAAAGGCTATAGTGGGCCAGTCCTGCCTCCTCTACTTATGTCCTATTATGACCTCAACTCAGAAAAAAAGAAGAAAAAACCTGTAGTACAGTCAGTGAAGAGAGTCCTTGTCATTCAATCATTCATTTTCTGAACCCGCTTTTTCCTCACTAGGGTCACTGGAGCCTTTCCCAGCTACTTATGGAAGCTTTTCCTCACCACTGTCACCAGTCACAAGTGTTTGCTCCTGCAGGATTCTGTTGGGTTTCTGTAAACTGGCTTGGAGTCTGGTTTCGACCAATTCGATATGTAAAGTGTCATGGGATAACTTTTGTTATGATTTGGCGCTATATAAATAAAATTTGATTGATTATGGGCGAAGGCTGAATCAGGCCGATTCAGAATCGGGCCAGATTCCGTTTTGGGCCTCGACATATATATATATATATATATATATATATATATATATATATATATATATATATATATATAGATATAGATATAGATATATAGATATAGATATATAGATATATAGATATATATAGATAGATAGATAGACAGACAGACAGATAGATAGATAGATAGATAGATAGATAGATAGATAGATAGATAGATAGATAGATAGATAGATAGATAGATAGAAATCTGATTTCTCAGTTTATGTCCTTGTCATGTATTGAGAAATCAGTTTTCTTTTCACTGAAGCACTTCCAGCTTAAAATACCACATGAACGCAAAGCATATGTTTGTCGGGTATTCTGCTAGCACATCGGCTAATGTGTCACCCAGCTTGCAACAAACACGTTGAGTGCTGATATATTCCCTTCTTTCTTGAGTCTGTTCGCTCATACAAAATGAAACGTTAAAGTAGTATTATAGTTAAAGAAGTTATAATATAATTAAAAATTAATGAAATTTAAACATGATTAATTTAAATTAATCCACAGCAGCCCTGTGATTAATCTGATATATATATATATATATATATATATATATATATATATATATATATAAGTATGTACAGGGTTATTCAAAAAGAATGAACTGATTTCATTACGCAATATTTTAATAAGGAAAACCAAAAGAAAACTCCAGCCAAGTCACAAGTATTTTACTCACAATCAACTTTAATTTCCTGTCTTACAAGTGTTCAATATGACCGCCACCTGCAGCACGGACAACACCGATGCGATAAGAGAATTCCTCCCAGATGCGTGTGATGCTTGAGAACTGAAGCAATGTGTCATGAAATCGGTTCATTCTTTTTAAATAACCATATATATATATATATATATATATATATATATATATATATATATATAAAACCACCATTCATATTTTTCTTAAATTGGATCCCGTGGGGCACAGTGGAAGGGGTGGGACTTTGGCTTGACCAATACTTCCTCTTAGTTTTGGTCAGCAGGACAAAAAGTCAAACTATAGACCAACAATAGTACCTGTCTGTCAACTGAAACACTTCAAATACATCACCGTCAGCTGTCAGTCAGATTCTGTTACAGGTTTGGTAATGAGATTTTCTTGGTCCCAGGAAGTCTATATTTAAAACGCCCATTTTTAATTCATGGTGAGCCACTATCCTGTCATTCAAGTCTCGTATCAGAGATGGAACATCAAATGTACCGAGCACTTAATGAAGTGAAATGTCACAGCCCAATGGCAGGGTTGTGCAGGTTATCCATGGGATGTGAATGTCACTCCATAATGCAGGTCCTCATAATTCAAAGAGACAGAGGCTTGTGTGTGTGTGACGTGGATCTACTTCAGACGACTGCTGCGAGCATAGCCAGGATACTTATTCAGAAAAATCGCTTTTATTTTAGAATCACAGGAATAATGTTTAAGAAGAGCTCCTATAACATCAGCCCTGTTAGATCTCAGATTCCTTTTCCTGTCTGCAGATAAAGACATTTGCTGCAGTTCATTTTTTCGAGGTGCAAACTTCCACTGCCTTGAACACTGCCTGAGCTGCATAATCAATGACAACAATATATGAGGACTTAATTGTGTTTTGCCAAAGCTTCTGTGTGTCTTGTAGTTTTATCACTCAGGCTATGATGAGTGGGCTCATATCACCCAACACCATGCACCAACCTTTGATTTGGCAAGAGAGGATTTCACGCCCTGCAAGAGGGGGAGCAAAACTATACAGCCTCTATGCTATTGTATGAACACAAGATGTGTTATTGTGGGCACCCTTTTTAGGATTACAAGAGGATTAGCCCACTGTCAGTCACTTACAGTAACATTCAGAGAAGTTTAAACCAAGACAAATACAAGCATGGAGACAAAGAAACACTGAAGTGCATTTTTAGGCTAACGGTTGTTTGATGGAAGCCATGTAATCTCTTACATGTACTCTTGTCATGGAGCCCAAATCCACTGTGAAAGAGTAGAAAACAAGAGTAAGGTCGAATTGAATATCTGAGAAGTCATTTGAAAGGGAACAACTTTTGGTTTTGGTGTTTAGCACATAAACCACCTAAACTATGTTATTTCAAGCATGGCTCAAGTGAAACTAATCCTGAGCAAAAGTTCATGGAGAGGTTAGGGCTAGACTGCAGCTGATCACAGAAAAGATGTAAGACTAAAAAACAATGTATTGGACTTCATTTGATGAGGATTGTCTCCTAGTTTCTGTGGTTAGCATGTGGCTAAAACCACCTGTGCTACACAACAATAAAACAAGTAGTACCAGGCACAACAAGCCCCGCCCATTGCACATATTCTAATTTATTTGGCATCGATCCAGCTGATGTCATCATGTCTATGCAGGTGCTGATGTCAGCATAGACATAGACAGCATAGACAAATTTGGCCCATTATAAGCAAATGGGGGAAAAAAAAGATTTTAAAAATTCATAAACAATTTGAACTTTGACCTACTTTTCCCAAAATGTAATCACATCTATTGTGCGTCACTGGCAATCTATAAACCACATTTTGAATTGTTCACTATGTTGGTTTTCATGAACACACAAATCCACTATTTTTACAATCTAAAACTTTAAAACTCACTGACCTTGTGGAGTTCAAAATTATTCAAATAATGTATAAAGCAAAGAATAACTTACTACCGGGCAATATTCAAGAAATGTTTTGTGAAAGAGGGGGAGTCTATGATTTACGGGGAAAATTTAATTTAAAGATTCATAAAATACGCACTGCGTTAAAAAGTTACCATCTGTGGGACAAATTGTGTGTGGAGATAAACCAAATATCTAACATAATACAGTTTAAAAAAAGATATAAAGAATTGATTATTGAGAGGTACAGTATTTAATAATAACAATGAGGCCTGTTTGTTTATGGATAATGTATTGATAAATCTGTTGTAATTATTGAAGAAAATTGTTGAATCTGTTCGTATGACTGTACTGCCATGAACATTTTGTCGTGTATAATTCAGTTACTGCATTATATATTTGTTGTGGTTTAATGCTAAAATTAGGAAAAATGTATTGTTTGATTCTTGTATTAAGTTAGTGATAAAGGTGTAAAAACACTGAGGGGTTGGATTAAATAAATTTATACTTGTTCCTACTCCTTTTCAACTGTGCAAAATTCAGACTTATATGTACTTGAAGAAAGATTCTGTTCATTTAAATGTTATTTTGTTTTTGTCTTAATTTGCTTTGTTTTCTTTTATTTTGTTTATTTGCATGTTCTTTCTAAATAAATAAATAAATAAATTTGGTTTGAATTCAACCAATAGTTTTGCTGATTAAGTGTTAACAAACAATCAAAGAAACAAACCGAACCAAAAATAAGTGGTTCCAGGCACAAGAAACCCCGCCCCTCACACGTATTGTAGCTTATTTTGGCATCAATCCAGCTGATGTCATCATGTCTATGCATATGCTAATGTCAGCATATCAATTGCATCAATACATGTGTCAAGTTTGAAGTAAATTGAAACAAAATTAATGTTTTTTTTATAGACATTTGAAATTTCACCCATTATAAGTAAATGGGAGAAAAAAAAAAGATGGCAAAAATTCATAAAAAATGTGAACTTTGACCTACTTTTCCCAAAATGTAATCACATCTATTCTGGGTCACTGGCAATACTTGAACACAATTTGGTATTAATTCAACAAATAGTTTTGCAGCTACAGATATTTGAAATTTCACCAGTAATAAGTAAATAAGAGAAGAAAAAAGATTTTAAAAATTAATACAAAATTTCACCTTTCACCTACTGTTACCAAAATATAATCACTGGCAATCTATAAACCCAATTTAGTATGAACTGAAGCAATAGTTTTGCTGCTAGAGTGTTCACAAACAAAGAAACATAAAACCAAACCAAAAACAAGTGTTCAGAGAATGCAAACCTCCGCAAAGCACCTCGAACGGTGTGCATGTGTGGATCGACTATTTCTCTTTAAATTAAACAGTTTCAAGGTACCAGTCATGTTTATGTCAAATTATATTAAATTCCAATCAGTATTTGTTGAGTTATAATGAAAAATGTGTGATAAATGGGATTTTCAATGTTAAATGTAAATGTCCACAGAGTCCACATTCCACAGTGGATGTGGACAATTTTGTGCCAGATACAAGATATTGTTATAAGCTACAGGTGTTTCAAATTGGAGGCAAATTGGAGTCGTTTTGAATTTTTTTAATGAATTTTGAAAATTGTTCAATGATGAGAGATAGGAAAATTTGAGATTTTGTGACCTTGCTGTGACCTTGAGCTTTGGCCTACTTGGCCCAAAATTTAAAGGGTTTGTCCCAGGGCCTAGGCCTATCTGTGGGTAAAATTTGGTAAAGATGGTTGGAATAGTTTTCCCATAAAGTTGCTAACAAACAAACAAACACACAAAGCAAAGTGATCGCAATACCTCCTGGTGGGGTTACAATACCCCTTGCTTTTCCTTCAGGGGCGGGGAAACTATATTATAACATTTGTCATTATTATTTTATATCCCAGACCCCTGTAAGAAAAGAAACACCTGTCCATATACTTTCGTCCATATAGTGTATGACTCAGGTAATTATGCTATGAGGCTAACGATATGGTCCTTTTCTTGTTTAAAGTACTCCAGTACCTCTCAAATGCATCCCTCTTTATCTAAAGTGACAATTGAAAGGTCTGCATTATTAGTTTTATGGTGATACATCTCTGAGAGCGCTGGATGCGTTCCGAAGAAATAAACAGCTCAATTATAGACACCTCCAATTTGAGTAAAGCACATATCTGAGTAGGAGAGCTGTTTCTAAAGAGTTGTTGTCATTTTTATGACAGCTATTAACAGCTATTTCGGGTACAGGTTGTCGGCTGCAGTCTGAGATAGAGAACCAGAGCAGACGGTGCTGTAGACGCTGAATGTCAGTGACAGGCCATGTTTGGATGGTGAGTCTGGACAGGGCCAGATGGCGGATGCAACAGCACTCTGAGCTTTGTTTTGACACTTTCTTGAGGTTTAAAGGACATGTTTGGGCTATTTCAACTCGGTTCTCGTTTTAGAAGCTTTTCTATTACTTTTGCCACTTACATCACACTTCGCTTCATCCGTATTTTACTGTTTTGGTCGCTGTTATTGACGACTATAAAATCTAAGTGGAGAATATTGATGAATATCTCCCATAAAAAAGAATGTAGTGAAACTGTTAGTCATTTATTACTGTGTACAGAAGACTCAATGATAAAGCAAGTAGAGGTCAAACAAAAGGGAATCTTAAAAGGATGAGATAAAATTACAGACTGGTGCAGGAAAAAGGCAGTCATCACCGTCATCTAAAACCATCAAGACTTCAGACAGAAATCCCCAACGGTTTGACATCATAAGAAACTACATAACTGTTGAGCGGAACATCTAATACTGAGCAGTAAATACCCAAAACTAATAAATCTGAAACCAAACAGGAACCTGGAATCTGTTGAAGTCAGTCAGGTCTAATAGAAATCACTGGCCACTATTAGACAAATCTGCATCAAATCTCCATGACAACAACCATAAAACTGTGACAATTGACTCCCCGGTGATAATGTGCTGAAAAATTTCCGCTGATTCAAAAATCCACCTGTTCCTTTTTTTTCAATAAGAAGAAAAAAAAATGAATATCTGAGAATATCTTATGTTCCATAATCATCAAATGTAAGACCTCCAAACAGGTACAAAGGGTTTCTGTGTAACCTCTTGAAATCCCTGTTAACAGGACACTGTGTTATGACTCAAGAAGTCCACTTTGGCCACTGCCCAATTTGTTTATATATGACAAACTTATAAAGAGAATCCTTACCTACCTACTGTTGGTTGAGCGTTGTGGGGTTGCATAATGTTGTGTGACTGTTTTGTTGCTTTTGGTACTGAAGGTCTTTAATCGCATTGAAGGACTCATGAAATCCAAGGGGTTTCAGAGAGAAATGTGTAAGAAAACCACATTTGGGGAAATAAAAAAAAAAAAGGTCTCTTTTGCTGCACTGGCAAGCAATGAGCTTTGATCGTAATCCTACTGAAAAGTTTTGGAGAGAGCTGATACCTGACATTCAAGAGTGTGAACAAACTGTAAAGAGTGGGAAATAAAAGGACCTGTTCAGGTGCCAGAAGCTTATAGATACAAGAACCACTTAGGGTTAGGATCTACGGGTTTGTGTGTGTAAAAACGTGCACAAACTTGACTTTGCATGCAAAAAAGTTGAAGCTTATCTACTAACAGGACGCACCGAGGGTTGTGTTTCTCAAATGGGCAAAATAGTTTGTGCAACCCATTTAGTGTGTTTGCCTTGACGAATATGCAATATGGGCGTTTCTGCCAGAACACACAAAATTATTGGGAGGAGTAGATGCAAATATTTATTAAGCGCAAAATGTGATTTACCAAACCTGAAATTGATTGCAGTGGCTGATTTTGCGTCTATATTTATCACGTCCGAAAGGCAGGTTTTAATTGGCACAGCTTCGCACAAAACTGGTTGCAGTTGTTGTGGCGAGGAGGCGGCATAGGCCCAACCAAAGGCAACACAGAGAAGGAATCTGTTCTACTCGCGCCAACATTTTTGAAAATCTCAAATTTATTGAGACATATCGCCTACCTGGCAACACCATTTTAGAACTTCTAGATCAGGAGTGTCAAACTCAGATCCTCAAGGGCTGGTATCCTGCATGTTTTAGATGTTTCCCTCTTCCAACACACCTGATTCAAATGATAAGCCTATCATCCAACTCTGCAGAAGGCTGATAACGACCGTCAGGTGTGCTGAAAGAGGGAAACATCTAAAACATGCAGGATACCGGCCCTCAAGGACCAGAGTTTGACACCTGTGTTCTAGATGAACTAGGGAATGATTTGGGGCCAGTCACAAGGAGGAGTCATGCAATACCGTCCATGACAAAACTCCTCACAAAACTTCCTTGCATCTGGATCATTCCAGCGCACTGTTACCATTAGTGCTGGTGTACCCCAGAGCAGTTTTTCCAGCATACTGTTTCCATGACGACAATCAGTAGCATACACAAAATCCTCAGGCAGTCTCCAAGACTTTGCACCTGTTGTTACTTGCACAGGTAATCTTGGTTGATTACCAATGACATGCAAATCAATTGCACAAGCAAGCAAATTTGTGCCCGTTATGTGCGATCTTAGTAAATCGGGCCCTTAGAGTTGCTGCTGCCAAAGTTTTTGCAACTAAACATTAAGGGCCTGATTTACTAAAGGTTTGTGCTTGTAAAAATGTGCGCAAACTTGACTGAACACGCAAAAACACGTTGAAGCTTATCTACTGACAGGGCGCACCGAGGTTTGCACCTCTCAAATGGGAAAAATAGCTCACGCAACCCATTTAGCGTGTTTGCCTGGATGAATATGCAATATGGGCGTTTCTGCCAGAACGCACAAAATTACTGGGAGGAGTAAATGCAAATATTTATTTAGCATGTGAAATGTGATTTACCTAATCTGAAACTGATTGCGGTGGCTGATTTTGTGTCTATATTTATCACGTCTGAAAGGCAGGTTTTAACTGGCACAGCTTCGCGCAAAACTGGCTGCAGGTGTTATAGCGAGGAGGTGCATAGGCCCAACCAAAGGCAACACAGAGAAGGAATCTGGTCTGCTTGTGTCAAAATTTTTGAAAATCTCAAAATCTCAAATTTATTGAGACATATGGCCTACCCAGCAATGTCATTTTAGAACTTCTAGATGAACTAGGGCATGTTTGGGGGCCAGTCACAAAGAGGAGTCATGTAATACCTTCTATGACAAAACTTCCTTGCGTCTGGATCATTCCGATGCACTGTTACCATTAGTGCTGGTGTACCCCAGAGCAGTTTTTCCAGCACACTGTTTCCATGACAACAACCAGTAGCATACACAAAATCCTCATTTAAGAAGGGCAGTCTCCAAGACTTTGCACCTGTTGTTATTTGTACAGGCAATCTTAGTTGATTACCAATGACAAATCAATTGCACGAGCAAGCAAATTTGTGCCCGTTATGTGTGATCTTAGGAAATCAGGCCCTTAGAGTTGCTGCTGCCAAAGTTTTTGCAACTAAACATTAAGTGTTGTGAAACGGTGCCTATAATACTGTCCAGGTGATACTCCGTTTTCTTCTTTGAAATTACTAGATGTCAAAAGATGTCAGGAATGCAGAAACCTTCTGGATTGGCAGTCATGCACATGGTAAAGCCGTGATTACGTGACTTAGACGTAAGCTACGTAATCACAGCTGTCACTTATTGCTTTGCTTTAAAAGCCACAATCATGGTGAGATACTTTAAGCTGATGTCACCTACATTGTGTATATTTGCTTTACATCAGAACAAACGGCACTAAACTCCAAATAAGCCTCCAAATAAACATTACTTCTGGAGAGATTATTTCCAACACTCCTCTTTGAGTTCCACCAGAAGAAACAAAACTAGAGATAGCAACCTTTGTTAAAAAAGTAAAGTAAAAATAAGTTAAAATATAAGTAATATGCCCTTCAAATAGTGTTCAGAAGACATAGACATATTGTTTTCCAATGTGTCTGGGAATAGAAGCACTCAGTATGTGTGTTTGGAGGGACTTTTATTCATCAGAGTATCTTTAATTGCCTTCCAGATCATTTGGCATTTAGAGTCAAAATGTTTTGCACCTGCAATTTTACAGAATCCCATCTAGTTTTGGATGGAAACTGCGCTAAAGGCAACAAACGCCACATGATTTTTCTTTTCTTTCTAACCAAATACTTTAATTAGTATATTCTATGAGTGAACCAACCTTGAAAAGCAGCGCTATCCACTGCAGAGAAAATGATGCATAACAACAAGAATTAAAACTTTTTTTTGTTAATGTGCATGTACAGTTGAATCTAATCTGAAAATCCTTTTTGTGCCCAAACAGTGAGAGACAGTTTCAGTTGCAGACGATTCCCAGAGCAAATGGGCTGCATCTGATGCTTTTGACCTGCTGCAAACCTGCTGCTGAGATCTGTCAGCCGTTTACCTTGATCCAATACATCACTGTCTTCCCTCCACAGCCAGGTGGAAGCCAATCAATAGCACTGTCTCATTAGAATCCCGCCAAACGGCCTCTGACAATTACATACATTGTCATTAGGGAAGACATTCTGTAACTTATAATCACAGATGGCAACATGGTGTTCAGTGTAATCAGAGTACAGTTATTTGAGTTCCCTGTGAACTATAACTGTCCAGATGATTTAGTCACATTTAGTGAAGTGTGTTTTTAAGCTGTAAAGACTCAGTGCTACTTTTGTGACACTTCCCAAATGATTTTTCTCTATTTTTAACCTTTCTGAAGTGATTTATCACCATGTATTGCTACATTATCTTCTATGTTCTGCATGTTTTTAGCAAAAAAAACCCCAAAAAACGGTATTTTCTGATATTTAATTTACTGATCATGCACGTTCATAAAAGCTCCAAATAAAGTTGAGGGTTATTAAATCAAAAACAGAGAAAACTGAAAAAATAATGATTGTTAACCCTATAATGCATTTATTTGATACATGAGTTTTGAAGCCCTCGACATGATCAGTGTGATATTTTTTTTTTCCTTGAAAAACCTGATGTATACAATTAGATACATGCAATACACAGTGACACTACAAGATTGTCATTAATGAGGAAGGAGGAAGAACTTTGACAGTTTTGAAAAGGAATTACCAATTTGTTAGACATGTTTGTGTTAAATTATGTTATTGTTGGTTCAAAAATAATAATATTTGAGCATTGAGACCTGATGTATCAAATGATACAACATTGTAACCATACATGGAAATTGATATTTGAAAGAAATAAAAAAAAAAAATTGTTTGACTGTTCAGAAGGACCAATAAAGGCTTCAGTTTCCAAGAACTGAAATGTTCTGTCATTGATTTAATGGTTCAGGCTTTACAGGGTTAAAGCAGAAGATATCATTAACTGAACATAAAACAAGTGCCTCCATCCACTGTCATTTGTCAAATTCTGTGGGTTTTACTGGTGAATCAATGTTGTCGAAGATGATGATGTTTCCACGTTCACTACAGAGCCTCTGAACATCCAAATGGGTCACATCTGATAGCCATGAAAAGATGAATAACTGTATTGTTCACCAATTATTTACATGCATTGATAGAATTAGTGGATCAACAGGTATTAAACATTTTAGATCAGTAGATGGTTTTGGTCAACAGTGGATGTTTGGGTCTTTATGGATTAGTAATTTCTTGGCTATTTTATTTTCAGGTGTGTAGAGGGTCTGCATTTGCCTCTTGGCCTACAGAGTTGCAGCATTCACCATGAACATTGTCAAAATACACATTCAGTAAGCTATTTGAAATGAAAACACGTGCTTTGTTGGTAATGGCACACGCTCATTTAAATGTGAAAATTCTAAATACCTGAGTAAAAATGTCATTCCATATATCAGAAAGCTAATGGCTAACAGCTAGCCAACTAGCAAGTCAGACACTTTAATGTTAACATGCTCTTACATTTTTACTTAAAAAAAAAAAAAAAAAAAAAAAAAAAAAATATATATATATATATATATATATATATATATATATATATATAGGGTTAGGGTTAATCTTCAGATCCTAATTTCTTGTAGGATTTCAGTTTGTCCTAGGACAAATTAAAATTTCAATCTGTCCTAGTAGGATTACGAATCCTACTGGATTTCAATCTCTACTGTAACATATATATATATATATATATATATATATATATATATATATATATATATATATACATATATATATATATATTTTTTTTATTATTTATTTATTTTTTACAGTGTAGTGTGTATGCATATACACCCACCACTATCTTCTACACTTGCACACATACAGAGAACCAGCTGACGGAGCAGACAGACAGGCCTAATAGTTTTCAGCCTTAAGGTTACATAAAGAGACACATGACTCCTGTTTATGAGGAAGGGTATTGTTACAATTTTTGATTTCGGTAAGCATTTATCCACTTTTTTCCAGTAGTTTTCAACAATGATCCATGATCTGACATTCATTGAGGAACTGTTATTGAGAAGTAGTCTTTGTAATAATGCACTAATGGCTATGTTCAGTTGTGACTTTCGAACTGCCTCTCTTGAAAAATTGCACACATTGAGCAAGGGCGTAGGGAGAATAGTGGAGAATTCAATCTGTGCCTTTTAATCAGTGTCCCTCGGTGCTCAGAACAGTGATAATGGGCATGTCAGGAGCTGCAAAAATAGAATGGCCTCATAGGAGCTTAATGGAAGATGGAAAAGAGAGTGAAATGCGTCAGGTTTAATAGTGGGGCTTGGGTTTCACCAAAATCAGACTGCTTACCCGATTTACAAATGTAGTCTTTAAAGGTGGGGTGCAAGATGTTTTGCTGGAGCATTTTGTACTAAATTGCTTAAAATCTCCTTCACACTCCGATTACAACCAATTAATTAAATGCTCTAACAGAAAAAAAAAAAAAAAACTGAGTCACCTGTGGAACGGACGAGACTGAAAAAACACCATCCAATCATTTTGAGCGCCCAGTCGAAATGATTGAATGGTGATATGTCTATCAAACTCAACTGCCATTGTCCCTCCCCCCTCTGTGCACACCCCTCTTCGTACATGAATCATGCATTCTCAGAGGTTTGCAGCACTTGTTCAGGAAACGAAGCCAGAGCCAGAGCTTGGCCATATTAGCTATATTAGGATGGAAAGTTCACCGGCAAACTGTTTTGTCACTAAAATAAATCACGAGGAAATGTAACGTTACTCAGATAGGTATGAACTGGGGCTGTTCTGTAAGAGCGGGGGTGTTGGAGGAGACTGAATGAGGTATGTATGGATCAGGGGTCAGAGCCGGGGTCACCGGAGCCAGGGCAATTGTTGCTGTGCAGCGCTCGTGAACCCTTGAGAACAAACATTGCACATGCCAGTACTCTGGAGGCGTGGCTTCGGGGGGATGTCTGAAGAAAGGGGTTTGGACTTCTGAATTGAGTATTTCCAAAATGTAGCTGCTAGAACTGTTTTTCTAAGATCCAGTGGTGTAGTGGTCCCTGGAGAAGTGGGTATACTCTCAAATTTGGCCCCCTTTTTTTTTTTTTTTGTTTAAGTAGAAATAGTGACATGTCAGACCACTCTATTTAGTTTACCCAAAATCCATCAGTAGTATTTGCTCACTATTATAAAATGATCATGACTTGATCAGGAGCAGTTTGTAGGTTTTACTGGTCACACAAGCAGCGGCATGAATGGAAATGGATTCAACATGAGGCAAACGTAGGATAACGTTAGCCTTTCATAACGTTAGCCTTCCATAACGTTAGCCTACTTACTCAGTTTAACTGCACTGGTCTACAATTTTTTAGAGATGATTTGCTTCAGAGATTAAATTTGCTAAATGTTAAGTATTTTAATAAGATTAATTGGAAAATAAATGACAAAAGTGCTGGTTTACTGATGTTTTCAAGGTATATGATTAAGTGTTATTACACATATATATATTGGTTTATGTACATTGATATAATAGTTTTATAAATCTTCCACTAAATAGAACCTGTAAAGTGAATATATTCTAATGTGCAGACAGTGTTTTGAAGTAGATCTTGTAGCTCTGAGACAAATATTCCTTTTGAGTCAAACCCATTCTCTCGTTAATTCGTGAATTTAACATTTTGACCCAAGGCTGTATCTTGGAAAGTTCAGCCAACCAGCATTTTTTACTTGATTTTTCTTTATCAGTGACTCTCATGTGGTAAAATTTCATTACTTTTATTCTGGAAGCATTTTCCTTGTAGACCAGTGTTATTGGTGACAACATCTTTCCTCTAAATGTGCAGTCATTTGGTCAGTAGTTTAAAATAGTGACTCATTCTAAAACCACCTTAAAACTCACCTCAGAATTACAGGGTGGGGAAGCAAAATTTACAATGTTTTGAGGCAGGGATTGAAAGACAGTGTATGACCAATTAGTTTATTGAAAGTCATGAGAATTTATTTGCCACAAGAAAATTTCCATAATAGAAAATGTTTTTATTCTATGTGTCCTCCTTCTTTCTCAATAACTGCCTTCACACGCTTCCTGAAACTTGCGTAAGTGTTCCTCAAACATTGGGGTGACAACTTCTCCCATTCTTCTTTAATAGTATCTTCCAGACTTTCTCGTAATAGTTTTGCTCATAGTCATTCTCTTCTTTCCATTATAAACAGTCTTTATGGACACTCCAACTATTTTTGAAATCTCCTTTGGTGTGACGAGTGCATTCAGCAAATCACACACTCTTTGACGTTTGCTTTCCTGATTACTCATATGGGCAAAAGTTTCTGAAAAGGTATGGATAATAGTGTTAGGTATGATTATGACATCAATATATGTTTGGTTTCAAAACAATTGACGTAGTGCCTGCTGAGAAAAAAACAACTAAATGTTCATTGTAAATTTTGCTTCCCCACCCTGTATGTATTCCATGAAAGTAGGTTCTCTCAATATGTGTCACTCATATGAAATGCGTTTTTTCTGCCTTTCTTGTTTGCATTTTCAATAATCGCGCATCTTTCAACGAGACGTGCAGTGACCCATCAATCAACTTGGGTGGAATTGGCACCTGAGTTGACCAATCAGGTTTCAGAGGTGGCCAGCGCTAGTTAGCAACATTTTCCTCGGCATGACTTGCCCTACTCTGCCTCTGATTGGCTCATCGGTCCTCATGCCTAAAGTTAACCTATCTAATCAGTGAAGGTACCAAGTACTAGCCAATTAGAGGTAGAGTAGGGCGGGTCATGGCTTTACCATCTGAGGGGAAAACACGGGCAATTTGGCTGCAGATACTAATGAATGGTGCACATCTGGGGGATTTAGAAGTGCGTATACGCAATGCTGACTGAAAAATAAGTAGGTATGCTCCGTATACCGCCATATACCCTGGACTACACCACTGCTAAGATCTCATACCTCACCTTTAAGACGAGAATAAATAGAGGAAGACACAGGATTTACTAGGACACGTGTGCTGAGCCTCTGTGTCCTCATCTGTCCAACCATTTGAGTTACGAAACCAATCAGCGGTGTGTGGCCGTTAATAACCTTCACAGTCCAACAGGCATGTGTATGTGTGACACGCACACTTTTGCACGACTGCAGAGACAAACCGGCTGAAAGGAACACACACGCTGTCTTCCCTGCACCGATGCAACAGCAGCAGTTACCACCACAGCTTGGGGAGTCTCTAATGTTAATTAATGAGAAGCACCAGAGCATACAATTCCTGATTAACCCCTGAGAATGATGCTGCAAAGGCCTGTCGGTGAAAAACAGCCCACAAAAAAAAAAAAAAAAAAAATGCAATTTACTATTTCAAGACCTCCTTTTTTTAGGTACTGATCCATGCTTTGCGAGCCATTTTGCAGATCATTGGTGCCTATCACACAGCTGATCTTTTATTCTTTCCACCACTAAGCTGAGTGGCGCTAAGTGGCAGAGGAATAGAGATTAATTGGTGTGATCATGTTGCTAATTAGGAAAATGAAAGAAAATCAAGGTGGGCTGACGGCTCAATGTGAGGAGACCTAGTGAACTAAGCAGCAGAGGGATCAGCCAGCCAAGAACGCAACTATTTAAAACCACACTGCGTTCTCTCACTGACATGCAAACACGGAATGCTTATTAAGGAAATATGCATGCAACTGTTCACACATCCATGAAATACCATCTTAAGCAGTCAGTGCATTGTCTCTCCACAGCAGTATTTTGGGTCATGGCCCATTCATTAGTTCTGCAGCCAATAATTCCATAGCACACACCAAACTCTTCATTTAGAATAATATCAGGGTATAATAATGACTCACCAACTACTGGCCCACAGCAAGAATATTACAACATGTCAAAGAAATGATAAGAGCTCAGGTAAGAGGCTCACCCGGTGGGAACGACGGAGGCAAAGATCATCTTGACATCACATACTGTGTTTTTGCAGCTAAAACCGGTAAGTATCAGAGAAAATGGTGCTCATTTTCAGCACCAAAGGAACATGACAGATTATTTTTCAGGGTAGAGTTAATTGATTATAGTGTATCACCGATTCATCAGCATCGGTCGATATGTAACCGATGCATTAACTTTTTTTTTTTTTGCAGCTGCTCCTGTGTCTGTGCTGCCCGGACAGTTAGAGGAATAGTAAAAAGTGTAATCAGTTTCACTTTCACTTTGACAATCACACCCCCCCCCCCACACGAATTATTCACCCCCCCACCCTCATGTGTGCATCTCCTGTGTACCTCACAATTTCATTCTGCGGGTGTGCCTGGGTATTAATACTGTATATTACTTGTCCCAGGAAATGACCAAGGAAATGTCAGCAAAGTACCAGCTTTTTTTGTTTTTTGTTAAGTAAGTGCCTATATTGGAAACATCATGATGCAACAGTTTTTTCAGAGGCAGTTTTTAAAATTTTTATGGAATGTCCTTTGTGGTGGTCAGTTTGCTTTTTTTTTTTGTATAAATTTGTGAAAGTCTTTTCCACATATTTGGACAGAAAACCCATAGCTGGGTCTTAGGAGGTTAAAGAATGATTTACCCTGGGGCACTGATAAGGAGGGGGCGGGGGTTTAACATGACAAATTCATGGGGCCCAGTAGTTGAGGGGGGCCCCAGTGGACATAGAAATTGTGGAAATTTTGTGTAAGATCTGCTGCATAAGAGGCGAACGTTGAAAGAATATTAAGTTTTGTTTTCACAGTTGTAAGTGATGTTGTTTATGGATCGCACCCCCACGTAAGTACCCCCCTCCCCACACACACACACACACACCTACACACACACACACACACCACCAAACACTTTTTACGTCATTATCTATAAAGTATAGACTCATCTTTTCCCAAAACTCTGCTCTCCTTAAACCTACCCCATCTACAACCCATGGTTCCCCACAGCTCCCATACTAGTCTAATATAAGACTATTATACAGCGTTTTTAAGTTGTGTAAATTATCTTTATGAGATAAACAACGATGCAACTGTTAATCCACATGTCCACAATTATCTAATAATGACTGATTTGATTAATTTAGTGATTTATTCTGAACATATAATGAAATTTAACATATATGTGAACAAGCAAAACATGCATAATAATACAAATATCAACAATCATAACAATCTTAGACAGAAGAACAGCACAATAGTTCCATTTACATGTCCAAAAAGCAGGTAAATGGACTGTTATATCATGTGTATATCAATGTTCTTATTTCATATGTCTGCTGATATATTGGTGATCAGCTTTTTTACGTCAGGATCTCTTTTGTTCATGAGGGTCACTTCAGGGTCACATTCAGTTCATACTCAAAACTGACAGAAGTTGCATTTAATGTGTAATAGAACGAGCACACAAAAAAATTGAATTTCACCAAAAAATCCGAATTGTACATTAAGACCTGCTGTCTGAATGTAGTGTACTTCTTACAACATGTGGCAACTGAAAAGGGTGAATAGGTTAGGATCCGAATCAGAATACTTTATGAATCCTAGGGGGAAATTATTGGGTGTTACAAGTCGCTCCATTCATATGTCGGCCTATATATCGGTCATCAGCTTTTTAACGTCAGGACCTCTTTTGCACATGCAGGTCACTTCAGCGTCGCATTCAGTTCATACTCTGAAATGACAGAAGTCGCATTTAATGTGTAATGTGAACGAGCACACAAAAAAATTGGATTTCACCAAAAAAGAATCAATGCACCCACCACTATCATATAGTGACCAGCTGGAATGAGAACCAAGAAGAAACACCTTTTAGAGTCAAAGAAAGTGACAAAGGGACTGTAAACTGTACAGAAACAAAGGTGATTGTAATTTTACTGTGACTGTTTTCTGTCTTAAAACAGAGCTAAGCTAACAGCGTTATAATATAAACTAAGGATACCAAACTCATTTTAGTTCAGGGGCCGCATACAGCCCAACATGATCTGAAGTGGGCCCAACCAGTATATATATATATATATATATATATATATATATATATATATATATATATATATATATATATATATATATATATATATATATATGTATACAGGGTGGGGAAGCAAAATTTACAATATTTGAGGCAGGGATTGAAAGACAGTGTATGACCAATTAGTTTATTGAAAGTCATGAGAATGTATTTGCCACAAGAAAACTGACATAATAGAAAATGTTTTTATTCTATGTGTCCTCCTTCTTTCTCAATAACTGCCTTCACACGCTTCCTGAAACTTGCGCAAGTGTTCCTCAAATATTGGGGTGACAACTTCTCCCATTCTTCTTTAATAGTATCTTCCAGACTTTCTCGTAATAGTTTTGCTCATAGTCATTCTCTTCTTTCCATTATAAACAGTCTTTATGGACGCTCCAACTATTTTGAAATCTCCTTTGGTGTGACGAGTGCATTCAGCAAATCACACACTCTTTGACGTTTGCTTTCCTGATTACTCATATGGGCAAAAGTTTCTGAAAAGGTATGGATAATAGTGTTAGGTGTGATTATGACATCAATATATGTTTGGTTTCAAAACAAATGACGTAGTGCCTGCTGAGAAAAAACAACTAAATGTTCATTGTAAATTTTGCTTCCCCACCCTGTGTGTGTGTATATATATATATATATATATATATATATATATATATATATATATATATATATATATATACACACACACACACACACACACACACACACACACATATATATATAGTTCCATTTCTAGGCTTAGCTAGTGCTGTTGACTGTTGCTGCTGTAGAGGAGCAAAAGAGACATGCTCACAACCGTGCAAGTGGGTGGAGTTTAGTTTTTTTCCTGACTCTAACTCCACCCACCCATTGATTCTGAAAACAGCAACAAAGGCAGAAAGAGGCTGAGAGTGTGGTGTTCAGTGTCTGAATGTCCAGGTCTGGATGTGAGTCAGGAGTGGTTCAGGGACATCAGGGACATCAGGGACATGCACAACAGAGGTTTTTTGTTCTGGTCTTAACGTTTAAGAAAGGCTTGTCTTAAAAAAACAACATCCATTTAAGTGTGTGCAATATTTAGAATATTTTTCTCACTGTAATACTGTGTTAAACTGATCAAAGTTCACTGACAAAAAGAAATGAATTAGTTTCAGTTCAACCGTCAGAAAATGAATAAGGCTTAGACATTAAGTTATGCTACCCTATAAGATTCAGACATTACACAGGCACTTTTCTTTTGCATTTATTAATTAATATTGATACTTTGTTAGCATAGTCGATCCTCAAATGAATAGTGTGAGAGTATTGATATGTTGATACCACAGAATCAATACGCCCACCACTATTAGAAATAGAGCTATAGCTAATATCAACAAATAAATGTCTCCCAGTACAAAACCCAGTTATTAAAGCTGTATACAGAGACATTTACAGTCTCTGGGCTTTTTAAAGAAGTGTTCTGTGTGTGGGAGTAAAGCAGATGACGCATTGGATGGAAAATGTGACTTTCCATTAGTTGAGCCTCTATTATCATCTTCTGTCAATAATTAGGCCAAAGCAGGAAAACGTTTATCACTGTCAAGGACAGACACTCAACCACAGATAGGACTCTCCTCCAGCAGATGACACCTCTCATTACAACATTTATATTCGCATACAAGCTGCCAAAAGACACATTTTTGCTAACAAAGTCATTAACTGCAATAAATAAATCTGCATTTAATGCTTAATTGTTGTGGAAAAGCTTGTCAGCGGCTCACCATTTGATTTCACAGAACTGCTTGTGTTTATTTCTGGGAGCTGCTCTGTGAAATTCTACATCCTACCGGTCTGGCTGGATTTATTAATCTGTCAGCAATAAGCTTTCTTTTCAGGTAATAAAACAAGATGAATTGCCGTGAATAAAGAGAAGCCGACAGGATGCTTGGCTGACTAGCAGATGAGTGAAGTTGAGTGCTACTTTGTACGGGATAAACAGTATTGACAGCCAAAAGCTCAATAATGGATTTGCACAGATTACTGTAGTTCTGGTCGTTCACTGAGGTGAGCAATGATTTGGATGAGCTAAGAGGAACGAGCACAGCTGCCAATGCAGATACAACATGGTAGACCTCTTATCTGTCTTTGGGTAAGACACACATTGATCCACACATATGTTGGAAAACATGTTTTAACCCTTGTGTGGTGTTCAGATTTTTTGTTAATCAGCCAGTGTTTGTGGGTGTGCTGGACCCACTGCATTAGTGGGTTTTTAATTCAACATAATCAAACAAGTTTATGTTAAAATACTCAATAGATGTTTACTTCATCCCAATTATAAGTAACATAAAAAGCATATATGTTTAATTTTTGCCTTTTCTAGATCACATTTCTGAACTACAAAAGCACTTGGAGAGCGCAGACCTCCATCAAAGGCAGATCACCCACCCCCCCACCCCACCCCCCAACTTTTTTGAGTTATCTTGCTAACTAACCAACAAACAAACAAACAAACAAACCCCAATGAAAACATAACCTCCACCATTCCTTGACAGAGGTAATTAAAGTGCTACTCATTTTTAGTCTAAGTAAAATGTAATATAGTCATCATAACCTTATTTTATTTAAACTTAGAAATATATTGAGAATGCAACCTCATTTACAATATAGCTGAGACAGAACAAGACATTTGAAACATCCAACGGACATATCAGAAATACCAAAAAGTAAAAGTGACCAAAAGACAAATTATTTATTTAGTTATTTATTCTTTTTTTTTTTTTTTTATTTGTGTGTTTCATATTAAACTAAGTGTGTGTGGAAATCAGCAGATCCACCTCCATTGTTACTGTTGTCATATAATGTCTGTTTCAAACAAATGATTGGGTGATATCTTCATTTGTGTTGCAAAAGCTCGGAAAAAAAAAAAAAAAGCAAAAAAAAAAAAACAAAACGTTGCTTTTTCACTGCAAAATATTCACAATATGTCTGAAAGTACTTCATGACCAAAAAAAAATAAAAATAAAAAAAATAAAGAAATTAACAAATTTGGGAAAAAAAAAAAAAAAAACATGACTGTTGTGTAAAGGCCATTAAAGGCCAAAAAAAAGACTGCAATTTTTTTTAAAAATAATGTACAATTTCTAATAATGTCATGTAAACAATATGCAATCAAAATAAACACTAATAAGGGCTGAAGTCGGAGACTACAGGACTGTGTGTGTGTGTGTGTGTGTGTGTGTGTGTGTGTGTGTGTGTGTGTGTGTGTTTTGTTTTGTTTCAATTTGTTGCATCATTAATGTTGCTTTCATCTTTCTATCCTTTATAGGATTTTTTTGTTCGTACTTCTCTTACATCACTGTCAACATGTTGCATCTATTACAAATAATTTAATAACACAGTTAACAGTTTGGCTTCTTCAGCTTTTGAGAATATATAAAAAAAAAAAAAAAAAAATCAGCCTTTAACCCATAAAGACCCAAACATCCACCGTCAACCAAAACCATCTACTGATCTAAACTGTTTAATACCTGTTGATCCACTAATTGTATCAATACATGCAAATAATTGAAATAAAATGCAGTTTGTCATCTTTTTATGGTCATCAGATATGACCCATTTGGACGTTCTGAGGCGCTGTAGTTACCATGGAAACACCATCATCTTCTACAACATTGATTCACCAGTAAAACCCATGGAGTTGGATTAATGATAGTGAATGGACACACTGGGTTTATGTTCGGTTAATGATAGATTTTGCTGAAAAAGTCACTTTTTCTTCAGTTTTCTCTGATTGTGATATAATAAAAAACAACTTTAATCTGAGTTTTTATGAGCATCTATATAATCACACAATTGAAGACAGGAAAATACATGATTTACACTGAAAAACCACAAAATACAAAGGATAGTATGATAATAAATGGTGATAAATCAATTAAGAATGATTCAATAAATAGAAAAAATCATTTGGGAACTGCCACAGAAGAAGCACTGGGTCTTTATGGGTTCAGCATTGGTTGCTCCCCAGAACAATATACAGTGGAGTTCAGGGCCAGTCCATATGGCTAGCTCTTCTGTAGTCGAAGCTAAATATGTGATCAGAATGGAGTTCTGGCTGAGCTGCAGATGTACCGACTGTACAAACCTTTCCTGAAGCAAAATAAGTGTGTAGAATAAAAATGTCCTCGAGCCAGTGCAGTGGATGTGGAGCCAGTAATGGGTCTGTGCACTACTATTCCACCCACGATGCTCACAGACTCAACACATGTTAAAACCACAAATATGAAAAAAAAGCCTCCTAAACCTCCTCCAGGTGGTTTAACATGAACACCACAGCGACCACTGAACGAGGCTGATTGTCTATAGGAGGTCAGTGAATATAATAGGTTCTCAGTTGGTCTGTTTGGCTGTTTATGTGTGAGCTGGGAAAGCGGGAATAAAATCAAGAAAAGGTTTGATTTTATCTCTAAATATGCAGGTTTAACCCTTTTGGCTCCGGAGGTTGTTTTTTTTTTTTTTTTTAATGTTCAGTTTTGATGTCAAGATTTCAAAAAGTTGCAGCTTGGAAGTGCTTAAAGTCATACTGTAAATGAGAAAAATATTGTGTATGACCCAAAGTTTATGATGGGAGTAAATGTATTTGTCTAATTTGCATATTGTGACATCACAGGGTGGCAGCCATATTGAATTGTGTAACTTGTAGTAAATTGAACTCATTTAAACATATTTACATAGAAGTTTTCTTTGTGTTTTTGTTTTTTTGTCGTCTTATCCTTTTTGGTTTTGCAATTGATTTTGCATTGGTGCTTTATATACACTGTAAACCCTCCCCCCCCAAAAAAAACAGTAATATTCTGGCAGCAGGGGTGCCGAAAAAATACTGTAAAATAATGGAAAATAACCATCTCATAAAAATACGATAATTTTCCATAATTAAAATACAGTTTTTTTGCCCTAACTTTACATGAGATTTTGGTTTTTTTTTTGTTTTTTTTTTGGCGTTTTTTATGTTTAATAAGGAATATGTACATGTATTAAAACAATCAAATTACCAGTAAAAAAAATATCACATATATATATATATATATATATATATATATATGTATATATATATATATATGTGTATATATATATATATATATATATATATATATATATATATATATATATATATATATGTATGTATGTGTGTGTACACACACACACACACACATATATATATATATATATAATTTTCAATGAGACTAAGTTTTACAATCCACTGGTAAAAACTGTATTTGGACAGTTTATCAGTGCTTCTACATGTTATACAATCACAAAAATACATTTATGCAAAGTTTTTGTTGTGAAACCTCCTGTAATTTCGCAAGATATTTGTCAATTAACAAACAAGTTTTGTTAAACTTACAGAACAAATGCTTCTTTAACGGTTAATTGTTAGTAAATTTATCTTGTTGTTTTATTTTTATTTTTTTAACAGTTTTAAACTTTAAATTAACAGTTTAATCTCATAAATAGAAAATAAATATTTGTAAAATTATGATACATCTGCAAATGTATTTTAACTGTATTTTTCTGTGAAAAAAGAAAAAAATTCTTTTAAAAAATGAAAATTTTATAGTTATTCACAGTTACAGTTTTTTTTTGTTTATTTTTGTGTTATTTTCCATTTGACATGTAAAATCACAGTCTGTTGTCATTTCATTGATATTTTCCTGTATCTGAAAAATACAGGAAAAATCTGTAAGATAAACAGTAAAAATTCTGTTAAATCACAGATTTTTTTTTTTACAGTGTACTGCTTTACAAGCCACAGTGTGTGAGCACACAGCGGGGGAAGCCCCGCCCCTCAGTCAGAGACAGTGGAAAGAGAAGCGGCTTTAGACTCAACACACATCAGAGTCCTGCAGGGGTCCACCACTTTCCCAAACCTGTACCTGCCCGTACCCTCATACATTAGACCCGCAACCGACCCGAGAACAAACACATTGTCTACACAGTAACACAGTGCCATGACACGCTATTACAAGGAAATGAGTACGGTAGATAACTATGGTGTTTTTATACTGCCATTTTCCTTTACATCCCTATACAGAACAGGAATTTATTTTTAAAAAAGCTCCCTTTTGGCCTTATGCGTGCACGTGCCAGTTTTATTCGACCATATACAAGTAGTCTAGGAATAAGAAAAGGTTCTATTGTTCAGGACAGAATGTGTTATTTTATTCAGTACAGTGATATAATTTGTTCCTACTGTGAAATTCAGTTTTTGCTGATGAACAAAATACAATTTTAATTTTGGATGGACAAAAATGTGTTCTGTTTATGCACAAAACACGTACCAGCCCAAAACTGTGGCCCAAAAACTGGGGTATGGACTGAACCATGTACCGTTGCACCCCTAGTCCTTATCTTTCCAAACTAAAAGCAAATAAACTTTGATTTGATTTATTTATTTATTTCAAACATGCAAAGAAACAAAATTAAACAAAACAAAATTTAAAAAAAATTAAAAATAAAACATTTAAATGGACAGAATCTATCTTCAAGCACATGCATGTCTGAATTTTGCATGGTCGAACAGGAGAAGGAAGAAGTATAAACTTATTTAAACCCCTCAGTGCTTTTACACCTTTATCATTAACTTAATACAAGAATCAAACAATACTATTTTCCTAATTTTAGCATCGAACCACAACAAATACATAATGCCGTAACTGAATGATACACAACAAAATGTTCATGGCAGTACAGTCATACAAACAGACTCAACAATTCAACTATTTTCTTCAATAGTTACAGCAGATTTATCAGTACAACATCATCCATAAACAAACAGGCCTCACTGTCATTATTAAATACTGTACCTCACAAGAATCAATTCTTTATATCTTTTTTAAACTGAATTATGTTTGATATTTGTTTTATCTCCACACACAATTTGTTCCACAATTTTACTCCACAGATGGCAATACAGAAACTTTTTAATGTAGTGCGCACTTTATGTATCTTTAAATTTTAAACTTTACTTACTAACTAAACCAGCTCGAAACCACACCTAGGGATGGGAATCGAGAACCGGTTCTTTTTGAGGAATCGGATCGATAAGCAAAATCGATAATGGAACTGGAATCGTTAAATTCTGACTGATTCCCATCCCTAATCACTCCTTTCAAACTGGCTTTTCTTCTTCCTTTTGAATAGAAACATGCCCTTAAATGGTGTTAGGATTGAACGGGTACATGTCCTCTGTTTATTTGTTGGAAGTGGTAACAACATTTGGAAACTCTATCTGAAACTATGGTCCGTTTCATTCAGTTATGTTGCTTGTCACAATATTGCAACTTTAGCGCTTAGAGGGAATTCAGAGTGTTTGTTATTACCAATAAAATGACATTAGAGTTGGGAAAACAGCACTATTGCTGTTTTAATCATGTACTGTCTTTGTCCTATTCACAGGTGTCTTTTATGGAAAATCTACAGAGTTTTCAGCTTGTTTTTGAACCAGGTTTACATAAATACCATCAGTACTTTCTGTACTTCTACCTAGAGGCTACAGATTAATTATGCAGTGGAAGTTTATTAATGCCATTAAACAGGCTTGATTAAAGTTTTATTAAATTATTTCCATTCCACTCATCTGGTAATCTAACAGCTAAAGCCAACCTTGTATTTAAATAAACAGAACAACGAGGGAGAGAGAGAGAGAGAGCAGTAAAAAGCATTCAGCCATACTGTAATTAAGATGAATTTAGAAGTGATTTTGTAAAGGAGTGATGTTTTGCTCTTTTTTTAATGGAATTATGCATTTTAAAATATTTCCCTGTTCTCTACATAAACTGTAAATGTTATACTTGGGTCTAAATTCTTCATTAATTCAACTCCACAGGTCCATCTTCAACCCTATTTCTGAGTAATGACACCAGAAAGGTGGTTTTGAGCGCTGGCCCTTTAAATGCAAATGCCCCGCCCCCTCCAGGTTGCTGGCTGTTCCGTTCAGCCACTTGAGTTCATAAATACAACCAACAACTGAACATTTGAGGTAATGGGCTCAAAGTTTGGACATATTTTCAGTTTTTACTACAAACGCTGCTGCTGACAAACAATTATGTCATATTCGGAGATATGTTCGTCGGAAGTCTTGACCTTATATGTGCAAATGTTGTGACGTAACTAGTTATAAAACGTAACAAATTAAGAAGGAATTAAAATAGGTTGTAGACATCTACTTGATTTTTGCTGGAATGAATATAAAGACAGCTTTGCAGCACCTGGAGGGTTCAAATTCAAACTGTATGAACTATTCGGGTCCAAATACACAAATAAATGAACCAAAGACTAATAAAAGTGGGTTTAGCAAAATACAACTCCTTTAACGCAGGGGTTTCAAACTCAGGTTAGTTCAGGTTCCACATTCAGCCTAATACGATCTCAAGTGGGCCGGACCAGTAAAATAATAACAGTTTAAAAATTTAAATTACATTATGGAAACGTTTACATCTACAAAGTTTCCTTAAAAATGTGAATAACATCAACAACCTGAAATTTATTAAGAAAAATAAGTGCAATTTCAACAATATTCTGCCTCAGTTTATCATTTACACATGTGCATTACAACTTACAGATCACAGTGGATCTACACATATGCAAAACATTTAGTAACAGGCCTTATATTATTGACCTTATATGTGCAAATGTCGTGATGTAACTAGTTACAAAATGTAACAAATTAAGAAGGAATTAAAACAGGTTGTAGAAATCCACTTTCTTTGCTAAAATCCTACTGTGTAATGCACGTTCTGTGTCCGATCGATCGATGTTGCAGGACAGGAGGGCATTTGTACGGGTTTTCCTCAGCCTTCACAGGCCCGATTGCCACCAAACTCGCCAAATGAATACAAACATTACCTGATTATCTATTAGGCACAATTTTATGTCCATATTCAAATGTTGTGAGGTATGCTGGGCGATTTTAGTCTCTCTTTACTTTGAATGTGTCATCCCTGCCGCCATACTCCATTTTCGGAAGTGGTTATGCTGCCGTTCATGAAATTTCTACTGTTAGCAGATGATGCTACGATGTGAAGGCTGCAGTTCACTACCGCTGGATGAATTTAATCATGCTTGACAGGCCAAACAAATACATGCTCTTCCCTTCATGCCTCACACATTGGCTCAAATGATCACCTGCACAATGTATGATTAAATGGTAGTTTACAAATTGATAGTGGTGGCAGACAAGTTCTACTTATGCTGTTGTACAATGGCACCATGGGTACAATGCCGCTAGTGTATATACAGATAGCTTTGCAGCACCTGGAGGGTTCAAATTCAAACTTTTGGAGCTATTAGGGTCCAAATACACAAATAAACGAACCAAAGACTAATAAAAGTGGGTTTAGAGAAATATGACCCACCCCCTTCAGGCTGTTGACCGTGCTGCACTGTCCCATTGGTGTAAACTGCATTTTACACCAATTATTTACATGTATTGATAGGATTAATGGATCAACAGGTGTTAACCTTCTAAGGCCCAGCTATGGGTTTTCTGTCCACATTTGTGGACAAGAGTTTCACAACTTTATACAAAAAACAAAGAACATTCCATAAAAATTTTCAAAACTGCATCTGAAAAAACTGTTGCATCATGGTGTTTTCAATATAGGCAGTTATTTAATAAAAAACAAAAAAAGCTTGTACTTTGCTGACATTTCCTGGGTCACAGGAGGTTAAACAGTTAAGATCAGTAGATGGTTTTGAACTGTTTGAGTCTTTATGGGTACAAAACGACTAGAGTGTACCATATCCATAACACCCCCTCAGTAGGTACATAAACCCTTTCACACTGCTGCTGTTTTTCAAGGAGAAGTTGACCTTCCAGATTCTGGGTTTTGGACCGCATAAAAATACACTTTCTGCCAAAGCCAATGGAGTTCAATGTGCCTCTGTGTCTTATTTTTGTCTTCTTTTTTGTGACAGCTCCCCTCCTGAACTAACAGTTCAGCAGAAAATTTGGCTTTTTCTGTTGCTTTTATCCTGTTTTGCTCTTCTTTTTTAACTCTTGTGTGCATATATTTAGGAAGTCATCCAGCTGAAGGTTAAGCACAAAGGATTTTTGTTTTGTTTTTTGCTGGGATGGGGGCTTTACTTCCATTCTTAAAAACACTTTCCATTTGCATTTCATTTTATATTGATAATTGCATTCAGTCAAACAGACAAACAAAAGCTTCAATGACTGAAATGTGGAGAGGAATGACTTCAGAAAACACCAGCAAAGCAAATGTCATGAATTTCAGTGACATTTGCGCAAAAACAATAGTTCATCTGGTGTTCACTTGTCACGCTGTAATTGAAGCTGTCTTGGTGTGTTGATGCTACATCTCACTTGAGGAGGCTCTGACTATCGGAAGCTTCCTGGACTTTGTAGGAGGGTGACTTGTATGTGAATGATTTATTCTTTTCGGTGCAAACTAAAACATTGTTCAAATAACATGTTTTCCTTCCTTCATTTGATGCATTCTGTCTTTGTGGCCTTGAAAGCTTAAGAGAGTCAATTGGTATTTTATTTTGTCCAAGATCAGTGGTGTAGTGGTCCCTGGAGAAGTGGGTGTACTCTCAATTTTTGCCCCCCCCTTTTTTAAGTACTCCAGAAAAATGCCGTTTTATAAACAGTGACATGTCAGACTACTCTATTTAGTTTACCCAAAAATACATCAGTAGTATTTGCTCACTATTATAAAATGATCATGACTTGGCAGTTTGTAGGTTTTACTGGTTTACTCATTTGAAAGATGTTTATTCTGCCTTTCTTGTTCGTATTTCCATTAATCGCGCATCTTTCACCGAGATGTGCTGTGACCTGTCAATGCCATGGCTCTGGCACTAAATTAGCAATATTCTCCTTGGCATGACCCACCCTACTCTGCCTCTGATTGGCTCATCAGTCTTCATGCCTAAAGTTAACCAATCTAATCAGTGGAAGTACCAAGTACTAGCCAATTAGAGGCAGAGTAGGGCGGGTCATGGCTTCACCATCCTTGGGGAAAACATGGGCAGTTTGGCTCAGATACTAGTAATGTCCCGATCTGGATCTTTTTGCTTCCGATCTGATCCAGTTTTTTTGGGGATTATTTTTGCCGATACTGATCTAATACTGATCCGATATGGACTTTTTACAATGAAATTTTGATGTAAATTTGGAGTCATTATTTAGAGGTTGTTATACTTTTATTTTACTTGAGATCACATTTGGGCTGAAAGCGGAACCTGAACTAAAACAAGTATGACACCTTTGACTTTAGTATAATTTTTGCACTTTCCAAATTCATACTGTGGGACAAATTAGAACCTTATATTGTCCACTGCTGTAGTGCATTTATGGACAGGTCCGTCCAGGTATTATATGTGGGTGTGTTCAGTGCCTTGCATTAGTGATGTGAAGTGGGTTCAGGTTGGGGCGGGTCAAACAATTCCACAAAAACCCCGCGGGTTGAAAAAACCTTACTTGTGCATCACAACTGGACCTCATAATGAGTAAGCGCAGAGTGAAAGTGAAACTTACAGATGCTTTACTAGTACCTCTAAGTCTCCCGCTTATGGATGGGAATCGACAACCGGTTCTTTTTGTGAACCAGATCCCAGTAACTTGATTCCTTGGAATCGTTTGCCTGCCTGCTTAACGATTCTGCTTATCGATTCCGCCTTTGTTGCGCATGCACAATGACGTCACACGGACACTGCATTGTTTTGGTCAGAATGTAACACGTAGTGTTCAGGCAGAAACGGTCTAAAAAGACGACACCAGGTCCACTGGAACACTGTCAAAGCTTCCATTTCTTCAAAAGGGTGGAATCCCTTCAATCTGCTCAAACATTTGTCCACAGCATGAGTTTCATTTGCAGGAATGTCACATGTTTGATACGCTACTTAGTGACGCTTGTGAATGTAGCGGCAGAGTGAACGCTGGGCCCAGTTCCGGTTCCGGTGCCGGCAACAAACATCGTACCCCCTCAAATACAAGTTTCCGAAGGTAAGGGAAAGGAAATGACGTGCACAACAACAGGAGACGAGCTGAGCTGAGTCGAACTGGTTCCATGTAGTGGAAATGTGGCAATAGAGGAATTAGTAAAATGTCTTAAGTTTCACTTACACTGTATGCCCTCCCCTTCCCAAACTGGGCCCAGCGTCATCTGTTATTATTACTTGTACATACTGTATATGTTATATTTTCTGTGCAGAGATGGAAATATAAAAGACAGTTAATGCAAACACACCTGTTTGTACTCTTTTATTCCTTCACCCAATGAGAATTGATAAGAAATCGGATTGATAAGCAAAACCAATAATGGAATCAGAATTGTTAAATTCTTACCAATTCCCATCCCTCCTCCCGCTGTTGTCCAGCTTTTCCCTACCTTCGGAAACTTTAATTTGAGGGGGCAGGATGTTTGCCCACCCCTCCCTTCCTGAACGTGCCCAGATCAGTCCGATCTTGTGACTAAATCCGATCTGATGTTCTAAAAAATGCCAGATCGGCACCCGATACCGACCTGTAGATTGGATCGGGACATCCCTATCAGATACTGAATGATGCGCATTAGTGGGGTTTAGAAATGTGTATACACAATGATGACTGAGAAATAAGTGGGTATGCTCTGTATACCGCCGTACACCCTGGACTAAACCACTGTCCAAGACGGTCCAGTGTGAGCGCACTACTCTCTCTGCACATTGTCAATGACACACTGAGGTTTGGCTGGGCCTGCGTAGGGAACCTGTGGACAATACTGATGGGAAATGACGCTGGCTGAATCACGTGCAATGGCAGATGAATGTGACTTTCCCTGTGTGAAGACAAACACATACACAACGCGTCCCCATTTCCACACAACATCTGGACGAGTCTATGTATGCCATTTTTTGCACGTGTGCCCAACATTAACCAGATGCTGTGCTACAGTGGCTGCGCAGATTCACATCAATAACAACCACACCCACACGTCGGAACAGCAGTCAATTATAGCACAACACTGCAGAAGTGTCAGACAGCGCTGCAGAACCACGGTCGTCTCCTATATAAGTCAGCTGGTGAAAGAATGACAGCATTATTTATAGTCTAGCAGCAGTGTTAAACCGTGTGATTGATTTAATGATCCATATGCAAATCCACCAGGCTAAACTGCATGTAATTGGTGGTTAGACTCATTGTCTTCATCACCGTGTCCATGTTGAGATGGTGAGACGTTTCAAAGAAACAATATCCTGAGGAAAGCTGACTCTATTACCAGAGGAATGGAGGTGCACCAGATAAATCACAGCGCTCTCAGCAGCCAATTGAATCTGTAATGATGCACTCCATCTGATTAATCATCTGGTCGTAATGTCATATCGCAGAAGCTCGGAATTTCCATTCAAACACGCAGCCATCCGTAACTTTACACTGACGCTCATCCTGCTGAGGTATGAGTTAAAGCCGCTGATGTGCATGGATATTTAAGTTGCACTGGCACAAAGGTAAGAACGTAGTCTTTTACATATAATGTGACAATTTTACATGCAAATATTCAAATTGCTAAAAATGCATGTTGCCAATAATCTCGTGATATGATTCTTATCACAATGCAGGGGCTTGATTTATCAGAACACTGCAAAAATCTACATCTTACCAAGTGTATTTTTCTCATTTCTATGTTTCAGTATGACGGGATTCATTTAAACTATATTCTCTGTCCTCAAAGTCACATGTTACTCATTGTAGGTTTACTTTGAACTCAGAATAAAGTGCATTTTCAGGGTGAATTTTTTTACACTGCGGCTAAAATTTACTTAAGGGGTCAAATGAGTGGCCATTTTTGTCAAAAAAAAAAAAAAAAAGTTGTAAGAAATGCGTAGAACTGTGTTGAAATAATGCTAATACATCTGTGCACAGACTACTGATATTATTTGACAGTGGAAGCTATATTTTCAGAAATACTGGATTTTGAATAACACGTGTATGTGAAAACTTTTGCTGGTGGACGGACGTGACATTACCCATGATGATCTGGTCAGTACCAGTACTTTATCAGTAATAAACTTATAGACTTACTATTGCTAATTCTCCTCTTATTCATAAATGTTAGTATTGTGGATCTAAAACAATAACAGCTGACACAAAAACACAAAATGTGGCAGTGGACAGATGTGACATGGTTGTTGTGGATCCCATCATACTGATGCTCGGCAGCCATGTCAACGTTTCCAGAAATGACCCATGTGCAAAAACTAGGATCATAATTATTTATTGCAGGGGTGTCAAACTCATTTTAGTTCAGGGGCCATATTCAGCCTAAATTTGATCTGAAGTGGGCCAGACCAGAAAAATAATAACATACTAACCTATAAATAATGACAACTCCAAATTTTTGTCTTTGTTTAAGTGTAAAAAAAAAACAAAACATTAAATTATGAAAATACTTACTTTTATAAACTATCCCCCCCCCCCCCCCAAAAAAAAAAAAAACTGAAAAAACTTAAATTTGAATTAAAAAATGTAAGAAAATTTAGTGCAATTTTAACAATATTATTCCTCAACTTATCATTTCTACATGTGCATTATGGATCAGATCTACAAAGACACTAAACACTTAGGAACAAGCAGAAAAAATGTTAAATTTGTGCTTAATTTTCTTTAGACATTTCAGGTTGTTCATATTTGTTCAGGTTATTCACATTTTAGTGTTACAGGATAGTTTGTAAATGTAAATATTTTCATAATTTAATGTTATTTTTTGCACTAAAAGAAAAAAAAAGTTGTTAATTCTAGATTTTTTTGGCTTAATTCAAGATTTATTTATTTTTTTACATAATTGAAGATTGTTTTTTTTTTTTTGGCTAAATTCAAGATTTTTTTTACTTAATTGAAGATTTTTTTTTTTTTGTGCTTAATTCAAGATTTTTTTTTTTACTTAATTGAAGATTTTTTTGTGGCTTAATTGAAGTTTTTTTTTTTTTTTTTCTTACTTAATTGAAGATTTTTTTGTCTTAATTTGAGATTTTTTTTTTTTTTTTTTTACTTAATTGAAGACTTTTTTTTTTTACTTAATTGAAGATTTTTTTTTCTGTGCTTTATTCAAGATTTTTTCCTTAATACAAGCTAATTTTTTTTTTTTTTGCTTAATTCAGTTCAAGACTGTGGAATTTTTGCACTTGGCAAAAACCTCCCAGGGGCTGAACTGGACCCTCTGGTGGGCCGCATTTGGCCCCCGGGCCGCATGTTTGACACCCCTGATTTATTGTATAGTTTATCATCATACTAAAGAGCAAATAACAATATAGAATTGTTATTTCTTTATAAAAATACTTATTATTAGAAAACTGTTGATTTAAAAAGTGACGTGTGACATTCTTAATGTATGTATTTGCGTAACATAAGCAGGATGGATCAGCACCATACTCCATATTGCAACCTGTAAAAATAAAACATGTGATATGTAGTATATAATCTTGTAAGAAAAATTGGGGAATCTAAAACAATAGAATATTTGTTTTTCAGGTAAATTCAGTTCAAATATGACTTGGCCATTTGTGACATGAAAATATAGCATTAATTATGATGAAATTGGACATTTTTGAACTGAAAACATAGTTCATATGACCATCAACATGTTGAACAGAACTGAAATCCTGTACATTTGCATAACTTGCATTTACCAACACAAAGTTCATTTGGGGATTCACTTATATTGATTTCTTATGCACAAAGACATAAATAAGACCTCTAAGCAAATTTTAGCCAACTGCAAAATCTAAATCTTACCAAGTGTATTTTTCTCATTTCTAGTCAAAATATCTCATCGCACTTAAAATAAGAAATAATCACCTAAAGAGTAACTTTTCAGTGAGATATAAGAACTTATTTTCAGACAATAGATCTTGAAAATCTTATTTCAAGAAATCTCACCAAGATCATTTTCACTTACTCCATTGGCAGATTTTGTTTGCCTAAGTGAAGATTTTTTTTTTTTTTTTTTTTTTGCTTAATTCAAGCAAAAAATCTGCCAATGGAACAGGTGAAAATGATCTTGGTAAGATTTCTTGAAATGAGATTTTCAAGATCTATTGTCTAAAAATAAGTTCTTATATCTCACTGAAAAGTTACTCTTTAGGTGATTATGTCTTATTTTAAGTGTGATGAGATATTTTGACTAGAAATGAGAAAAATACACTTGGTAAGATTTTCTGGCTTAGAAGGTGAAACACACCTACTGTTAAATATTTCGACAGGATATCAGGATGTCAACAGGTCTTTGGATATGTTTGAATATGACAAAAGCTGACCTTTAGTAGACTGTTTGAAGCAAAGAAAGAGAGACGATATATTCACACAGTGCAACCTCTGACACCACACTGCAAAAATCTAAATCTTACCAAGTGTATTTTTCTCATTTCTATATTTCAGTATGACAGTATTCATTTGAACAATATTCTCTGTCCTCAAACTCACATGTTACTCACTGTAGGTTTACTCTGAGCTCAGAATAAAGTGCATTTTCAGGGTGAATTTTTTTACACTGCAAAAGTCAAAATCTTACCAAGTGTATTTTTCTCATTTCTAGTCAAAATATCTCATCACACTTAAAATAAGACAGAATTGCCTGAAGAGTAACTTTTCAGTGAGATATCAGAACTTATTTTAGACAATAGAACTTGAAAATCTTATTTCAAGAAATCTTACCAAGACAATTTTCATTTGTTCCACTGGTAGATTTTTTTCAAGATTTTTTTTTTTTTTTTTTTTGCTTAATTCAAGCAAAAAAAAAAAAAAAAATCTGCCAATGGAACAAGTGAAAATTATCTTGTATCTTGTTGTAGCTCCCGTCATGTGACCTTTTCCAGAAGGAAACCAAACATTACCCTCGACTACCAGCTGTTTCCTCAACACTGGTCCTGAATTCCAGGCAGTTCTGCCCCTGTTGTCTCTGTTAGCAGCTGTTGTGCAGTTAAATTCTGCTTTTTGTCTCGATTTTTCTGATCACACTCACAGCAGGCATCAATCACCTGCTTGAAAAGGTCAGTGTTGTTGTTAAACCCTGTTGATATCCAAGCCTTTCAGAATGTTTTAAGTCATAACATGTAACATTTCAACATCAAAATATCTAATAACATTAATACTGCATATTATAGTTTAACAGCCCATTTTACTTGGTTTCCTGTCATTGATGTCATATTATATCTAATAACTTGAAGATATTTCAGTATAAGGAACTTAAATAACGTAAGCATAGGTCACTAAAGGTACCACAAAAGAAACGTTCATACATTTCTAATCTGTAAACATTTCTGACCAACTTGCATCACATTGAATGGAATCCTTTAAAAACAGGTGTATGTACAACAAGTGTTCAGAGAACGCAAACCTCCACCAAGCACCCTGAACAGTGTGCATGTGCGGATCGACTATTTCTTTTTAAATTAAACAGTTTCAAGGTTGTTCCATACAGCAGAAAAAGTTGAAGCTTGGTACCAGTCATGTGTATGTCAAATTATATTCAATTCCAATCAATATTTGTTGAGTTATAATGAAAAATGTGTTGTAAATGGGATTTTCAATGTTAAATGTACATGTCCACAGAGTCCACATTCCACAGTGGATGTGGACAGTTTTGTGCCAGATACAAGATATTGTTATAATCTACAGGTGGATCAAATTGGAGGCTGATCGGAGTCGTTTGGAATTTTTTTAATGAATTTTCAAATATTGCCCAATGATGACAGATAGGAAAATTTGAGATTTTGTGACCTTGCTGTGACCTTGAACTTTGGCCTACTTGGCCCAAAATTTAATGGGTTGGTCCCAGGGCCTAGGCCTATCTGTGGGTGAAATTTGGTAAAGATGGTTGGAATATTGTAGATTTTAAACTGCTTTTATTGTTTTTTAAAACTCTTAACGGTCTTAGCCCTATTTATTTATCTGATTTGCTTTTAACATATGAGCCCTCTCAGACCCTCAGGTCCTCAGGTAGTAATCTCTTAACTGTTCCTAAAGTCCACACTAAAACTCATGGTGAGGCCTCATTCAGCTTTTATGGCCCCAAACTATGGAACAGTCCACCTGAGGACCTGAGGTCTGCTGCAAGTGTTCATATTTTTAAAAATAAACTCAAAACTTATCTTTTTAGTCTAGCTTTTAATTAAACTCTTACTGTAAACTTTACTTTGTTGCTTGTATTTTTATTTGCAACTGCAGGACAGTGGGGGGGTTTGTTGTGAAGCACTTTGTGCTACATGTACCATGTATGAAAAGTGCTATAGAAATAAAGTTTGATTGATTGATTGATTGATTGATTGGGTGACACGGTGGTGCAGTGGTTAGCACTCGTGCCTCACAGCAAGAAGGTCCTGGGTTCGATTCCAACACCAGTCAACGGGGGGTGGGACCTTTCTGTGTGGAGTTTGCATGTTCTCCGCGTGTCTGTGTGGGTTCTCTCCGGGTACTCCAGCTTCCTCCCACCATCCAAAGACATACACTGATAGGTTAACTGGTTAACCTAAATTGCCCATAGGTGTGAATGTGAGAGTGATTGTTTGTCTCTATATGTTCAGCCCTGCGATGAACTGGCGAAATGTCCAGGGTGTACCTCGCCTTTGCCCGTAAGTAGCTGGGATAGGCTCCAAGCGACCCCTGTGACCCTAGTGAGGATAAAGCGGGTTCAGATAATGAATGAATGAATGAATGATTGATTGATAATAGTTTTCCCGTAAAGTTGCTAATAAACAAACGCAAACAAATAAACACACAAAGCAAAGTGATCACAATATCTCCTAGCGGAGGTAATAATTCTCCTGCTGGTGCCCTTGACCCAAGCCACTGATGAAGTCTGGAGGTGGTCTCCAAAAGGTTTCAATGGCAGCTCACTGCTCCTAATGTGCTAATGCTAATTGCTAATGCTACGTGGTGTGTGTGTGTTAGGATGGGTAAAATGCAGAGACCAAATTTCCATAAAGGAATTATCTTAACCTTTCACCTCTAATCTAACCTTTAACATATTTGTTCATTGGCAGTGGTGGTCAAAACAAAGCCTCATTCACCACATCACTGTTCTTTTGACTGAAAGCCCCTGAGTAGCACACACTCATTTCTGTGTGGTTACCATAGACATAATAGGTTGCCAAGGGATTAGATGTACAGTACCAGAGCCTGGTTTTAAATTGCATGCATTTTTATGTTTTAATGGAATGTTATAGCCCTCCAGATTTGGACTTTTCCTAAAATTGTGTTGGATTGCTATATCTACAATTAAAGACAATCAAGATAAATCCAGTTACTACCAAGAACAATTTTGCTCAAAATGCACTGATTTGCAGCTTTAAGGGCAACAGCATGTATTTGTGTGTGACCTTAATGGTATGTCGAGTCATTTTTAAGAGTTTACAAAGGATAACAGATAGAGATTTATCAACAGCACAAATAAACAAATATTTACTTGCAATAATTTTGTTACATTTTACACTGATTTGTACTGATACCCCTACAAAAAGTGTTCTTGAAGATATTTTACATAAGAAACCAGATAACTGAAACACAGGTGAGGCTTATGCCGCATTTTCAGTACTTGGAACCAGCTCAGCTTGACTTGACTCAGGTACTCAGATAGTATCAACTAGGCCTGTAACGGTACACAAAATTTTCGCTTCGGTATGTTTTCGGTTTTGAAAGCCGTGGTTCGTTTTTTTTTTTTTTTTTTCAATCTGGTACAGGAAGAAAGAAAACCCCTCAAAATGTCTTTGATGCATTTATTATGAATTTTTGAACACCCCCCCCCCAATTTTTGCAGACAATAGAATATAGAAAAACAGGAGTAATATAATTCTGCTGCTATAAATGAAATAGAAAATAAAATAAATAAAATAGTACTAAATGTATTTTAAACGTTAGTATTGCACTTTTCCCTGAAAGGGAGTTTTGAACAAACAACAAAAATCAAATCACAGTTCTGTCAGTTCACATTCTGCATTAAAATAACAAAAAAATTCCACATGAAGTGCAACATTAACAAGAGGGCAAATTTGTATTCTCTGGGTGTGGTCCATAACTAACACTGGCGTGAAACGAAAGTGAAACTTCACATGCTTTCAATGTCCAACTCCCAGGTTCTGTTCCTCTATTATACAGCGTGTGTTTGAGACAGACAGACAGAGAGAGTAAGTGTAAGTGTTTGAGAACTACCAGACATACGCGGTTGTCTTTCACCTGAACCCGAAGTGATCCCAAACAGGACTGTAATGATGGTGGAGGCTCCTCTGTCTCTTCCTTCCAGGTTCACCTCATATTTAATGTTTTTTTTTTTTTTCTACCTTATATCAGCTGCTATTACGTGTCAATGTGCGCTCCTTCAATATGTCCATGTGGAACTTGCACGGATTTAAAGTTCTACATCGAACAACGTCTTTAGTTACCTTTTCTTTTTCTCAACATACTGTGCTGTTTCGGTACAGCTGGGTACCGAACCGAACAGGTGCGTACTGAAACGGTTCGGTTCAGTATGCGTACCTTTACAGGCCTAGTATCGACTGTAGAATACCTTGTCGTCATAGCGACACTTTTACATTTCTTCAGCTTCTCCCGGTATTGCATGAAGGTCCTTTGGTAACCATGTGCTGTCATGTGCTCTGAGACTTACTGATAAACTCACTCGTTGCATGTTGCCCCGTCAAGCTCATGCTGAATCTTTTCATCGGCCAACAAGGACAGAAATGTCTGAACCTCCTCGACCGGGCATGATGTCGTTTTGTGGGCTGTCATCATGGATGTATTTTGCCTACCGGTCCAATTTCCAAATCTGGTTTGTTAAAAATGGTGGGCTACACATTGATGATGCAGTGACAACTCTCTGACTCATCAGTGGTCTGCAGTGTTTACATGTCACATATTAGTGTCTCTTCACCCATTTTGGAACCTCGACTGATCAGATACTGAAAACATAGAACCAAGTACCAAACGCATAAAGGCTGAGTCCAGTCAATACCATAGAGTAGAAACGCGGCTTTAAATAACCTCATGTAATGACTTGAGAAATCCCTTAAAGTAATAATTAATTTATGTAGGCTAATGACAAAAGCTAATTTTGTTGCACAGCTACATTTTCATCTGCTGGTAAATTTAGGCGTTTACAAACCCCTGATAGTTCTAGTATTGTGTCTCTTTTTTGACTGGTGAACTTCGGCTTTTTTTTTCGACCTTGCATCCCTATCTCAACCTTGTAGACCAGGGGTGTCAAACTCATTTTAGGTCAGGGGCCACATTCAGCCCTATTTGATCTGCAGTGGGCTGGACCAGTAAAATAATAATATAATAACCTATAAATAATGACGACTCCAAATTTTTGTCTGAGTTTTAGTGTAAAAAGAAAACCATTTAATTATGAAAATACTTACTTTTATAAACTATCCACACAAAAAAAACCCTGAAAAAACTGAAATTTAAATTAAAAAACAAGAAAATTTAGTGCAATTTTAATAATATTATTCCTCAACTTATCATTTCTACATGTGCATTGTGGATCAGATCTACAAAGACAACAGTAACAATGGAAAATTTGTTAAAATTGTGCTTAATTTTCTTTAGACATTTCAGGTTGCTCATATTTGTTCAGGTTATTCACATTTAATTGTCTCAGGATAGTTTGTAAACATAAATATTTTCATAATTTGATGTTATTTTTTGCACTAAAACAAAGAAAAAAAAAGTTGTTAATTCTAGATTTTTTTGGCTAATTCAATTTTTTTTACTTAATTGAAGATTTTTTTTCTTAATTCAAGATTTTTTTTTTGCTAAATTTGAGATTTTTTTTGCTTAATTGAAGATTTTTTTTACCTAATTGAAGTTTTTTTTTTTTGCCTTAATTCAAGATTTTTTGCTAAATTTGAGATTTATTTTTTTTTTGCCTTAATTCAAGATTTTTTTTTACTTAATTGAAGATTTTTTTGGCTTAATTCAAGATTTTTTGCTAAATTTGAGATTTTTTTTTTTGGCTTAATTGAAGATTTTTTTTTTTTTTTTACTTAATTGAAGATTTTTTTTACTTTTTTTATTTTTTATTTTTTTTTGCTTAATTTAAGATTTTTTCCTTAATTCAAGCTAATTTTTTTTTTTTTTTTTTTTTTTTTTTTGCTTAATTCAATTCAAGACTGTGGAATTTTTGCACTCGGCAAAAACATCCCAGGGGCCGAACTGGACCCTTTGGCGGGCCGCTTTTGGCCTCCGGGCCACATGTTTGACACCCCTGTTGTAGACTATTGGTTCATTGGTGATTCATTTGCAGATTTTTGTTTGATCTCTTTATTTTTTCTCCTTTGCTGCAATAAGTGATAAGTGGCTTTTACAACCATCATAGATTCCTTAATACATTCACATCTTGAGCCCAATATTTGATATGTACCAGTTGTGTGGATGTCTGGTTTTATGAGTCCCCTGTGGAAAAGTTAATCCATGTATTTATACTAAAGCTATGGAACAGACATGACTCCTGACTGTTCTAATAAATATGGGGAAATGTAAACAGAACATTTGGGTGTGCATGCTCCATAGGAAAGGGGCCTCTTGACATATTGTACATTTATTATGTGTCCATATAAGGTAAAGTTCTTCAGTCATGTAAGCCTTGGGTATTTTCTACTCTAAATATATCTCACAAACCGTAGTCTTCGTCACAGTGGTCTGACTGTAAGGTTAGTCAAAGGTTCCACAATAAAACCCAAATGAAAAGTAGATGAAAAACCTACAACGACATATTAGGGCCACATACGAAAAAATAAAAACACTTTTGACAACTAGAATAAAGTTGTAAAATATCGAGATAAAAACCATAATTTTATAAAAATAAAGTCAAATACAAAAAGAGTCATCATTTTATGAGAATGAAGTCATAATATTATGAGAATAATGTCATTATATTTCGAGAATAAAGCCATAATATTACGAAAATAATGTGGTAATTTAAAAACAGGTGGGAAAATATTATAATTTATGAGAATAAAGTTGTACCCACTGGAGAACTTGGAACATTTTGTGAGTTTATACTTTCATTTGGGGTGAAATATTGACCCTATTAGCCAACCATTGACACACTATCATTAGTCAAAGGACTTTGAAGCCAGTTTGCACATGTTTGGGTTTGTTTCGTCATAAGAGCCGAATGGATTTAGAGGAAATTGCCTCTTTTGTGAAGAAGTGACTGATTGGAAGTGGTCGGTGGTTACATCACAACTTTATTCTTGTAAATTCTGATATTTTTCCTGCCTGCTTTTAAATTACGACATTATTCTCTTAAAAGTAATTCCTTACCTTACAATATTACTGTCTCAGAATTGTAATGTGTTACATGACCCCTGTATTACTTTTGAGCTACATATAGACTCTCGTCACAAACAGCGCATGCCCAGTAGAACCTCCCCAATATGGGGGGGGGGGGGGGGGCTCGGGAGGGCTACACATGCTCAGTAAGTAACGCTATGGTCAACAATGTTCATATCCCAGCAGGAACACTTGCATTTTTTTCAACATTTTACATGTTCAAACAGGGGGCGTGACACCGAGGTCGCCGGTAGATAAATCCGCAATTGATAAAGAATGCTAACTAGTCATAAAAACGTTAGCTTACCTTGTCATTGCTGATCACAGGGATCATGCTAACTAGCTTCTGTAAAGCAGGGTTAGGGTTAGTAATGGGCATACGTCCATTGGACAATGGAGTGTCTTCTGCTGTCTTCACCCATTGGCTGAACACCAACAGGAAATAGAACCTTACTGATGCATTTTTGGTTCTTAAGGTCTCACGGTCTTGCTGTTTTTTTTGTTTTTATTTCATTTGTGCAATAAAATTATGGCTGAAAAGCACTATTAATATTATGGCTCTATTCTCAAAACATGACAGGATTATTCTCCTGATATTACAACTTCATTCTTGAAAAATTATGCCTCTTTTTGTATTCGACTTTATTCTCCTAAAATTACAGGTTTTATCTTGATATTTTACAACTTTATTGTCGTAGTTACATGTCTTTTTATTTTTTCACGAGGTCCTAACACGCCATTGTGAAAATCAATTACAATCTACTGAATAACTTATTTTTAGACAATAGATCTTAAAAATCTTATTTCAAGAAATCTTACCAAGATAATTTTCAGGTTTTTTCTTTTTGCTTAATTCAAGCAAAAAAAACTTGCCAATGGAACAAGTGAAAATAAGTTCTTATATCTCACTGAAAAGTTACTCTTTAAGTGATTATGTCTTATTTTAAGTGTGATGAGATATTTTGATTAGAAATTAGAAAAATACACATAGTAAGATTTTGATTTTTGCAGTGTAAGATATGGTGCTGTATTTACATTTGACTGATTGATTGATTGATTGATTGATTGACATCTCAATATTTGTGATCATGAAACAAAACAGTGCATCATAGCTAACTCCTGGTTATGACTTAAGCAAAAAAAAAAAAAAAAAAATCTTGAATTAAGCAAAAAAAAAAAAAAAAAAAAAATCTGCCAATGGAACAAGCAAAAATTATCTTGTATTGTCTAGAAATAAGTTCTTATATCTGACTGAAAAGTTACTCTTTAGGTGATTATGTCTAATTTTAAGTGTGATGAGATTTTGACTAAAAGTGAGAAAAATACACTTTGTAAGATTTAGATTTTTGCAGTGTAATATATGGTGCTGTATTTACATTTGATTGATTGATTGATTGATTGATTGATTGGTTGATGGATTGATTGATTGATTGATTGATTGACATCTCAATATTTGTGATCATGAAACAAAACAGTGCATCATAGCTAACTAATGGTTATGACCTAAGCAAAAACAATAAATAAATAAATAAATAAATAAAAAATCTTGAATTAAGCAAAAAAACAAAAAATCTGCCAATGGAACAAGCCAAAATTATCTTGTATTGTCTAGAAATAAGTTCTTATATCTGACTGAAAAGTTACTCTTTAGGTGATTATGTCTAATTTTAAGTGTGATGAGATTTTGACTAAAACTGAGAAAAATACACTTGATAAGATTGAGATTTTTGCAGTGTACGATATGGTGCTGTATTTACGATTGATTGATTGATTGATTGACAACTCAATATTTGTGATCATGAAACAAAACAAACAGTGCATCATAGCTAACCCCTGGTTATGACTCAAGCAAAAAAAAAAAAATTAAAAAAAATCTTGAATTAAGAAAAAAAAACAAAAAATCTGCCAATGGAACGAGTGAAAATTATCTTGCATTGTCTAGAAATAAGCTCTTATATCTGACTGAAAAGTTACTCTTTAGGTGATTATGTCTAATTTTAAGTGTGATGGGATATTTTGACCAGAAGTGAGAAAAATACACTTTGTAAGATTTAGATTTTTGCAGTGTAATATATGGTGCTGTATTTACATTTGATTGATTGATTGATTGATTGATTGATTGGTTGATGGATTGATTGATTGATTGATTGATTGATTGATTGATTGATTGACATCTCAATATTTGTGATCATGAAACAAAACAGTGCATCATAGCTAACTAATGGTTATGACCTAAGCAAAAACAATAAATAAATAAATAAATAAATAAATAAAAAATCTTGAATTAAGCAAAAAAACAAAAAATCTGCCAATGGAACAAGCCAAAATTATCTTGTATTGTCTAGAAATAAGTTCTTATATCTGACTGAAAAGTTACTCTTTAGGTGATTATGTCTAATTTTAAGTGTGATGAGATTTTGACTAAAACTGAGAAAAATACACTTGATAAGATTGAGATTTTTGCAGTGTACGATATGGTGCTGTATTTACGATTGATTGATTGATTGATTGATTGATTGACATCTCAATATTTGTGATCATGAAACAAAACAGTGCATCATAGCTAACTCCTGGTTATGACTTAAGCAAAAAAAAAAAAAAAAATTAAAAAAAAAATCTTGAATTAAGCAAAAAAAAAAAAAAAAAATCTGCCAATGGAACAAGCAAAAATTATCTTGTATTGTCTAGAAATAAGTTCTTATATCTGACTGAAAAGTTACTCTTTAGGTGATTATGTCTAATTTTAAGTGTGATGAGATTTTGACTAAAAGTGAGAAAAATACACTTTGTAAGATTTAGATTTTTGCAGTGTAATATATGGTGCTGTATTTACATTTGATTGATTGATTGATTGATTGATTGATTGGTTGATTGATTGATTGATTGATTGATTGATTGATTGACATCTCAATATTTGTGATCATGAAACAAAACAGTGCATCATAGCTAACTAATGGTTATGACCTAAGCAAAAACAATAAATAAATAAATAAATAAATAAAAAATCTTGAATTAAGCAAAAAAACAAAAAATCTGCCAATGGAACAAGCCAAAATGATCTTGTATTGTCTAGAAATAAGTTCTTATATCTGACTGAAAAGTTACTCTTTAGGTGATTATGTCTAATTTTAAGTGTGATGAGATTTTGACTAAAACTGAGAAAAATACACTTGATAAGATTGAGATTTTTGCAGTGTACGATATGGTGCTGTATTTACGATTGATTGATTGATTGATTGATTGACAACTCAATATTTGTGATCATGAAACAAAACAAACAGTGCATCATAGCTAACCCCTGGTTATGACTCAAGCAAAAAAAATAAATTAAAAAAAATCTTGAATTAAGCAAAAAAAAACAAAAAATCTGCCAATGGAACGAGTGAAAATTATCTTGCATTGTCTAGAAATAAGTTCTTATATCTGACTGAAAAGTTACTCTTTAGGTGATTATGTCTAATTTTAAGTGTGATGGGATATTTTGACCAGAAGTGAGAAAAATACACTTGGTAAGATTTAGATTTTTGCAGTGTGGTGCAGAGGTTGCTCTTGGTGAATATATCCTCTCTCTTTCTTTGCTTCAAACACAGTCTACTAAAGGTCAGCTTTTTCATATTCAAAAACCTGTTGACATCCTGATATCCTGTAGAAATATTCAACGGTAGGTGCGTTTTCACCTTCTAAGCCAGAAAATGTGGACTTTTCTTTGAGCATGCATCTTTATCATGCGTTGCAACCTATTTTAAAATCTGCAAAGGAGACGATACTTCCTCATAAAAGGGGAATTATGTATTATCGTGTCACACATCTTATGGGGAAAAAGGCTCAGTTCATAAAAAGGAATCATCGAGAATATCCGTTTAAAAAATGGAATCTGCCGTTTATATGACCCAATATATTATTAATAGAATAGTAGTGGAACATTAGTGTGCATGTCACAGTGTATTTAATACTGACAGACTTCCAATACAGAGTACAATACAAGCCTGACATTCCAGTAACTGAACCCCCTCTCAGTGTCTCTGTAATGGTTACCATGGTTACGACATCATCCTCCCCATGATACTATATGACCGCTTAAGAGATTGAATTCTTGATGAGTGCGTGAATCCAATCATCAGTTTTAGCGGTCTGAATTCATGGTAAAATCACCATCGCAAAGCCCTGTGGTTGGTCTGCTTTGCATTCATATCACAAACTGCACCGCACGAAAGGACGTCTGGTCCTTCAGAGCACGCCACAGTACGAACCACAGCCTACACAGGCAAAAATACACAGTTAAACAACAGGTTTACAAATGCACCTTACTTTTTCTAATAGGGCTGATCACACAGTATATTTCCAGGATGCTGGACATTAGTTCTGTTTTTCAGTGATCGTTCATGCTGACATGTAATCAGGCCACCTTAAGCACTTACTGTTGGCTCTAAAATCCACAGCTGTTTGCTCGCTTTCTGTGATGAACCCTCAGCAGTGTTTTTTACTCATACAGTACTGAAAAAAAACAGCTATTTATTAGATTAACAAAATGAATAACTAGGGCTGTCTCTATGCACTACATTTTCAGTATGTGAATAAAACAAATACAAAGCGTGAACACTTCTGCTCTCTCTATATGCAAATAAACAAGCTCACCTGAAGCCTAAACATATTGTAAGCATTCATTTGTAGATTAACAGACTGGCTTTGTAATTTTCCTTTTAAAATGTAATGCAGTGTGTAGCTCAAACAGCAGCACGCAGCTTTTAAAGTGGAATGTTTTTCTGCCTATTAACTGTGTGACATGAAACACTCAATACACCCTAATTGTCAATATAACAACATTGACTATTGTATTTGTTTTACTGGTTCTTGAAATAGGACTTGGTGACGATTGAAAAATGAACGTGTACATGAATTTCTCTATATTATTATTTATCTGTGAGGAGGAAAAAATGGTGCCGTGTGGTTCCATGAAACTCAAGCACCACTGCACACATGAAACTGGAATATATGTATACAGGGTGCAAATTGTTGGGGGGTGAGGGGATCAAACCCCCCCTCCCCCCTCTCTGGTTTTTACATCCCTACTTCTGCTCAGTGAATTTCATCCTGGGGGGGGCAACCAACCAATGTAAATACCAGACAGGTTGTGTCAATTTTCTCCCACCTATATCCTACATTACTCCACTAATGTTCACCTGAACTGAACTGTCAGCAGTCTCAGAATTCACGAATGTCCCCATGCACTGAGGCGCCATATTCATGGGGCCCAGCGTGTAAGCCCGGATAAGTAGAGTTTACTGAAAAAATCTGAGGCAAGTGATTGCACTTAAATGATTTGAGTACTGATCGACTAATCAATTGGTTTAAGTAGGTTCAACTTTAATGCTAAAAGTATTGAACTTAAACTATTAAGTAGAAAACACTATAAGACAAGTTATTTGTATTTTACATCTGTTGTAAAACCAACCCCACTATCCAACCATTCAACTCAGCATTTTAAGTTACACTGACTAATTTTCTCAATTGCAGCCAGATTAATTTATCATTGATTAAACAACTTTTTTTTACGTTAATCAAAGTCAAAATCTTATTCCTTATCAAAGTAGTTATGAAATTAGTCAACTTAATATATTGTAGAATGAGTGGAAGTTAGTTCAGTGTCATTTGCCAGTACAGGAAGTGCGCTTAAATTGACAAGACATTAAGATTTCCATTGCACAATAGCAATCTTAGATGAACAGTAAAGCCATAGTTCTTCCTCTGGCTCTGACTCATGGTGCAGCTCTACAAAAATACAAAAACAAACACAAAAAGGCCAATAAACACTGCCATACACACATTAAATCCAAATTAACACTAACACCACAACCCCGCTGAACCCCTGCACAGAAAAATAACACATTTTCAACAACATGCCCAATACCCACAATGCAATGCGAAGATAAAAAGGTGTGGTCATGACTAAAACTTAGTGATTCAATTCCATTCAACTTAAACTTTTTCATACTTTCAACTATATCTACAAATTAGTAGAATATACTTAACATTTTATAGTAACATCATAAAACTTAAATCATTTAAGTGCATTGTAATTAAAGCATTTTAGTAAATACAAATTCTGGACTTACAGTGTAGAAGTAGTGAAAATTTTGTGTAAGATCCGCTGTATAATAGAGGAATAGAACCCGGGAGTTGGACGTCAAAAGTATGTAAAGTTTACCTTTCGTTGGTTACGTTTGCAATGGACCGCACCCCCACGTATATAACTCCTTCACCCCACCCCACCCCACCCCACCCGAGAAAAACAAAACACCCCCCCCTCTGTTTATTTTACACATTGCACCCTGTATGTATATGTATGTACACACACTCATATATATTAGGGGTGTAACGGTGCACTTGTTTGTACCAAACCATTTTTCTTTGGGGTCTTCAATGCAATATGGATGTGTACTGCAGTGTTTCCCAACCTTTTATAGCCGTGGCACATGTTTTACATTAGAAAAATCACAAGGTACACCACCAAACAAAAATGTCCCAAAAAGTATATTTATTGAAATATAATGCAAATCTAGTCTAGCCTCAATTTACTTACTCAGTGTGAAACCTGGGCCTGTTTGGTTGAACACAAAGCTGATATTCTTGCAGGAATTGAAGAAAGACGTGGGGCGTTTGGAACAAGAAAGCTGACAGGGGTGCGTCAGTGACCCGATTCGTGGGGCCCGCAGGTCCCACATCACTAGTGAGGGGGGCTTTATCAACAGAACGCACCCCATCAGGGCCAATTCATTTTCATTTTCATTTTGCAAAGGGAAACTGTTGTTGTAGAGTGGATCACTGGTGCATGCAGTTGTACATATCTACAGGGGTTGGACAAAATAATGGAAACACCTTAAAAAATCAACAAAATACAATTTAATATGGTGTAGGTCCACCTTTTGCGGCAATTACAGCCTCAATTCTCTGAGGTATTGATTCATACAACTTGTGAATTCTTTCCAAAGAAATTTTAAGCCATTCCTCAGTTAGAATACCCTCCAACTCTTTTAGAGATGATGGCGGTGGAAATCGACGTCTTACTTGAATCTCTAAAACTGACCATAAATGCTCAATAATGTTGAGGTCTGGGGACTGTGCCGGCCATACGAGATGCTCAACTTCATTATAATAATAATAATAATACATTTTATTTATAAGCGCCTTTCAAGACACCCAAGGACACTGTACAACAAGATAAAACAAACAATCCATAAAATACAAAGAAATAAACAGATTAAAACAAATAATTACTATATATAGAAATGAAGTAGTAGAATGGAGATTAGAGCTTATGGGGGGTAGGCAATTCTGAACAGGTGAGTTTTGAGTCTGGATTTGAATGTGGGGAGAGAGTCACAGTTACGGATGGATGGTGGGAGGGAGTTCCAGAGCTGAGGAGCAGAGTGGCTGAAGGCTCGGCCTCCCATGGTGCTGAGACGGATAGGGGGCACGGTGAGGTGGATAGAGGAGGAGGACCTGAGGGAACGGACTGGAGTGGCGACATGGAGGAGGTCTGACAGGTACTGAGGGGCGAGATTGTGAATGGATTTAAATGTGTACAGGAGGAGTTTGAATGTTCCATTAGAATGTTCCTCATGCCATTCTTTAACAATTCTAGCTGTATGGATTGGGGCATTATCATCTTGAGATGAAGGTGTTTCCATTATTTTGTCCAACCCCTGTATATCACGCCACTGGCTTACAGTAGCAAACAGGTGAAATTGGATAATCTTCAACGGCACACCTGATGATTTCTCACAGCACACTTAAGTGCCGTGGCACAGTGGTTGGGAAACACTGGTCTACTGAACAAATACATGTAGCCTATGTGAAGAACACAAACACTCACTCTGAGTTTCCACACGAACCTTGAAGTGGTACACACAGTATGAGCAGGGTGGACAGACGTCTAAGCGGTCCATGCACCATACACATGCTGAATGTGAACCAGCATGGCAGCTCAGAGCAGCATCACAGGTACAAAGCCAGAGCTGGAAGACCCCGCATCTTCTCCAAGGTGTCCGATTTGGGAGCTTTTCCGATTCCCTGTCACTTATGTCAGTGGTGTGCTGGCATTGTTTCCTGAAGATCAGTTATCAGTTAAGTTTTTTTTTTTAATGACATTGATCCCCTTCACTGTTCCGAAAATGTTTCGAATATATGTCGAACTGAAGACCCCTGCACCGAAAACGTATTGAACTGAAATTTACGGTAGTGTTACACCCCTAATATACACTACCAGTCAAAAGTTTGAACACACCATCTCATTTAAATGACAAGAAATGGACCGCAGATGGCCAATAAATGCTCAGGATCACTGGAAACTCCTTTAAGACTATTGGAAAACATTTCAGGTGACTACCTCACGAAGCTCAATGAGAGAATGCCAAGAATGTGCAAAGCAGTAATAAAAGCAAAGTGTGGCTATTTTTAAGAATCTAAAATATAAAACATGTTTTGAGTTATGTCACACTTTTTTTAAACTACATAATTCCATATGTGTTCATTCAGAGTTTTGATGTCTTCAGTCAGAATCAACAATGTAAATAGTCATGAAAATAAAGAAAAACCAGGTGAGTCCAAACTTATGACTGCCTTTCATTCCATGTTGACATATGCATGTGTATCCCCGACCACTGCTGGTTATAGTCTGAACATCAAATCTGAATGCAGTTAGTGCAGCTTAATGATCTGATCACTCACAGCTTTAAAAGGGCCCCAGACACTACCAAAAAATTAGGTTGCCAAGAACTGCAACTCAATATACTGTTTTATTGCATCAGGATTGCCTATCAGTAGAGCTATTTTCCTGCCATTATGGGACCAAAGTTGGCTAAAAAGCACCATGGTTTTGTTTTCTTGCTGCAATCTCTGTATATGTACATTCTTTATTACTGTCAAACAATATTTATTGACATATTGATAAGAAGTTAACCTTAATTTTTCGCTCACTGGCTACATTAGTGTGTATCTGCACAGCTTCCCCATTTTGGTGTGAATGTGGTTGTCAAAAACCAACCTGAGTTTGGCTTCTTTAGCTTCCATTCTCTTTGACACTTCTCGAGGTGTAAATTTCCTCAGCTCCTCAGAACAAATTTGCACCTAGCAGTTTCTAGCTGTGGCAACCTGGCAACTTTACCTACCACTGGCAACTGCACCTTTTGCTAACTGATACCTGTCCGGCAAGATTTCATCCATTATTACCTCCGGCCAGGAACGGCGGAGGTTATGTTTTCATCAGGGTTTGTCTGTTTGTTAGCAAGATAACTCAAAAAGTTCTGGACAGATTTTGATGAAATTTTCAGGAAATGTTGATACTGGTACAAGGAACAAATGATTATATTTTGGTGGTGGTGGGGGTGGGTGGGGCTGATCTGCCTTGGCGGAGGTATGCGCTCTCCGAGTGCTTTTCTAGTTAGAAAATGCAAACAGCAGGTAAACTTGCCTTTAAACTTATCTTTAAATTACTGACAAAACAACTATTCAAATGAGAGTTGGCATGATTTACCTAAAGCTTATGATTATGGGATATATTTGCTGGATTGCTGTTGAATCCTTGCATACTGTAATATTCACACATATTTGGTTTCATACTGGAGTAACAGTGTACTAAGTCACATGTAATGGAATTTCAGATGCACTGCATTGCACATTCTTGCTGCAGGATGAAGCTTTAAAATGCAAGTTTATGCAAATGCCAGCAATGAGATAAACTTATGTTTGTGCTGTATATGACACTGGCACTTGATTATTCATTCGGTCACAGGACTTAGCTACTCAGATCATGTCTAATGTAGACAGACACGGGATTCTTTTGAGTCAAACCTTCAAAGCCTGGGTCTCAGGGAAAAAAAAAAATCTCATTTTTGCTACAAATCCTTGTGATCAATCATTCCTTTCGCCCGTCTGTCTCTTATCTTCTCCCATTTGTCTGGGGTCTATTTTGCCCCATCCATCCACAAACCACCATATAAAGCTGACTTTTCTGACTGCCTCATCGCACAACATTGGTGCACTCTCTGTCTCGCCCGAGGTCAGCTCAGGGAATGAGATGGCGTTGTGAAGATAGTGGAAAAATGTCACCCGGGAATGAAATATTGATGGACAGAAAGGCCTTGCCTCTATCCCTTGGCCTTGAGCTCAGAGTGAGAGTCACGCAGTCGATGGGCAACGAAGAGGAAAGCCAAAACAAACACACTAATCCGTAGGAAAGGAGACAGACGGAGAGCAATGTGGGAACGCCGCAATCCTGTCCATCCTTTTCCTCTGAGGTATTGTTATCTTCTCCCTCCCTCTAAGCAAACCATAATCAGATTCACTTGCACTTCACTTGATGTGGTTTATTTGCAGCCAAGGCCATCCAGGCTTAACATATGATCCCCCTCTGGCAAATAAGGAATCAATACAATGTAAATAAAGAAAGAGAAAATGAATCTGTGTGTGTGAATTTGCATAACAAGATGCAAGGTAAAAGCAGGCTGCAACATGCCAGCCTCGTTTAAACCTCAACTGTCTGCGGCTGTTTCACTGACTTGATTACAAAGCAGGAGAAACGACGCATGTCATTGTTTCTGCAGTTGAATTAAAGCCGAGCTGTTGTTTTTCGCACTCCGAACTCACCAAGATGTCATTGATGTCAAGTGGCGTCGAAGTGCAGTTTTTGTATATTCGGAATGTACAGAGTGAAGTGCAGGGCAGGTAATGTAGGCGGTTTACCAAGCTGTCACTCAACTTATTGTATAATTCAAAAGGAAATAATGACTATGCCACATTGGTACTGCATTTGTCATTCCATGGAACAAGCAGGCAATAAAGCCTTATGGTTATTGCTGTGATAAAAATAAATCAAGCCTCATTAGCACCAGTTCCAGAAAGCTGTGTTCACTGCAAAACACTCCTCAAAACCAGTGATCATTGTAGACAAATACAACCAGCAATTTGACTTTACTTCATTCATGCCCGCACCTTGTGAATTAACAGAACAGGTCTTTTTTTTCTCCGCCAGAAGACATAGTTCATATTATGGAATACTCACCATTGATCCATTTGACTTCGGGGTCATGGGCTCTGAACTCTGGTTTGAACAGATCCTCCACAGTCAGTTTGGTATCACTTCCAGCTTGATTGTCATCTGTAAAAGCAAACCACAAGGTACTAAATTGCATTGAAGTACATTTGGATTTTTTCATCATAGGCTCTCTATCAAAGACTGTACAGAAACAGTCTCCCTTCGGTTTGTACAAGTGATTGTATTTTGGATGAAAGTGCAGAATTAATGCTGACCACTAGCAGACAAAGATCTACAAACATGTGAATCACATTTGTCTTATTAATGTAACTCATTAACCACAACTACAGTTGAGTTAGAATGTCTGTTAGGGAAAACTAGTTTCATTCAATAAACCAGGGGTGTCAAACTCATTTTAGTTCAGGGGCCACATTCACCCCAATATGATCTCAAGTGGGCTGGACCAGGAGAATAACAGTGAAAAAAGTAAAATTACATCATGATAATGTTTATATCTACATTGTTTCCTTAAAAATCTGAATAACGTGAACAACTTGAAACGTCTTAAGAAAAACAAGTGTAGTTTTAACAATATTCTGCCTCAGTTTATCATTTACACATGTGCATTACAACTTACATTAGAATTACAAATACACAAAACATTTAGTAACAGGTAGAATATTGAAAAAAATTACATTTACTTTTCTCAAGACGTTTCACGTTGTTGATGTTTCTTCAGGTTATTCACATTTTTTGTAAAAGGATAGTTTGTTAATGGAAACATTTTCATGTAATTTTACTTTTTTTTTACACTAAAACAAAGTTTAAATCTGTAGTTGCCATTATTTATAGGTAACTATGACAGTATTTTTCTGGTCTGACCCAAATGAGATCTAATCGGTTTATATGTGTATGTATGGAACCTGTATGTATGTATGTATGGAAGTGTAAAGGGATTTTTACACTAGTGATTGTTAATGTCTTCGGTGTAATTTTTGCATTTCACAAATTCATCCTACGGGCCAGATTGGACCCTTGGATTTGGTCCCCGGGCTGCATGTTTGACACCTGTGCAATAAACAGAAGATCTGATCTTCTGAACCCGCTTTATTTTCACTAGGGTCAGGGGGGTCGCTTGGAGCCTATCCCGTGCCATCAGGGGGTACAATAAAACACTTGGGAGGGGAGGGAGGGCGGTGTTGAGGATGGTGGAGAGGTGAGAGGGATGGAGATGCTGATGAGGATGAGGATGATAATGACAATGATGATGATGACAATGACGATGATGATGATGATGATGACGATGACTGTACCTTAGTACTGGCTAGTGCCTCTGGTCTTACTACCTTGTGTGTTTTTATTGTATTTTTATTGTGTGGTTTTTATTGTGTAGGCTAGCTATTTATTTTTCTGTTTGTGCCCTGAACTAAAACGAGTTCAACACCCTTGACTGTTAATATCTTCTGTGTAGTTTTTGGACTTTGCAAATTCGTCCTGCGGGCCAGATTGGAATCTTTGGGCAGGCCGGTTATGGACCACGGTAGTGTTGTAGTCAAGACTGGCTAGACCACAGGTGTCAAACATGCGGCCCGGGGGCCAAATCCCGCCCGCCAAAGGGTCCAGTCTGGCCCATGGGATGAATTTGTGAAATGCAAAGATTACACTGAAGATATTAACAATCCTTTTAGTTCAGGTTCCACAGTCAGACCAATTCAATCTCAAGTGGGCCGGACCAGTAAAATACTATCATAATAACATATAAATAATGACAACTCCAAATTTTTCTCTTTGGAAATGTGAATATTTTCATGTATTTACACTAAAACAACAGATAATTTCGCAAAAAATTTGAATAACCTGAACAAATATGAAGAACCTGACCTGTCTTAAGAGAAGTAAGAACAATTTTAACAATATTCTGTGTGTTACTAAATGTTTTGTGCATTTGTAGATCCACTATGATCTGTAAGTTATAATGTATATGTCTAAATGACAAACTGAGGCGGAATATTGTTAAAATTACACTTATTTTTTCAGTTTGTTCATGTTATTCACATCTTTTGAAAGGATAGTTTGTAGATGTAAACCTTTTTATAATGTAAATTTACTTTTTTCGTGCTAAAACATAGAGAAAAGTTTGGAGTTGACCTTGCTTATATATTATTATGTTATTATTTTACTGGTTCGGCCCATTTCAGATCAAATTTAGCTGAATGTGGCCCCTGAACTAAAATGAGTTTGACACCCTTGGGCTAGACCGAGACCAAGATACTGCCCAGACCGAAGGGTATCGAGGCCAAGACAAGACCGAGACCAAATGAGTTGAGTGTGTGACAAGACAAAGACCACAAAAAATTGGTCTTGAGACCGGTTTACATCACTAGCCCATGGGCCGCATGTTTGACACCCCTGCTCTAGATGGACAACATAGTAAACATTTAGGAACAGGCTCGTGAGAACAAAGATATTTAAATAATACTATATGTAATACTACAATACTATAAATATAACACAGAAAATGGTCCATAGTAAGGGGTGGAATTTAGTGTATATATACCGACAACCTGGTTACACACCAAACACAGATTTGAACACTTAAAGACGATAATTTGGGTGAAACCTACCAACCTTGGTATTGGAGACATTATTACCCTTTGCCTTGCACCCCATGAGGTTTTAACTTTGGAAAACATATGAACCGTGGAAAAGGAGAGAGATAATTTTTTGATCCTAGTTGAATTGTGCCACCATGCCACCACAAAATATGATGTTTTTCAACTAAAAGATCATTTTACAGGTCAAGAAAGTTGCAGTTTGCGTTAGAGACAGTAAATCAATATTTAGCTACTGTCGAGTAGAAATGACTCAGTGGACTGCATCTATTGTCTCATGAAAGTCACTGTGTCACCAAGAGTAAAACAACTGTTTCCTCAGTGTTTTTCACCATGTTCTTCAAGAGTGAGGTGGAAAAGTATTATAAGATGTGAAAATAACTACAGGTTTGATAATGTTGAAGGACTTTGCAGATTATGAGAGAAAGCCACGATAATGTCAGTTTTACAACATACACTATTTCTTCACCATTGACTGAAACACTGAAAGATAGTTTAATGTGAAATGAGAGACAGTAATACACACCTGTCAATAAAAAAACAACACAACAGACATCAAAACCATACTATTCAGTCTAAAATGTTATTAATGGGGCAGTAATTTAAACTTCTGAGGTAATCTTCTTAGAAGTTTAGTGTATAGTGTAGTTTAGTGTGAAGTTTAGGCTATGGGGACCAGGCATTCTTGGCCCCTTGCTCTCCATAAGCTTTGTTTTCCATGAAGGTATGCCCTTGTATCTCAAATAGAGATAAAACATTCCTAAAAGTTTTGTGCGCTGGGACAGACTACTGACAGTGTAAACAACCCAGAACTACATTTTATACATTGAGCTGAGTGGAGTGGAAGTGAAAGACGGTATCAGGAAGTATCAGGAAACTGTGGCATCTTGATGCATTTCATCACTGCCAAGACAAACACTCAAACATCAGGATAGAGGTAAACCTGAGACAGGTGGATGAATATATCAGGCACTGCAGTAACACTATTATGCTTTAGTTTGTTTGGAAGGGCCTTAGTCATGCTAACACATAGCCTCACAACCCAAACACATAACATCTTTAACCCTGTAAAGCCTGAACCAGTAAATCACTGACAGAAAATTCCATTTCTTTGAAACTGAAGCCTTTATTGGTCCTTCTGAAGAACCTTTTTTTTTTTTTTTTTTTTTTCAAATATCAGTTCCCATGTATGAGTTTCAATTTTGTATCATATTTGATACATCAGGTCTGAGTGCTCAAATATTACTCTTTTTGAACAAACAAAAACATAATATAAGACAAGCATGTCTAACAAATTGGTCATTCCTTTTCAAAATTGGCAAAGTTCTGCCTCCTTCCTCATTAATGACAATGGCCAGATGCCGATTCACCCCGTACCCCTCCCCCTTACCCCTACCCCTTGGCCCTTGCACTTGACACTACCCCTTGAAACGGAGCTGCAAGGGGTAGGGGTTGAAACATTCTCCTATGAAATGGGACAACCCTTCAAGACCTGTTAAATCAGCAGTCATCAATGCCGCTATAAACAGATGCGAAAACTTTGTTTCCAAAAGTATTCCCCATGCCGTCAGCAGCTGTAACTGTCTCTGTTCCATGGGCTTTGGTCATGTTTTTGCAGCTATCAACTATAAACTGCAGAAATGTGATCTATAACGCATTGAAACGGCATTAAACGGTCGATCAAATGATTAAGCTGTTTATGAAGAAAATACGTACATTTGTGTGTTTCTTTCATCACACCAATGATTCGAACAGAATTATGATGGGAAATTTCTCCTACCCCTCCGTTTGTAGTGTGGTCCTGGAAAATCTCCATTTCAAGGGCTATACAGTCCTCCACCTTAGCCCTTTCCCTCCGTCTAATCAAGAATCGGGACAACACTACCCCTTCACATGTATGTGCAAAATGGAGGGGGAGGGGCCAAGGGGTGAATTGGGATTGAGCCAATCTTGTAGTGTCACTGGAAAGGCCTCTGGTGAATGAATTCCTCCCCCCTGGTGGATTATCTGTGTATTTCATGTATCTAATTGTATACATCAGGTTTTTCAAGAAAAAAAATATCATCCAGATCATGTAAAGGGCTTCAAAACTCATGTATCAAATACAATACATTTGGCATTATAGGGTTAACTGCTAACTTCTTTCCATCTTTGCTTTAGTTTAATCCACTACACCCAAACTTCCATGCATTTCCCTCAGAACCTTGAAAAAGACTTCATATGTTTTCTTTTTCTTGAATGTGCGTATATGTTACAAATAAGGCTGAGAAATCGCATGAATTTACCACAAGAGTTTTCAGACTGAATTTGGCCAAATACTGTAGTACCCACAGGGTGCTAAATTAACTATGTAACATTATCTTATTATTAATACATTTTATCAGTGCGCCAACATTTGGTTTCATATCAGTACTGGTTACTTTCCCAGTGATTGTGGCGTTCAGAATACAATACAGTGCAATCTGTCTCTATTCTGTAGCTTTATTACTTGGCCATCGTTTAAAATCAACCTCTTCCAGCATTCACTGACCCTGGGATTATAACTGTTCCAATTTAGAGGCTTTCCAGCATCAACACATCTGAAACAAAAAGTCACTGGTGATCAGCAATGCCTCATTTTAGAAGTGGGAGGGCCAATGGGGTTGTTGAATTGAATGACTGTCAGGTGTACATAATTTTGTCACACTGTAGCCTAATGTTGGTGCATATTTTTAATTACAATCATCAGATGAAATGGAAAAGTAGCCTTTGCTACAAGAGCCTGTCTTTTGAAAACGGAAATAAGAACACGTAACGAACTGGGGGCGACACGGTAGTGCAGTGGTAGCACTCGTGCCTCACAGCAAGAAGGTCCTGGGTTCGATTCCAACACCAGTCGAGGGGGGTGGGACCTTTGTGTGTGGAGTTTGCATGTTCTCCCCGTGTCTGCGTGGGTTCTCTCCGGGTACTCCGGCTTCCTCCCACTGTCCAAACACATGTACTGATATGTTCACTGGTTAATCTAAATAGCCCATAGGTGTGAATGTGACAGTGATTGTTTGTCTCTATATGTCAGCCCTGCCCTGCCTTCGCCCCTATGTAGCTCCAGTGACCCCCGTGACCCTAGTGAGGATAAAGCAGGTTTAGAAAATGAATGTAACAAACTGCAGCACTCATGAATATGAAGTTAGTTTTTTTCCACACAGAGGGGTGGCTAGGTATTTCTCTGTTGTTGTTTATCAGTATGTTTAAAGTGTTTATTAGTGACATAAATAGCATCTCTCTGTATGTTGCTCTAAATGGTGAATGACAACTTTTAAGTCCATGGACATGACAGAAAACCCTCCACATCAGTGCTTATAAAGCCAGCTCAGGAGTCCAGTCACAACACCGTGGAAAGTGGTGTGTGTGTGTGTGTGTGTGTGTGTGCGCACTGTAAAAAAAAAAAAAAAAAGTTAAAAAAACTGTATTATTCTGGCAGCAGGGGTGCCGAAAAAATAATGTTAAATAACGGAAAATAACCATCTCATAAAAATAAGGTAATTTTCCATAATTAAAATACAGTTTTTTGCCCTAACTTTACATGAGATTTTGCTTTTTTTTGTTTACTTTTTAATGTTTAATAAAGAATATTTCCATGTATTAAAACAATCAAATTACCTATATATATATATATATATATATATATATATATATATACATATATAATTTTCAATGAGACTCAGTTGTACAATCCATTGATAAAAACTTTATTTGGACAGTTTATCAATGCTTATACATGCTATACATTCACAAGATACATTTATTCAACATTTTTGTTGTGAAACCTCCCATAATTACACAAGATATTTGTCAATTAACAAAAAGTCTTGTCAAATTTACTGAACAAATACTTCTTTTACGGTTAATTGTCAGTAATTTCATGTCATTGTTTTATATGTATATATATATATATATATATATATATATATATATATATATATATATATATATATATATATATTTTTTTTTTTTTTTTTTTTTTTTTTTACATTTTTAATTACAGATTTTTTTTACAGTGTATGTGTGTGAGTGTGCAGTGCTAGAACCCATAATGTTCGGTCTCCACTGCAAGAGAGAGAGAGAGAGAGAGGGAGAGAGAGAGAGAGAGAGAGAGAGTGAGAGAAAGAGCAGTTGCAGGCTGCGAGTCACACGAACAGTGACGCACACACAGAGACAGAGGGGTGGGGGTGGGGGGGAGTGGTCTCTCAGTCACTCTCAGTCTCAGCCTCTCAGCACAGTCGGGTCCTGGCCTAATGGTTATGTGCAACTGGTGGAACCGGGCATGGGGGGCAGGCTTGTAAAGAGGGGGGACCGGTGGCCCCCTGCACCCGCCCCCACCCCCCCACCCCCATCCCATTCTGGTTCTGGTTCTGGTTCCAATGCTGGTGATACATTAGCATGTGTGGTAAACCACTTTACTGGCAAAGCATTTAAACACAGGTTGAGCAGATGCAGCAACAGAAAAATAGAAAAAAAGTACGAGCTATGGAAAAGTAGAAGTAAGCAATTCTGGGAGATGCTGGGAAATGTATCAACGTTTATCTGACTGAGTCACTGCAAATAAAATACAAAACTGCAGTTTATTTTAGATTTTCATTCTCCTAATTTGTTTATTACATTGTCTTCTTTATTACATTTTTTTTTTTTTCCTAAACGGTACATGTCATTGTTACCGTTTGACATCTACTGTCTTTGTGAATGACAATCTCCCTCAAATGATCTCTCATGTGTGAGTAATGGAGCTTTTTACAGATTTATTTGAGCTCTGTTACCAAGTGTCATCATTATATAAGTACCTACCACAGAATGACATATGCACAAATCTTTTTATGATATTGCCATTTTAAAAAGTCATTAGTGTACGTGTTTAATGTAAAGTGGTTTTGCTAATACAGTATAATTTTATCTGAAATAGTAAATTTATGAGAGCGGAATGATGATTGGTTAGACTGAACATCAGTAATCTTACACTTATACAGTGTCAGTCTGGTTTATATTAACACATAGTTCACTACAGAACACAGAAAACACACCCAGTGCAAAGTGAGTGAACACTGGAATTACTTCAACCTTCCCATTATTATAACAGTGTAAATCAGGGCTCTCAAACTCATTTTCTTTCTGGGGTCACATTCCGTCCGATTTGATCTCCAGTAAAATAATAACATAATAACCTGTAAATAATGACAACTCCAAATTTCTGTTTTTGTTTTAGTGCAAAAACCTCCATTAAATTATAAAAATACTTACTTTTAGAAACTACCCAAACAAAAAAGATGTGAATAACCTGAAAAAACTGACATTTCTTAAGAAAAATATGTGCAATTTCAACAATATTATGCCTCAACTTAACATTTATACACATGGATCTAAAGACACTAAACACTGAGTAAGATGCAAATTGTTAAAATTTTGCTTAATTTTCTTTAGACATTTCAAGTTGTTCATATTTGTTCAGGTTATTCACATTTTATGTAACAGAATAGTTTGTAAATGTAAATATTTTCAGACTTTAAAGTTATTTTTTGCACTAAAACAAACACAAAAATTTGAAGTTGTCCTTATTTATTGGCATAATGTGATATTATTTTTTTCATATGAAACCCAGAAGAAAATATGGAGTCATTATTTTTTGTAGGTTATTATGCTATTATGTTATGATGCTATTATGAGTTCCACAGCCTTGACTGTGGAATTTTTTGCACTTTGCAAATTCATCCTATGGGCCGGATTGGAACCTTTGGTGGGCCGCATTTGGCCCCCGGGCCGCATGTTTGACACCCCTGGTGTAAATGATTGTAGCTGCACAGATGTACGCTATACAGAAACAGGCACAGGCTACCACCACCACCACTATAATACTAGCAAATTAGACTATTGGTATTATTATTATATATTTTTGTGTTGTTATTATCATTATTATTATTATAGTAATTATTATTTTCCCCCTCACTCCCCACTCTCTCTTTCTCTCTTTCTTTCACACTCCTCTCTTCCCCTTTTCCCTATTGTCCCTAACCAAGCTATATTGTTTAGCTGCTCTTTACATTTATTATATTTTTCATTGTAATATGATGTTGTCATTGTTGTTGTCATTACTCTGTCGTTGTTGTTGTTTTTGGTTTGTTTATTTGTTTGATTTTCCCTTTGTTTATGCGTTGTTGTTTTTCTATCCACGATGTCTTGTTAACTATCACTAATAAAATAAATAAATAAATAACAGAAACAGACCCAGGCCTTGAGAGGGTAATCGGGAAGATCTGGATAATTCCCGTTGGGCTGGGCCGATTTTGGGCTACGAGGGCCGGCATTTTCTTTTTTTTTTTTTTTTTTTTGCTGGTGTTCAGTCATGACGATGGGTTGATCACATGCATGACCAGAGATGGTTTCCATAAATGACTTTGATGTGACATGTTACTGTCCCTGAGCTGGGCAGCCTCCCCTTCACTGACAGCTTTTTTTTTTTTTTTTTTTTTTTTTTTTTTTTTTTGTAGGCGGACCTTGACGTAACAAACACACAGCACACCGTGTACCAGGGAAAGAGGAAGGTGACGGTCAGTGTGAAATATGGAAAATAAAAAGAGCTAAGGCGGTGCAGAAAAGGCACAAATCAAGAAGAAGAAAGCTCTTCAGGCTGATGCAGCCAAATGTGCAAAAATTGGCAACTTTTTTGCTAAAATGAGCTCAGTTTGAAACAATGGAAGATGATGAAATGGGTAAGATGAGAAGTTGAACTAGAAAAGCACTCGGACAGTGCAGACCTCCGCCAAGGCAGACTGAAAATTTCATCCAAATCCTTCCACAACTTTTGGAGCTATCTTGCTAACAGACAGACAGACAGACAGACAGACAGACAAACCCCAATGAAAACATAACCTCCACCGTTACACTTGGCGGAGGTAATAAAATTCGACAACTTTGCCTGAAAACCCCCGTTCAAGTTAATGTATGCACTGAGAAAGAAAATCTCATGTCTTTGGACGAGGATACTGTAATAAACAAAGTGGCACAGACCAGTGCACTGCCCAGGCATTCATTCATCTTTTATCGTTGGCCATGTCTGTTTGAAACTACGCTCATGCAGAGGAAGAACAGAGAATGGCATCATTAGAAACTTCAGTTCTACTGTGAATAACAAACTTGCAGAGAACAATGTAATAATTATTTTTTTCTTTATTTATAAGGATTACATTTCTGTGAAACTTTGGAACAGTCCGGACATCCAACATAAGCAATGCCAAAATATCCACCGATTTAAACTGTTATACAAAAATATGGTCTGGTCCCAGTATAAAGATGGAGGGTCTTAATACTGTTACATCAATATTCTGTCTTACAGGGTGGGGAAGCAAAATTTACAATATTTTGAGGCAGGGATTGAAAGACAGTGTATGACCAATTAGATTATTGAAAGTCGTGAGAATTTATTTGCCACAAGAAAATTGACATAATAGAAAATGTTTTTATTCTATGTGTCCTCCTTCTTTCTCAATAATTGCCTTCACACGTTTCCTGAAACTTGCGCAAGTGTTCCTCAAATATTCGGGTGACAACTTCTCCCATTCTTCTTTAATAGTATCTTTAAGAAAGTCAACATTGCTGTGTGATGTTCTATTGGTAGCATGTTCTAAAATGCCCTAAATAGCAGAATCCAGAGGGTTTAGATCTGGGCCAGAAGGCGGCCATAAACATGATTCCCAAAAATTGCTAAAGTTGGATTTGTTGCTGTTGTCAACAAGTGTTTTGGTGTTCTTGTGTAAGATTTTAACTTCAAATCATATTTTACTGCATTTCTTACGGTCTTGTTGTCTACCTCAAGTTCAATTGCCATTTTTCTCATGGATTTGGTTGGATCCTTTAGGATTTTGGATTTGAGAGCTTTAATAAAAGCTTTGGTACGTTTTTTGTTGCTTCCTCCACTCTCAGACTTTCTCGTAATAGTTTTGCTCATAGTCATTCTCTTCTTTCCATTATAAACAGTCTTTATGGACACTCCAACTATTTTTGAGATCTCCTTTGGTGTGACGAGTGCATTCAGCAAATCACACACTCTTTGACGTTTGCTTTCCTGATTACTCATATGGGCAAAAGTTTCTGAAAAGGTATGGATAATAGTGTTAGGTATGATTATGAAATCAATATATGTTTGGTTTCAAAACAAGTGATGTAGTGCCTGCTGAGAAAAAACAACTAAATGTTCATTGTAAATTTTGCTTCCCCACCCTGTATATGTTAATGTGCGCTTGTTGTTCCTCATCTAGTTGGTCTGTGTTGTCCATTACCATCTGCTATTGTTCTTACCATTGCTGGTATGTGCTGCCCTTTACCATTAGTGCTATTGTAGTTTTTTGTTTTTTTTTCTTACCAGTGTTGGTATGTAATTATTGCTGTTCTTTACCACTTGTGGTATTGCAGTTTTTTGTTTTTACCATTGGTGGTATGTAATTATTATCATGTAAGTTGACGGTTAACTGTTACCTGTGGTAACACCACTAGGAATGTACTTTGTTTCTATGGTTTTACGCACATTTTGGTTATGCAGTGTAAATGCTGTCAAATGAGTTCATTCTAATTTGGTATAGGCCTATTTTGTTCATTGTTCTGGCTTGAAGTCAAAGGACAGCAGTGAGTATTTAAAATGTTATTATGTTAAGTTATTTGATGGGAATAGTGGTGGGATTGAATAAGTTTTTCTTCTTCCCTCTCCTTTTCGAGTATAGATGAATAATTTTTTTATTTTATTTTGAATTTGCATGTATTCATTAAATGCTCGAAATAAACAAACAAATGAAATGAAAATGAATGAAACACTAATTTGTTATAATTTTTTATTTATTTTACTACCTCAACCCCCGAAGGGGAGGCAAGGGGTGTTGTTTTTGATTTGGTTTGTTTGTTTGTTTGTTTGTTACCACAAACAAGTTAAAAATTTTTATGAATTTTTAAAATATTTTTCCTTCTCCCATTTACTTATAATGGGCGATATTTCAAATGTCTGTAACAGCAAAACTATTGGTTGAATTCATACCTAATTGGGTTTATAGACTGCCAGTGACCCAGAATAGAGCTGATTATATTTTGGGAGAAGTAGGTCAAAGTTAAAATTTTTAATGAATATTTAAATCTTTTTCCTCTCCTATTTACATATAATGGGCGAAATTTCAATTGTCTATGAAAATATAAATTTTGTCTCAATTTACTTCAAACTCACACATATATAGAGGCAGTTGATATGCTGACCTCAGCACACACATAGACATGAAAACAAGCTACAATATGTGTGAGGAGCAGGGTTTGTTGTGCCTGGCACCACTTGTTTAATCTGAGGTTTGGATATCTGTAAGCAACTATTTGAACAGGAAATAGATTCTGATATTGTAGAAAAGGATGTTGTGTTGTAAAGAATAATGCTGATGTGCACTTATATTGAAATACATTTACATTGTGAACCAACCCTTGCACTGAAGTGGAAATATTTTAGAAAAATACACTGAATTTCAAGGCTGTTGAGGACAGTCTGCTATTTTAGACTTAATATGTAAGGTTATAAATTCATGATTTTAATTTAATAGGTCGTGATCGAAAGTGGGTCAGTCTGAGGTATGAAACTCCAGGGCTGAAAATGAGTTCCACTCCAGCCCTGAACAGACCAGTTTCTCCTTGAACTTTTATATTCCATAACATCGGCTTAGAATGAAAAGTAATAATAAGTTCCATAATAGGGAGGTATGGAGGTAGTATCTTTTCTTTTTTCCACCTGAATGAAATGACTGAAATTAAACAAGAAAAGCACTTGGAGAGCGCAGACCTCCGCCAAGACAGATCTGCCCCCCACCCCCGATCACCACCAAAATTTAATCATTTCTTCCTTGTGCCAGTATCAACATTTCCTGAAAATTTCATGAAAATCAGTCCATAACTTTTTGAGTTATCTTGCTAACAAACAAACAAACAAACAAACAAACAAGCACACAAAGCAAAGCGATCACAGTACCTCCTAGTGGAGGTAATAAATGAATCTGACAGTAACTACGAGTGCATTCAGAGTGTTCAGACTTCCTCCAAGGCCGACAGTCTACTCGTCTCATCCCACAATATAACTGAAACCAAATACAATCCAAAATAGATGTTATACTATACCAATGTTAGCACTTGGTGCCAGGGAATGATGTAGCTGTTACCTGGTTCTTTCTTTTTTTTTTAAATTTCTATGCTGTCTATATTAAACTGTTTTTTTTTTTTTGTTTGTTTGTTTTTTTTTGTTTCTTTCTTTATTTAACCAATACCAACCCAAAAAAAAAAAAAAAAAAAAAAAAAATCAAATTTCACCTTGATGAAAATGGTCTCTGTTGTTGTTCTGGTTCAGCACAATGGATTTCTTAACTGTAACAGACATTTAGTGACATGTTTGTTTGTTTTTATGTTTTACCTTTGCTTTTGATGATATAAAGAACAAAAGAGATATAAAAATACATGTGTGTTTGGTCCATGGCTCGGCTCCATGACAGACTTTACAGCTGTAGTAAATGGGCCTGGGCTCTTGAAACACCTCAAACTGTCACTTGTTTTATAAAAAAGAGTATTTAGTTAATTTTAGATCTTATCCGGTGGCATTTTAATTATCTAGCCTATGGATACGACGTTACAGATCATCACAGAGGGTGTCTGATTGTTATGGAACCAACTATTTTCTCAAAATAGGACTTTCAAGTACAGTCCATTCAACCTGAGCAGACTCTAGTTTCCCTCTGAACACCACTGCAGTCTTTCATCTTTACATAAAATACTTAAATGATTGCATAAGTCAGCCTAACTATGGCCCAACAGCAGCCTTAATGATGTTCGAGAGACAGTCCTCATTCAAGGATAGTCAGGTCCGATGTTTGACACAGATTATCTGTGAATGTGCAGTTTACAGACCAAATACTGACTCTCCTGAACCTCTCAGAGAATGATGGAGGCCATCTAAAAACAAGACCAAAACATCCAATAAGACTTACAATACCAGTCTTACCAAGAAATGAAAAACGTGTTATACTTTGAGCATAACAGGTTCACCAGACGGCTACTTCTGATAAATATTAACCCTTTAAACACTAAGCCTAAAATGGTACTCGTGGACTTTTTTTTTTTTAATTTGGACGCTAAAAAGGTTAGAAAATATGCTGTAAGTGAGTCTGTTTGCCCATTTTTCCAGAGCACTTTTTTTCCCCAGATCTTTCAAAATCTAGTAATCATTTACAATTTACTGCATTTTATAAAACTGCTAAAATGGCTTCTTCTTCTTCAGCTTCAAGTACAAGCGTGAGTGAAATTACCATGACAACCCAATGAAGCCTATAAAGTGCAATGTCTCAGGTTTCAGAAACCATTGGAATTTTTCAAATTGCATAAACAGTGAAGGTGTTACAGCCATCCAAACTATATATGCACAGGGTGTGTCAGCGATGACACAACAGGTTTTAAAGAGATATGATGGGCAAAAAAAAAGTTAGCAAAACAACAATAAATAAACAAATAAATTAGAACTTGTTGAACATTAATCTTAATGCAATGTTCGTTACTGCCTCAGACAGTGTTTTTCAACCTTGGGGTCGGGACCCCACGTGGGGTTGCCTGGAATTCAAATGGGGTCGACTGAAATTTCTAGTAATTGAAAATACTAAAAATAAAAACTTACAAACAAAAAATATATGGTGTGTTGACACAGACAATCCCAATCCATAAAAGACATGACAAGCTCTGAAGTTGAAAGTGAAGCACTGTGGTTCTGTTTATCTTTCAAATGTTCATTGTGGTCAGTTTCAGATGCTGCAGCTCTTTCATAATTCATAGTTTCAGTTGTTTGTTCAGTATTAATTGTCAGCCTTGTAAATCCAAGCTGGACTGACTGTACATATCCTAATCGAGGAAAATAAAATTCTCACTTTGTGCAGTAATCTACACCTGGCTTTTCTGCCTCCATCCATAATAATATACATTATATAGACTAAATGTCATCTAGTATAATATAGCAAACTATTACATGATCAAAAACAAATTAATTTTAGCAAAAAAACTCTCAGTTTTGAATGTCTGGGGTCGCCAGAAATTTGTGATGTTAAAATGGGGTCACGAGACAAAAAACGTTGGGAACCACTGCGCTAAGACTTTCATATTGCTTTGTTACGATGTAGGCCTGTAACGGTACACAAAATATTCGGTTCGGTACGTTTTCGGTTTTGAAAGCCATGGTTCATTTTTTTTTGGTTTGGTATAGGAAGAAAGAAAACCCCTCAAAATGTCTTTAATGCAGTTATTATGAATTTTTGAACATTTCACCCCCAATTTTTGGAGACAATAGAATACAGAAAAAATGGGAATAATTTAATTCTGCTGCTATGAATCAAATAGAAAATAAAACAAAGAAAATATTACTAAATGTATTTTAAACACTACCAGACATAGGCAGCTGTCTTTCACTGGGAAACTGAACTGATCCCAAACAGGACTGTACTGATGGTGGGGGGTCTTCAACCTCTTCCTTTCAGGTTCACATCATATTTGTTGTTTTTTTTTAACATTATATCAGCTGCTATTTCGTATTTTGAGTCAATGTGCGCTCCTTCAATATGTCCGTGTGGAACTTGCACGGATTTAAAGTTCCGCATCGAACGACGACTTTAGTTACTTTTTCTTTTTCTCAACATACTGTGTCGTTTCGGTACAGCTGTGTACCGAACTGAACAGGCGCGTACCGAAACAGTTCGGTATGTGTACTGTTACAGGCCTATTACTATGTTGTCTGTCTTGCCTAACTATCTTTCAATAAATGACACTAATAACTAAAATAGTCAGCAAACTACTACATAAAGGCTGGTGAGCTTGTACAAAATGATAACGATTAACTATACACCTATGGCTAAACTACATAGGTTTGCGTAACAATACTCTGCACTGTAAGCCCGGATAAGTAGCGCTTACTCAAAAAATTTGAGACAAGTGATTGCACTTAACTGATTTGAGTAATGATCGACTAATCAACTGGTTTAAGTAGGTTCAACTTTAATGCTAAAAGTATTGAACTTAAACTATTAAGTAGAAAACACTAAAAGACAAGTTATTTGCACTTTAAATCTGTTGTAAATTCAACCCCACTATCCAACCATTCAACTAGGCATTTTAGGTTACACTGACTAATTTTCTCAGTTGCAGTCAGATTAATTTATCATTGATTAAACAACTTTTTTTACATTAATCAAGGTCAAAATCTTATTCCTGATCAAAATAGTTATGAAATTATTCAACTTAATATATTGTAGCATGAGTGGAAGTTAGTTCAGTGTCATTTGCCAATACAGGAAGTGCTTTTAAATTGACAAGACATCAAGATTTCCATTATACAGTGACAATCGTAGATGAACACGAAAGCCATTGTTCTTCCTCTGGCTCTGACTCATGGTGCAGCTCTATAAAAATACAAAAACAAACACAAAAAGGCCAATAAACACTGCCATACACACATTAAATCCAAATTAACACTAACACCACAACCCCACTGAACCCCTGCACAGAAAAATAACACATTTTCAACAACATGCCCAATACCCACAATGCAATGCGAAGATAAAAAGGTGTGGTCATGACTAAAACTGAGTGATTTAATTCCATTCAACTTAAACTTTTTCATACTTTCAACTATGTCTACAAATTAGTAGAATATACTTAACATTTTATAGTAACATCATAAAACTTAAATAATTTAAGTGCATTGTAATTAAAGCATTTTAGTAAATACAAATTCCGGGCTTACAGTGTGTTAGCATTGTGAAAAGCCATCATAAATAAGTAGTTGTTAATGAGACGCTTAGTTCCAGCGATAAACATGTTTATTGCCGTTGTTACTGTTCTGTTTTTGCCTGTTGTTTGTTTCTTTTTCAGAGTTTGTATCAGTGCTCATTTGTGTATAACCCCTGTCCTGTTCTCCCATCAGGTAATAGGCTGTCAGTACAGTGATAAAATAATTAAATCCAACCAGTTGGGGGAATTGTACTAAGGTTCAAAACCCTCTTAGATCAAAACTGTCAAGCAACTCTTGGCAGCGGTACATTAATACTGGATGCCAAATTGATGAACAGGACAGGTTAAAAAACAAATAACAAAAAAAAAAAAAAAAAAAAAAAAAAATGTTAGTTCCTATTTGCTTGCCAAAACATTCTCCATCTCATGTCAAATTAAGCCGAGCTAACCTGCTTCACTAGCTCTATAGCCTGATGTGCTGTGGGGTGTTGGCATTAGTTTGTGGACTATTATAGGGACTTCATCATGTCATGTTGCATGTCTGCTGGCAGCAGGTAGTAATATGGGTAATCCTCTGCATCTCTGCTCTTGGAAAATGATGCATCATGCCAACTGCTATGTCATGCAGGACTTTACACCTACTCAGGGGTAGTAGCCAGCTTCTGTCACTCTATTTTTTCTTCAGCTCTTGCAGACAAATGTGCTGGGTGTCGTGCTAATCCAGATATCCACAAGGCAATTACACACATACAGCAAATCCATGTGAGTAAAAGATGGAACACAGTTGTACAACATTTCTTTTTACAATGGCATTTCATATGTTCATTAACACGATCATTACAAAATCCTTAAACTAGTCCAGCATTGCCACTGGAAATGTTTCATTTTTAATTATGAGATGTTAAGCTTTCAGCAGATAGCGGACATGCCAATTATAAGATCCTTCTGAATAGGACAGCTGCCGATTGTGAGCAGAATAGGAGGGCCAAGTTATTTTGAATGTCAGCCATATTGGCTTTCCTTGATAACTCCACACAGCATGTTTGTTTATGAAGGCAATGAAAGTCTAACCAAGCGTGGAATACACCGGGGGAGAGTGTGGCTGCATGGGCAGTGACTTGTGATGATTTTACATTTGCGGAGCACTGGGTGTTCTTTCAAAATTTTGAAAGCAAGCATCCAGTACAATAGCTGCAGAACATTGGTCAAACTATTTTTTTTTTGCTAATGGGACAATTCTGAGGAGTTTTATTGAAATAAATGGCACTGCACCGCAAAAGAAAAAAAAAAAAAAAAAGAAAAAAAAAACTTAGAACACAGGTGTCAAACATGCAGCCCGGGGGCCAAAACCGACCCGCCAAAGGGTCCAATCTGGCCTGTGGGATGAATTTGTGAAATGCAAAAAGTACACTGAAGATATCAACAATCAATGGTGTTAACCCTTTCATGCATGAATTACAAGAACCGTAGTCAAGATTTTTTGTCTCGTGTTTTTATTCCTCCTTCGGCATGAAAAAACACAATGTGATCAAGTTTTTTTTTTTTTTGTTTTTTTTTTTCATGTAGTTACAAAAAGGTCCACTCAGCTACACCATGCGTTTAATTTTTGAAGTAAAGAAACATGTATTTAAAACCCAACAGGGTCAAAACACAGTAGAGAGCTAACTTTAATTGATTGCCATTCCAACATTTGTTTCACTATAAAGCAGCTCCTTGTTTTGGATAATCCCTTATGGTCCAACTAAAGCAAAAATGAATTTAAAAGTAAAAATGTGGGTCATTTAGCAACACTAATCTGTCAGATTGTCTCTAAAATGTCCCATCAGAGTGTTTTGACCCAATAGCAGAAAGTGATATGAAAAGAATGAAATTAAAACATTGTTTACTGCTGCTAATGTGATGTTTTCTCATATTTTAACATATTCTAATACTGGTTATTACTCACTTCATGGAGATAATATGCAAAAAAAAAAAAACAACAACTTTTTGTTAAAAAAAAAAAAAAGTAATTACAGTCTATTAACAATTGATTTACACTATAACATGTTAGTGCAGATCAAGTTTATCAAGAACAGCAAAGTTACAATAATGCTATGAATTGCAGTGTATGGGATGATGCATAAGTGTCCACTGTATTGGCTGATACAAAACTAAAACAACTAAATCCATGAATATATTAGAGAACAGCTGGAGAATAATTGTCCACTGTAGTGACCACTATGCATGACAGGGTTAAAGTCATTTTAGGTCAATTCAATCTAAAGTGGGTCAGACCGGCAAAACACTATCACAATAACCTATAAATAAAGAAAACCACAAATTTCTCTCTTTGTTTTGTGTAAAAAAGGTAAAATTACACAAAAATGTTTACATTTACAGACTAGCCTTTTACAAAAAATTTCAATAACCTGAAATGTTGTCAGAGAAGTATGTAGAATTTTACCAATATTCTGCCTGTTACTACATGTTTTGTGTATTTGTAGATCCACTGTGATCTGTAAGTTATGTTGCACACGAATAAATGATAAACTAAAGTATAATATTGCTAAAATTGCACTTATTTTTCTTTGGAATTTTGGGGTTGTTCATATTTGTTCCTGTTATGTTCAAGTGGAGTTTGTAGATGTAAACATTTTCATTATGGAATTTGACTTTTTTCACTCAAACTTTGGTGTCCGACACTATTTATCAGTTCTTATCCTATTATTTATATAATTTTACAGGCCCGGCCCACTTTATAACATATTAGTCTGTATGTGGCCCCTGAACTCAAATGAGTTTGACACCCCTGACTTAGAAGATCATGGAAGTGAAGAGCAGACAGATGTGGACTTAGACTAGAGTGGCAAAGTCGCATTTCAACAAAGCCTCTCAATCTAAACTAGTATCTCATGCCAACCTGCTGTACAAGCAGAACAAATCACTTAAAGGGGTCATATTTTGCTAAACCCACTTTTATTAGTCTTTGGTTCATTTATTTGTGTATTTGGACCCCAGTAGTTTAAAAATTTTGAATTTGAACCCTCCAGCTGCTGCAAAGCTATCTTTATATTCATTTTGGCAAAAACCGAGTGGATTTCTACAACCCCTTTTAATTCCTTCTTAATTTGTTACGTCTATAACTAGTTACGTCATGACATTTGCATAAATAAGGTCAAGACTTCTGATGTACATTTCTCCAAGTACATCATATTTTTTTGTCAGGAGCAGCAGTTGTAGTTAGGGCTGTGCAATTAATCGAAATTCAATTATGATTTCGATTATTACACGCAACGATTACAAAAATTATGTAATCGAGAAAAAACGATTATTAATTTTGAGTCGTTTTAATTCACGCGCACGCAAGCTCCCATGAGCTGCTCTGCCCCACCCCCCTCTAAGCTACAGCTGCCAGCTAGCCGGCAGGTCCACCCCAAGAGGACAGTTGTACCTAGCGGTCTGGACAAATGGCAGGAGAATCACAGCAGAAGTGCTTGGTAAACAAAAAAGGCAAGTCAAATTCAATTGTATGGAATCACTTTGGGTTTGATGAAGAAGACGAAGAGCAAAAACACATCACGTGCAAAAAGTGTTTCGTAGTTGTGTCCGCACCGACCGGTAACACAACAAACCTTTGTAACCATCTAAAGTTTAACCACCGCCACCTTTATCATAATCTGATGAAAAACTAAAACACATAAAAACAACTCCGTCTACAACTTCGTCCGCAATGCAATCTTCAGTCTCCGAATCTCTTTACGCTGCAACTCCCGTATTAACCTAACCTAACCTGTATAACCCTAACGTACGTATTCTAGATGGCTGATATATACAGAAGGCCTGAACTGAAACCTCACGGCACGCCACTGAATTTACTATGTTTCATACTACATTGAACATACTTGAGTTTATAATTTGCACTTCACGTGAGCTTTTTTTTTTTTTTATTGCTACAGTTCTATGGCAAGTCTATAGCAGTTTAATTACAGTGCACTATTTATTTACAAAAGGAAACATACTTGAATTTACAGTACACTTATTTGCATTCAAAGATTTTTTTGTTTCGTACAAAAGTGAACATACTTTGTTTTAGTGGTTAAAAGCTTTATTAATGTTTAAAGAGTATATTTTACATTGCTTTGCAAGAAAAAAATAAACAACTTTAAGGTTAACAAATAATCGTTTTTAATAATCGTGATTTCAATTATTGCTAAAATAATCGTGATTATTTTTTTTTTCTATAATCGAGCAGCCCTAGTTGTAGTCCATACTGAAAATATGTCTAAACTTCGAGCCGATTACCTAAAATGTTCAGTTGTTGGTCATATTTGTCATACCCGCAGCCAGACGTTAGTCTGGTCTCGTCTGTCTTTTGTGTTTTGTTTGTCGTTTCCTGTTTTATTTTGTTAAGTTTCCCCTCATGTGTCTTGTCTGTCGTCTTTACTTCCTGTTCTCTGTTCTCCCTGACCTCTTACCTGATTACCTGTCTCCGCCCTGATTTGCTCCACCTGTGTCTAGTTGTCTTCCCTCCCTTTTGTGTATTTAAACCCTGTCTTTTCCCCTTGTCAGTCGCCAGTTTGTAACTCTTGTAGTTCTTACCAGCGTCTTGACCTCGTTTGTTCGTTTTGTCTGCCTGTTGTGACCCTTTTTGGATTCCTCGGTTTTTTGCCTACTGCCTGCTCCCTGTCGGTTTTTGTCTGCCTCATCTGGTTTCGATCTTCTCGCCCTGACTTTCTGGTACGTGAGTATTTGTCTAGCCCTTATGTCCTGTTGCCTGAGTGATAGCCTGCCTGTGTATGACCTGTTTCCGTCCCTGACCTCCCTTTGCTTTTCCCCAGTCGGGGAAAATACCCCAAACGCCGCTCGGGGAGACGGGCTGCCGCCCTCGAACCGGAGGACGAATCAGAGGAGGATATCTCCCACCTTTATCCTCAAGATTCTGTCATTGTTATTATTCTTTCACCTGTGTGTGATTAATAAATCCTTTGAACCTTATTTTTGTGTCCGAGTTACTGCATTTGGATTCAGTGTTTGTACTAGCCGCATTACAATATTAACAAACACAAGTGGCTGAATGGGACAGAGAAGCACGGTCAACAACCTGGAGGGGGCGGGGCATTTGCATTTAAAGGGCCAGTGCTCAAAATGACCTTTCTGGTGTCCTTACTCAGAAATAGAGTTGAAGATGGACCTGTGGAGTTGAATTAATGAAGAATTCAGACCCAAGCAGAGCATTTACAGTTTATGTAGACCACAGGGAAATGGTTTTAAATGTCAAAATTCCATTTAAAAACAAAATATCACTCCTTTAAGACAGGTGTGATAGCATGCATCCTTTTATCACAGCTCTCCTGCTGATGCATTGTGAAACACAAAAACCAAACCAAAGCCACAAGCCAAAAGATGGTGCAATGCTTTTCATAGTTCATGAGGTTGGAGCGAGCTAGTGTGACTATTTTATACTGTGCACAATCTTAATCTAGAATTAGGATCTCAGAGGTATTGTACAAATTGCATTATTGAATAATAAATAAGTGCTGAACAAAACTCTCTAGTCCATCGATCATTTTCAAATGGCCTGAATGCTGGTTTCATTATATTTTACAGACAGCATTGCATTGTGGGTTGCTTGCAGCAGGGAATCCAAGTGTATTTGAATCCCATTTACACTGATTCTTTAGAGACTGTCACTACAATACATATTTGGTTTGTCCACTTTACCCTGCACTTTGGGTTATGTGTTGTTACGTTGCCACATGATGACTTCAGTTGGAATTACAACTGAATATCTCAGTGAATTTTTGCTGAATGTAAACAACTTAAAAGATTTGATCCATAATGGACAGGCACAAAAAGTCCCAGTCACCACAGGAATATTTTTTTTGAGTGGCCTTGAGCTTTGATTATGTCATGTATTTACCACAGAATCATTTCCATAACACTGTCAAATGTCACAACCACTGGTTTAGTCCAGGGTATACGGCGGTATATGGCGTATAGCTACTTATTTTTCAGTCATCACTGCGTATACCTACATCTAAATCCCTCTGATACGCACCATTTAGTTGTATCTAGGGATGTAACGATATGAAAATTTCATATCACGGTTATTGTGACCAAAATGATCACGGTTATTATTATTGCGGTATTGTTGAAATTGTGCTCAAAATGTTCAAAAAGTGCTAATACACACACTGAAATAATTTAACCAAGTTGTATTTTGAAAACAAAACAAACAAACAAACAAACAAAAAAAATAATAAAATAATTGGGACAATGCACTTTATCTTGGCAGAAACGTTCAAGTATTAACCCTTTGTGGTCTGAGACTATTTCGTCCATTTTTCAGTCCTTTTGATTTTGCCTTTATATACAACATAAACAAATGTTTACTATACCCATGTTTGGTATATTTTTTTCAGCACAACTTCATTTATATCATCTACCTGTTATTTCTTTCACTTTAACCTACTATATCAACATGAAAGGCCAGAAAACAAAAAATATATATAAAATCTGATTTGAAAAATGTATAAAATTTATTGCATAAATAACACGAAGATGCTTAATGACCTTTTCAAAGACTTTAAAAGTGAATATTGGTTCCAAATATTAGGTGTATAAAATTAAAATTCCGTGCGTTTACATGACAACTTTTATTCCTGGTTTAATCTGATTAAAGGTTAGATCCTATTTCAGATGCCCTTGTAAACACCTTATTCCAGTTGAAAAAGAATAGTTCGGATTAAATTTAAACCCGAATAAAGTCACTGGTTTAATCCACTTTTAATTCTTCCTCAGACATGTAAACCCTTTATTCCATTTGGACTTTGTTCCTTCCATTCTGCACATGCTCGTTGTCTTGTCTTGTCAAGATGACACACACATTCTGCGCTGGCGGAAGAATATGTAATGCAGTATAGCCAACCCAAAACCGTTCCAGTGGGCTATTCTGATGGGATCTACCAGCCTGGAAAACCCTGAAGGAAGAGTTCATCACCTGTTTTTTATAAATTCATTTGTCATGCATTAATGAGTTCGATAAGTGGGCAAATCAGTTTGCACTGCAGTGCACCGATTGCCTTGTTTACGCAACCCTTCCGTTAGCTTAGCTTAGCCTAGCTTTGCATAATGGCTTCATTCCTATGGTCAGATGTAGCCAGGCTTTTATAGGTGATTCGTAGTATTTTATGAGTGATTTTGTGAAATTCAGTTCTCCCTAATCATTACTTTAGTCCTGTGGGGTCAATATGATCACAAATTGAGGCTCAAATCATGGCCATGTGACTTACTGCAGGAATAAAATCTTGGGAAATAAAAACTAATGCAAAGCTAAAAAGGTAAAGCAAAGCTAATTTAGCGCATGCATCCCTTCCAACAAAAAGGTTTTCCAACTTCCGTCAACACAACAGTCCCAAGATTGTATGAGTGCAGTAAGTCGCAGATCTAAAGAAATAATTAGGGAGAATAGGATTTCACAAAATCACTTACAAAAGCTGGCTACGTGTGACCATGGAAATGCAGTGACTATGCTAAGCTAAGCTAACAGAAGGGCTGCCAAAACAAGGCAATGTGAGCACTGCAGCGCAAACCCTTTTGCTCACTTATCTACCTCATTAATACCTCATGTAAACCTTTATTCGGGTTTAACATTTCCATGTAAACAGAAGAGAAAATACTTTAGTTTCCAATTAATTTCTTCTGGAAAAATAAATAGGATTTAAAAAACCATCATGTAACTGTACCCATTGTAATAGATTAAAACTATACTCAAATATTTGACATAAAAGCAGATCTTTACATAGGCGTTTTCTCTGGAAAAGTGCAGTAATCAAACATGGTTATCATAATAATTAGAGTTTAAACAGTAATACTAACCGTCTGCAATTTTACCGCGGTTTATCATTATACTGGTAATCGTTACATCCCTAGTTGTATCTGAGCCAAATTACCCGTGTTTTCCCGTAGGATGGTGAAGCCATGACCCGCCCTACTCTGCCTCTAATTGGCTAGTACTCACTGATTGGTTAACTTTAGGCTTGTGGACTGATTAGCCAATCAGAGGCAGAGTTGGGCGGGTCATTTTGAAGAAAATATTGCTAACTAGCGCTGTCCACCTCTGGAACCTGATTGGACACTTCAGGTGCCAGTGCCACCCCAGTTGATTGACAGGTCACTGCACGTCTCATTGAAAGATGCACGATTATTGGAAATGCAAATGAGAAAGGCAGAATAAACGTCTTTCAAGTGATTGACACATATTGAGAGAACCTACTTTCATGGAATACATAATTCTGAGATAAGTTTTAAGGTAGTTTCAGAATGAGTCACTGTTTTAAACTACTGACCAAATGACTGCACATTTAGAGGAAAAGAGATGTCGTCGCCAGTAGTTTAACTGTGTGAGTAGGCTAACGTTATGAAAGGCTAACATCATGAAAAGCAAACATTATCCTATGTTTGCCTCATGTTGAATACATTTACATTCATGCAGCTGCTTGTGTGACCAGTAAAACCTACAAACTGCTCCTGATCAAGTCATGATCATTTTACTACTGATGGATTTTTGGGTAAACTAAATAGACTAGTCTGACATGTCACTGTTTCTAATACAGGGCATTTTTCTGAACTGCTTTAAAAAGAAAAAAAAAAAGAAAAATTGAGAGTATACCCACTTCTCCAGGGACCACTACACCACTGATTACAACATTTATTTCCATCATATTTTTGGACACATAACTTTGCTGAACCTAGACCTGACCGACTGAATCAAACCCAGATCAGGCTTGTACTGTTGGCACTAGGCATGATGGGTAATCACGTCATCTGCCTCTCTTCTCACCCTGATGTATCATCGCTCTGGAACTGGGTCAGTCTGGACTCCTCAGACCACTAGACTGTTTTCTATTGAAACCCAGTCCAATCTGTACGCTCTCTATCAAACTGATGGTTGTTTGAAACATGAACATTAAGGCTTATCTCTTAATATCCACCAGGATGCTAGTGATCCCTCGAAGCCTGATCCTGGACCCCCTGTGATGCTTATTGAGTCATAAACATGTAACTTATGCAAATATAGGTATCCTACACATCATTAAAAAAAACTTAGATTTCCCATGAAAATTTTTAACACTGATCATGTTTCCTTTACTGTTTTTTTGGTCTGAAGGAGTCGAAGATCATCTATAGGTGAGCTATGGGCAAGATGTCTCACTTTGTTGCAGTACCGTGGCCCATCTTTTATGTATCTTAACATATAAGACTCTTTTACAGACTTGCTAAAGTACAAAAACAATCATATATAATTATCACTTTAAGTATTTATAAATTTTCAAGTTTTTTATATATTGTTTAGTGTTATGTATTTTTATACAGTGGTAAATAGTATGGTGGCATATGCTAAATTGTAATATTTTACAGGCCCACAGGTCTGAAATTTGCTATAGGTGTAGATGACAAGATGTAAAAGATGTGGTGAACTGGCATAAATTTTAATTAAAAGTATATCCTAGTTATTACTATTCAAATGGAACATATTTTAGGTGAAGACAAAAGCCACAAGGAAAATAATTACAGTTCCAGAGAGCAGAAGATGTTATCTTTCTCAATTCATGATCTGACAGTTCATTAATTTATCTATCGGAGTATGTCAGTCAGGTAAAAATATCATGAAAATAGGTGGATATTTCAAGAAATAAGAAGCTATTCAGTGCATCAGTAAGAGTTAAACAACTTATTGTTGTTAATCACTGCTGTAATTATCCAAAGAAAGGAACTGAAATACCTACTTTTTTTTGTAATATTATTGTTAAAACCACTGTTTATGTAGATGTACTGAGACATCCCTCATGGTTGTAAACACAAAAATAAAGTGTAACTGTGGTTAGGTGACATTGTTAAATAACCAGGGTACCAGTGTCCCATGTCAGGAGTACAGAGATATATGGTGCACAAATGTCATATCAGTCCAAAATGACCTGTACCCCTCTAAAATGGAGGAGAAAGTGCTGCTATACTTTAACTCTACTCCACTCCGCTCTACTCTACTCTACTCATATGATATGATATGATATTATATTTTACACTACTCTACTATATTATTATTATATTATATTACATTATATTTTACTATACTACACTATACCATACCATACCATACCATTCTATTCTATTCTATTCTATTCTATTCTATTCTATTCTATTCTATGCTATGCTATACTATACTGTTCTGTACTATACTATACTATACCATACCATACCATACCATACCATTCTATTCTATTCTATTCTATTCTATGCTATGCTATACTATACTATACTATACTATACTATACTATACTATACCATACCATACCATACCATACCATACTATACAATACTATACTATACTATACTATACTATACTATACTATACCATACCATACCATACCATACCATACCATACCATACCATACCTGTTTTTGCCTAAACCCTTTCCTAAAAAGTCATGTGATCCGACATCAACGTCTGAAATACTGCAGGTTTATGACAGGCTGATCGTTACCTGGTGTGAGGAGGATGACAGACATGGTGATGAGAGAGCAGACCACCAGGATGACCAGCAAAGCGATGGCAATCCCCTTCCAGTTCCTTTGAGGAGGACTCACTCCACCCAGGTCCTGTAACACAAAAGACAAAATGTCCACTGTGGTCACTTATGGCTCCAAAAGATAAACTCCATGTGATGGAGACACATCCATCCACATCTATGGTTAAACTCAAAAAATCTTCTGTCATCCACTCCTTCATGGTGTGTATTTCTTTAGTCTTAAGCGCTACTCACTTATTTTTTTTCTAATTGGTATTCTTCAACACAAGTTAGCTACTGTCTGAAATGATGCATTTTAATATTGATTAAATTTTGGTTAAAGCCAATCGAATGTTCTTTCTGAAAGCACAAAATTGTAATTTGTGATGGTTGTAGAACGTTTACAAAGATTTTGACCCAGACGCTCACCTTCCACATGCAGATTATTTCTTTTAACATTACTATAAAACCACAGCCTCTTATGGTTTATGGGTTTTTATTTATTGCTTGAATATGAAACACAAGTCCTTGATTCTACAGCTACACAAGTCTTTTCAGACCACAGACTGTAATAACTGCTGACAAAGGCAGAGGTTAACGTGAAAGCTGAATCAATTAGAGGCACGGCAATGCAGCTCAATAGTGATGATCACATGCTGGGCACACACTGTGCATACAGTCGTGATTCTTCCGAGACCTGCTGTATTAACATGGGTCACAAAGGCTTTAGGTTCAAAAAGGAATTTCAATAAAGTGCTTTGCATGCTGCACACTGGGAGAATGCAACTCAGTGTTAGTCATTTGTGCTGAAGTACATTAGCATGGTTCGCTTATATTCAGGCAACCTTTTCTTTAAATTTCATCTTGTGACCTTTTGTAAAACACTTTTCATGTATGTTTTATTTATTTATTTATGTTTTGCTTATAGCATTGAGTGCTGTACATTTTGATCCTCAAACAAACCTCTTTATTACAGCAGCCATTTGCATTCGAGGGCTCTAGCTATCAAACTGGCTTGAAAAAAAAAAAAAAAAGCTTGGTTTGAGCAATCAGACTGTCCATAGAGTACTGTGTGTGATAAAAATCTACAGTGAAATAGCTATCCAGGAGAGTGTGTGAAGCTGTAACTGGTAACTCCATCTTTGAGTCCTGGTATTAGAGGGTTTTAAAGTAGGTCTTCCAGCACATGTGCTAGCTCTGATAAGGTGAATTAAACCCCCCCTCCCATAAATTCCTTCTCTTAGCAGTTCCTCCTGGCCTCAATTACCCACAAAACCCTGCAGGTGAAGTGCAGTGATTACTCGCCACCAACCTACTACTACTCTTTGGTCGGCTGGAGGGGGGGAAACAATCGACGATTTCCAATTACACCCAGGTTCCGCTGTAAAATGAAGCTTAATTCACACCTCGGATTTTCTCTGACAAATCATTTGCGAACTATGCAGCACCGTGGCCTAAAAGCAGACTTTCTCATCCGATGTCTCTAAATGTCACATACACTGATTGATGTGACAATTAGGAGCCATTTTTAAAACAAATTCCTCCAGTTATTTCCCTTGCTGCTCCAAACGTGATCCTTTTTTTTTTTTTTTTTTTTTTATTCTGGTACAGTGAAGTTTCATATCACAGTTCTAATCACACAGATGCAGTGTTTTACATAATTCATCATTCCATCATTTACAGGCCACAATAGACTCATAAGGCTGATCTATTATCAGGACTTGGGCTGCTGCTCATTTCATTAATACCACAAAAGACTGGCCTGTCCTTGAAAACTGACAGCAACTCTAAATTGCCCTTGTGCCTCCATGCATGAGTCTTTCTCACTCCGTCCCATTTTCTCTGCCAAATTTCCGATTTAGCCGCTTTTGAATCATCATCTCCAATTTATTAACTCAATTATGAGCAATGATAGAACTACTAAGAAAATTCTAACCAAGGCGCCCTGATAAATGGTTACCTTATCCGGAGAGAATGAGACAGGTTTTGTCGCAATCATTAGAGTCTCATCAGAGGAGAAAAATAAATCTCAATAAATCCAAAGTGAAAACAGATCAAGGTCATCCTGACTCCTTTTGCAAAGTCGTCCTCTCCTGTATGTGAGAATCCAGCAGCGAATGAAGAACAATACTTTAGTACTAATGAGAAACTATAGCATGTAGAGAAAATAAAACAGGACCTACAGTGTGTTCTCTGACATGATTTGAACACCATTAGAAACAACTGCAAATAGAAAGAATATATTTCCCTCTGCTAGGTTGTGTTTTTTTTTTTTTTTTTTTCCGTTTCATTTTGCCTTTGCAGGTCTGTCAACCTGCCACTCATTTTCAACATGAGTTTATTTTCTTCGCATGAGACACACACCATTATGACTAAACAACCTCAGTGTCTTGGCAGTGAGGCCAGCAGAGATGTAACCATTTTTTCTGAGCTTTAATTTAAAGGGAAAGACCATCTATAGCTGCATGTATCAGTATCAGGATTTACACCAATTAGACGTAAGAGATCTTGCTAATGTTAAATTACATTAATACAGTGTTTTTCAACATTGGGTTCTGGACCTCATGTGGGGTCGGCTGGAATTCAAATGGAGTCAGCTGAAATTTCTAGTCATTGATTTAAAAAAAACAAACAAAAAAAAAAAAACCATACAGATAAAAAATATATGGTGAGTTGACAGAGACAATCCCAATCCATAAAAGACATGACAAACTGTGAAGCTGAAACTGAAGCACTGTGGTACTGTTTATCTGTCAAATGTTCATTGTGGTCGGTTTCAGATGCTGCAGCTCTTTCATAATTCATAGTTGGAGTTCTTGTTTGTTCAGTATTAATTGTCAGCCTTGTAAATCTAAGCTGGACTGACTGACCAAGGAAAATCAAATTCTCCCTTTGTGCAGTAATCTACACCTGGCTTTTCTGCCTCCGTCCATAATAATATACATTATATAGACTAAATGTTGTTTAAAATTAATATTTATTTGCAACATAGTATAGCAAACTATTACATGATCAAAAAAAATTAATTTCAGAAAAAAAAAAAAAAAAAAAAAAAAGTCTCTGTTTTGAATGTCTGGGGTCACCAGAAATTTATGATGTTAAAATGAGGTCACGAGCCAAAAAAGGTCGGGAACCACTGCATTAATATAATCTAACCATAAATAATAATTAAAATATATGATTTGTAACTAGGGCTGTATCACATTGGAAAAAACTGACATTGCGATTTTTTTTAACCGTGAAATATATATTGCGATATGAAAAAATACTTAGGAGTATATAATAGCTGTGTGATGCCAGGGTGCAATTTGTTGGGGTCTGGTTTATACATTCCTACTTCTGCTCAATGAATTTCATCCCTGGGGGATGGGGGAAAGACAGCCAACCAATGTAAATAACAGCAGGTTGTGACAGTTTTCTTCCCTCTACAGGGTGGGGAAGCAAAATTTACAATATTTTGAGACAGGGATTGAAAGACAGTGTATGACCAATTAGTTTATTGAAAGTCATGAGAATTTATTTGCCACAAGAAAACTGACATAATAGAAAATGTTTTTATTCTATGTGTCCTCCTTCTTTCTCAATAACTGCCTTCACACATTTCCTGAAACCTGCGCAAGTGTTCCTCAAATATTCGGGTGACAACTTCTCCCATTCTTCTTTAATAGTATCTTTAAGAAAGTCAACATTGCTGTGTGATGTTCTGTTGGTAGCATGTTCTAAAACGCCCCAAATAGCAGAATCCAGAGGGTTTAGATCTGGGCTAGAAGGCGGCCATAAACATGATTCCCAAAAATTGCTAAAGTTGGATTTGTCGCTGTTGTCAACAAGTGTTTTGGTGTTCTTGTGTAAGATTTTAACTTCAAATCATATTTTACTGCATTTCTAACGCTCTTGTTGTCTACCTCAAGTTCAATTGCCATTTTTCTCATGGATTTGGTTGGATCCTTTAGGATTTTGGATTTGAGAGCTTTAATAAAAGCTTCGGTACGCTTTTTTGTTCCTTCCTCCACTTCCAGACTTTCTCGTAATAGTTTTGCTCATAGTCATTCTCTTCTTTCCATTATAAACAGTCTTTATGGACACTCCAACTATTTTTGAAATCTCCTTTGGTGTGACGAGTGCATTCAGCAAATCACACACTCTTTGACGTTTGCTTTCCTGATTACTCATATGGGCAAAAGTTTCTGAAAAGGTATGGATAATAGTGTTAGGTATGATTATGACATCGATATATGTTTGGTTTCAAAACAATTGACGTAGTGCCTGCTGAGAAAAAACAACTAAATGTTCATTGTAAATTTTGCTTCTCCACCCTGTATATCCTACATTACTGGCACTAACGTTCACCTGAACCAAACTGTCGGCAGTCTCAGAATTCATGAACGTCCCCATGCACTGGGGCGCCATAAAGAGGGAGGTAAACGTGACAAATTCATGGGGTGCAGCGTTTGTGTCCAGTGGATACAGGTTAGAAGTTGTGAAAATTTTGTGTAAGATCCGCTGTTTAACCCAGAAGTTGGACGTTGAAAGTGTAAAGTTTCGCTTTCGTTCAACCATTAGTTACGTTAGTTATGGACTGCACCCCCACGTATATAACTGCTACCTCCCAGACAATTTTTTGACAAATCGCATCCTGTGTGATCCTGATGTAAATGGTCAAATTAGTTAATTGTGTTTCCTCTCATTGTGGTGACAGGTGTAAGGCACTATCAACACAGACCACATGTTTCAGTATCATCCTTCTTGTAGCCGAAAAACTCCAGAATAACTGACGTTGCTTTTCTTTTTGGCACCAAATCTTTGTTTTCGGTGATTTTCTCTTGTTCGTTGCTCCTTTTTCAATGTCGTTACCAGCAGCTCACTCCAAACTGATTAAGAACGATTGTGATCGGTGGATTGCTGTGTGTAGTGTGTGTCAGGTACCCAGATTGAACTTGACAACACAACACTGACAACACGTTGAGTTCATTTTGCCTCCTACATTGCAGGACCTGCGATGTGACTATTGCCCACACGTACATCACGATGACAATGCTCATATATATTATATGTATATTGTGCAGCTCTGTTTGTTACTCTGAATGTAATGCTATAAAGCTATACTTTTGTGTTATATTGTGATATTGAGACAGTGCACTACAACTTGATAAAGAAAGTAGTTGAGTGAAAAAAAGAAAAGACTAGAAAAGCACGCGGAGAGCACAGACCTCCGCCAAGGCAGATCAGTGCCCCCCTGATCATGACCAACATTTAATCATTTGCTCCTTGTGCCAGTATCAACATTTCCTGAAATTTTCATCCAAATCCATCCATAACTTTTTGAGTTATCTTGCACACAGACAGACAGATAAACAGACAGACAGACAAACCAACCCCGGCAAAAACATAACCTCTTTGGCGGAGGTAAAAAAGGTTAGCGCTTTGAAGAGAAACATTAACATATGGCGCCAGATTTGTTGTCACCTTGGGTACAGTCAGAAACCCTTTTTACAGCAAGTTTTCCTACAAATGCTAAAAAGCTAATTGACCTTATGCGCAAATAATATATTACAGAGATGTTTAGGAATGGAATTTTCTAAAAAGCACTTGCATTCGATGAAGTATTTTTGACATTTATACGAACAGATAACACTTGTAGTTATACTGGAACATGTTTTTAAGGCTTGACAGTGTGTGAAAGTAAAGACATACAGTGGACACAGGACGAACTATCAATCAATCTGTAAATGTGCCTTTTTTTTTCCCTGTTTACTCCTCATGGAGTCGACTTAAAAACAGGTTTTTGTTCCATTAAGTGTCTGCTGTTTGACAGGTTGTCTGGTGAGCACAGTTTATCCTTCCAGTTCTTACAACACTGCACCTAGTGGATTTTGAGAACAGTGAGACCATTATTTACAGCGAAGTTAAGTGTGAACTGAACAAATGGAAGCTTCAGTAGCTCTTACATGCTGCCACTGTCTGGGGTGAATTTCCAGTAATAGTTCCTGCCCTCCCCCTTGGGTGTCTTTGAGCCCACCTCCTGTTGTAACTGCATTACACATGGTTCGCTATATAGTGGCTTCTCAGCATCTTGTCAGGAAATAACAGACTTCCTGTGTGCCCGTGTGAATAAAAATCTGTGCATTTAATGTTAGTTCTAATGCAGCCGATGATTCTAACCTTCTTTTAATTAAGCTGACACTGGCTGTAATTGTAGCTGGCTCTATCTGAGAGGAAATACCATCACACACTCAATCAATACAATCAATTATTCATCAAGTGAACCGCGGAAAGTAATGGGTCACATTTGTTGCGTGATGGTGTTATCCATGCATGAATGCATGCATATGACAGCTGGAATATTTCATATGTCATTGTCATTTTTCTTAATCCAAAATTTCACGTATCCATTGAAGCCGGGCCATGTTGGTCTTCACATAGTATTAGAGTCAAAACTGAGGCAGAAAAGGCAGAGATATTCTGACTTTTCATTTCACATAGACCTTTTATGTGCAGTAAGGCTACGTTCAGACTGCAGGCAAATGTGGCTCAAATCTGATTTTTTTGCCCATATGTGACAGTTTGAACAGCACAAATCCTTTCATTCATTAATTTTCTGAACCTGCTTTATCATCACTAAGGTCACAGGGGTTGCTGGAGCCTATCCCAGCAACTTATGGGCAAAGGTGGGATACACCCTGGACATGTCGCCAGTTCATCATAGGGCTGACATATAGAGCAGGGATTAAAGCAAAAATTTTTCATCTGACTGAAAATTTTCTTCTGGTCAAAATCATTGGCCACTATTAAAAATGATGCAATACAATACTACTATAGTGTACAAGTTTATAAAGTCAAATTTGGCAATACTGTAAAACACACTGAATGGGAGAGTGTACAGGTGTAGAAGATTAGTAACATGGATAGAAAAAATGTCATGAGTGGTATTGGTGGGGGGTCTGGGGGTCCTCCCCCAGAAAATTTTTAAAGCTTCAGGTCAATTTTGGTGCTCTCTGGTTAATTTTAAAGGGTATGAAAACCTTCGAAGCAAGTGAAAATAACTAGAAGAAAACCTTACTGCAAAAAATGAGTGAAAAACTTTTCATTTAACAATTTAGGAACTCCTAAAACATAACTCCAACAGCACATGAATTTTGGGGAAAATGTACCAAGGGTGTTACTCATTCATTCAATGTTATCTTCGTACTGTACCACACAGATAGAAATAAGATGCTAAACAGGTCAAACTAAAGCACTTAGGCAGTCGGACACGTAACCGCGTAAGGCCGCGGTGCACACAGCCGCACGCACAGGAAGGGCACATACACACAAACACACACACACACACACACACACACACACACACACACACACACACACACACTAGTCATATACCGGCAAGAGGAGATAAGCTATGAACCCAAACATGAAGGTACACATAGATCAGTTCTGTCTTCTTCCCTTTTTGCTGTGGTTCTTTCATAATGAAAGCTACTTGTTAGCACTAAACTAAAGTTAGGCTGGAGGCTGAACTTCGGTAAAGCTGAACTTGTCCATGTGTTTCTGAGGCACAGAATGAGCAGCGTTTCCTTCCAAAGATAAATAGTCATCAATCTTTCCTCCCGACATAAAAATAAAGAAGTCATCTTATTATCATCACTGTTAAACCTATCAGCCCCCTGTGCCTGTGTTAAACACCTGCAGATTCAGGACAGGATCGCGGTGCCGACTGGACTCTGGGAAAAACGTGGGGAAGTTACTTCAATATGACTTTTTTCCCCCCTCAATTTTTCCATTTGACGGAAATCCGTCGTGGTGACGGAGAACTTTAATCCCTGATATAGAGACAAACAATCACTCTCACATTCATACCTATGGGTGATTTAGATTAACCAATTAACCACTGCATGTCTCTAGATGGTGGGAGGAAGCTGGAGTACCCGGAGAGAACCCACGCAGACACGGGGAGAACATGCAGACTCCACACAGAAAGGTCTGGTGTTGGAATCAAACCCAGGACCTTCTTGCTGTGAGGTACGAGTACTATCCTCTGCACCATCATGTCGCCCTTCAGTACAAATCTTATTTTTTCTAATCCAACCCAGGCCACTTTCGTATGTGGTCCTAAATCTGATACGTATCTGATATTTTGCAATGTGACTTCAATCTGAACAGCCAGGTCGTATTTATCTGAAACTGACATTGAAAAATTGAAAAATATATTTACTTCCATAAACACAGTACGTGGCTGCGTGGTCACATATCACACCAGGACCTCTTTTGAGCTTGCGGGTCACTTTAGGGTTGCATTCAGTTCATACTCAAAACTGATAGAAGTCACATTTAATGTGTAACATGAACAAGCACACAAAAAAAATCGGATTTCACCCAAAAATCCGAATTCTGTATTAAGGCCTGCTGTCTGAACGTAGCCATAGTGTACTTCTTACAATGTTTGGCAACTGAAAAGGGTGCATAGGTAAGACTCAAAATCAGAATACTTTATTAATCCTAGGGGGAAATTATTGGGTGTCACAGTCGCTCCATTCAAATAGAATAAAAAGTAGCAGGAAAGAAATTATCAATACAACAGAAAAAATAAATCCCATGGCTTGGTGTTGTCAGCAGTGCACTGTAAAAAAAAAAAAAAAAAACGCAAAAAACGGTAATATTCCGGCAGCTGGGGTGCCAAAAAAATAGTGTTAAATAACGGAAAATAACCATCTCATAAAAATACGGTTATTTTCCATAATTACAAAACAGTTTTTTGCCCTAACTTTAAATGAGATTTTGCTTTTTTTTTTTACTTTTTAATGTTTCATAAAAAATATGTACATGTATTAAAACAATCAAATTACCTATCTATCTATCTATCTATCTATCTATCTATCTATCTATCTATCTATCTATCTATCTATATATCTATCTATCTATATATATATATATATATATATATATATATATAATTTTCAGTGAGACTAAGTTGTACAATCCAATGATAAAAACTGTATTTTGACAGTTTATCAGTGCTTATACATGTTATACATTCACAAAAATACATTTATTCAACATTTTTGTTGTGAAACCTCCCGTAATCACACAAGATATTTGACAATTAACAAACAAGTCTTGTTAAACTTACGGAACAAATACTTCTTTTACGGTTAATTGTCAGTAATTTTATCTCAATTTATTTATTTTTTACAGTATTAAACTTTAAATTAACAGTTTAATCTCATAAATAGAAAAGAAATATTTGTGAAATTACGATACATTTGCAAATGTATTTTAACTGTATTTTTCTGTGAAAAAAGAAAAAAAAATTATTTTAAAAAATGGAAATTTCATGGTTATTCACAGTTACAGTTTTTTCATGTTATTTTACATTTGACATGAAAAATCACAGTCTATTTTTGTAATTCCATTGATATTTTCCTGTACCTTAAAAATAAAGGAAAAATCTGTAAAATAAACAGTGAAAATTCTGTTAAATTACAGATTTTTTTTTTTTTTTTTTTTTTTTTTTTTCAGTGTGTCTGGACCAGAACGGATGTCAGTTTGAGAACAGGTGGCGACAAAACAATAAAATGATGTTTCTAAATTCCATTACATTTTGAAAATTAAATGAATTTTAATAAACACCTACTTTACAGTTATTTAAAGTGGGTATACATTTTTTGGGACACCCTGTATATAGTTATATCGTTCCATTTCTAGGCTTAGCCAGTGCTGTCGACTGTTGCTGCTGTAGAAGAGCAAAAGAGACAAGTGATGGTCGGTGCAAGTGAGTGGGGTTGAAGTTTTTTTCCTGAGTCTAACTTCACCCACCGCATGATTCTGAAAACAGCAACAAAGTCAGAAAGAGGCTGAGAGTGTGTTGTTCAGGATCATCAGGACCTCTTTTGTGCATGCGGGTCACTTTAGGGTCGCATTTAATTCATACTCAAAACTGACAGAAGTAGCATTTAATGTTTAATATTAACGAGCACGCAAAAAAATTGGATTCACCAAAAAATCTGAATTGTGCATTAAGTCCTGCTGTCTGAACATAGTGTAAGTGGCGACTTTCTAACTGAGGCTTTATAAACAGCTGCCTGATAACCCAGATGACATGATTTGCGGTTGTTTTGTCAGACATTAGAGTTTCTCCAGACCCTCAGAAGACATTACACAGCTGCTATCAGAGAATTACCACATCCCATGGCTAATAAACAACACTGAAAGTCAATGGAGTATTCACATGAAGCTGTTTCCTCATATTGCCGGTAATGATATGTTAGGTTGTAGTTAAACTTTCCACAATATTTTCAATTATTATTCTCAAACAAAATAATAAAGCCTTTGTCTCATAGAGCAATAAGAGAAAAAGTCCCCCAATTGTTGCAAAGCAGTCCCTCAGCTATCATATAGCTTAGCTGTCTGCTAAAAGAGACCGTACTCTATAATCACATCATCTGTCTTCTGAACGGCAATAACAGCAAAGGAAGCAAAAAAAACAACTTAAGGTATAAAAATAGCAACATGATATGATTTATGTTATTACAGAAGGTCTATAATGAGAACAGGAAAAAGGGTAAGCTGCTGATGGGGAGCTGTTTCAAGTCTATTTGTACTGGCTAAAAATTATACTCACAGGATTCTATGCTGTAACCACAGGATGCATTGTAAAACTGTGCAATCTTTGTGCATTTGCCTAATGCAGTGGTTCTCAATCTTTTTCTGTCGGGCCCCCCTTTGGAGCACGGAAAATCTCCAAGCCCCCCTCAACTCCAACAACATTGTACCTGTGGTGCAATTATTAGTTTTATTGAAAGAAACATCAGTATCGAAAAGTAAGAATACTTTTTGCTTTTCCTTGAATAATTTGTTGTGCAAATTAAAAATAACGTAGATTTTTGATTGAACAATAATAAATGAACTCAACAAGACTGCTCACTGAGACATTATTTTTCAAAATAAAAATAGGAAATGTGTAATTATCTTACAACTATGACAATAAGGTACTTTTTTTTTTTAGAACAACAAACACATTTTGGTAACAAAGATGAAAATTTTAACAATATCAGTGGCTGCAATGAGCCCGTTTACGTTGCACACCTGAGAGCATCAAAGTGCAAACTGTACAAACTGTGCAAAAACAGAAACATTGCACATTTTTCTTTTCCAGTCCAATCCTTGTCCACTCTTCAAACCTAAACTCTTTGTCTAGTCTAGTGACAGATCACCATGGCAGTAAATTTGTTTGTTGTACGTCCCTAAAATGAGTCCAGGGTGCTCCATTAGTTCCACCTGCTACATGTTCGAACCTGAAGAAAAAATAAACACCTAGGAATGATCCCATACCCCCCCTGGCAAGCCTTCGCGCCCCCCGGTGGGGCCCACCCCACCTTTTGAGAAACACTGGCTTAATGTAATGTGTTACTGTGGACGCTGTCAAATGTGCACTCCTACGTTTATAAGACAAGATGTAGAAAACCTAAGGCGTGTATTAGTCATTTGACAGGGAACATGTTGTAGTTTCTGTGTTTAACATGTGGCTGAAACACAACTAGAACTACATCACTTTAAGCACTGATGAAATGTAACCCAACTCCAACTTTGAAATGGCTCATTAGTGAACATGGTTAACCCTGTAAACACTGAACCATTAAATCATTGACAGAAAATTCCACTTCTTTGAAACTGGGGCCTTTATTGATCCTTCTGAAGATCCTAAAATGTGTTTTTTCAAATATCAATTTCCATGTATGAGTTTCAATTGTGTATCATATTTGATACATTGGGTCTCAGTGCTCAAATATTATTCTTTTTGCACAAACAAAAACATAATATAATACAAACATGTCTAACAAATTGGTAATTCCTTTTCAGAATTGGCAAAGTTCTTCCTCCTTCCTCATTAATGACAGTCTTGTAGTGTCACTGGAAAGGCCTCTGGTGAATGAGTTCCTCCCCCCTGGTGGATTATCTGTGTATTGCATGTATCTAATTGTATAAATCAAATTTTTCAAGAAAAAAAAAATATCACACCGATCATGTAGAGGGCTTCAAAAGTCATGTATCGAATATGATACGTTTGGCATTATAGGGTTAAAATAAATAAACTTAAATTAAGTAGAAAGTAAAATGCAGTAAGTTTTAGTAGTTTTTTAGTCAAGCAGCAGAGTAGCCGAATCTGATTAGGGATGTAACCGTATACCGTTCAGTACTCCTGTATCAAATATGATACGTTTGGCATTATAGGGTTAAGAGGGTTTTAACTACTCTGGAGCCGAACTCTTGATATCGTCACTGTTAGAGGATAAAAGAAAATACTGATAATTAGTCTCACCATTGTTATATGTGAATTAAAATCTAAATTAAATATCCCAAAAATGAAATAGAGTGTCATCCTATGAAATGAAAATATATATGTACAGTGTTTGTACTGCAAAATATGAAGGACTGTACTTATATTTCCACATTACTAAGGTTATGTGAACACATACACACATACTTATGCCTAATACAGTATTAGCAGATGTAATAAATTTATACTGTAGGTTTATTTATGTTTAGTTTGTTCATAGTTGAAAACTCCAAACCAACAATTATAAGTTAATATTGTTTTTTAACTTGTAGTTGCCAGTTAGGAAAATATATATATTTGTATAAACTGGGTGGCAGTTAATTTTTTTTAAATCAATAGAAATAATATAAATAAATAAATTCAAGGAAAAAAAAAGAGGATGGAGCTACAGAGGGTAATGATGTTGCATGTTTGACAGAATGCACATGTGTTATTTTCATTTCTGTTTATTTTCCGCTTATTCCACGCTGGCAGAGACCAGAATAAGTACAAATGCCTACAGTATGTGCAAGAAAATGCACTGGAACTAAGTGAAAATGCGGCTAAATGTTCTGCTCAGGAAATACATTTTCACACAGTTTTCAGTTCTATTTTATGGCTTTCACTCTCACTTGATAAAAGTCAAGGAAAATACAGTCTTTCATCTTTTCTTCTTCAGAGTTTCATTAAATGTTACTTACATATTACATCTATACAGCATGTGTTTATACATTCAGACTGCCTCCACGATAGATGACAGTATTATGTGACTTTCCTTCATTCAGACTTTAACCTGTAATTATAATGTAAAACAATGTTGCAGGTAAGAGATCATGCTGCAAATCTGAAATCTGCAGCAAAATACATCATATTTAAAGACACCGCATCACATACTGAATATATGTACAATTATGCCTGAAATCTCCTCCTTTCATTTACTGACATTTACGGCTGGGTGGCATAGTGAAAAAATATTATCATGACTTCAAGTGAGTTAATAATTATCAGTAAATGATTTGGTAATAAATGTGGAATGATTCTTTCTTCTAATTTTAAAGGTGGATTTTTGGTCTGGAGTGAATTAATATTTTATTTGTGGCTTTAAATTATTCATAAAAGATGGAACAGAACAAGACATGACAACAAACAAAAAAACAAGACAAAAAAAAAACACCTATAGTCTCTCTGATTTTGTGATTTACCTCTCATCTTCATCATATTGTTTATTTTGATATAATACAACATTATGGCAACGAGATGTGACGAAACAAAAACAAAACAGAAAAATTATGCAAAACACCATTATTTGTGACAAACATTCGACAACATCTCACAAATCTAGAGGTACAATAATGAAAACTGTTGACAAAATGTTCATTCAACATCAAAATGTGCATCAATTAAATCAAGTAAAACAACCAAAAAATGGACGAATTTCCTAAAACAATCCAAATGAAATAAAACCTAAAGAAACGCATGCACATCACAAAAACAGGATTACATGTATATTTGTAGAGATAATGATATTGTTAGAGTCCTGTAAGTGCATCTACACATATTTACTCTGGTCTATTCACTGTATTATAAACTTCTATGTTCATGTTTCCAGAGGCTGTATGTATAAGGATATATCACCTCATATGCATTGCATAACATCACCACTGTTTATATAGAGCCTTGTATGTCATACAGTACATCTCCATATGCGTGCTGATTGCAGGTCATAAACAAATCTAATGAGATCCATGTATTGTTATTTTAATATGTCCCCCAGGCACAATCCTGTATTTATTGCTTAGACATGCGCGCGCACACACACACACACACACACACACACACACACGCACACATACATGAGGGAGGATTGCCAGGATGATGAGTGTTTGCAATATTAAAATGTTAATGTTGTCTTTAAGATTTTTTGCCTAAGCCCCCTGCCATCTTCATCAACCCTCCTAATAAGCTTATTAACTGACATATTGCGTGTGGATGCGTGTGCACATGCAACAAGCCCACTACTGGAGAAGTCAGGCTATTTATAGAGACGTGAGCTTCTCCTCGCCTGGACTCTGACCTTGGAGAGAGTGTGACAAATGACAAGGAGCTTTTGAGCTGAAGTCGAGCCATTTTAACAACGGCAGCAGGTCAAGGGAGGAAGACGAATAAAAAATCCCATCTCTATGGACTTATTTTTGTTTACCCATGAAATAGCATTTCTCACAGCCTTGTGTATCATCAGCAGCCGCCGCCACCGAAGCAACGCTGCGGTCTCGAAGCTCAACATCAGAAATTGATCCGCGGGCTAATGGGAAATAGCAAGCTTAGCTACAAGTTGTCATCTTATTGTATTTAGCATTATGAGGCCTGCCCTGAAGGACACTGCCACTGAACTCCGGTACATGTGAGATCATTTCGCAATTAGTCACTGTCTCTGGCACATCGGATTCAGATACATGTGCTCACTGACTCACACAGCACTGCCAGAGTATCGCTGTAAATGAATGTGGACACTTAGCATCACAATAACATTAGTGGTATGGAGTCACATTAGTCATCCTGTTGTGGTGAGTCAGGGCTGTAGCTCTAATCCCTTTGGATTAGTTCATGTAGTTTATACACTGTAAAACCGGATAAATTGAGTTTACTTAAAAAATCTGAGGTAACCCGTTGAATTGAAAAATTTAAGTAATGAGTAATGAAAACTTGAGCGTATTAAACTGAAATGCTTGATTTGAATGGAATTGCTATTTTAAGTACAACACACTAAATGCCAAGTTAATTAACTTAAAATTTGTTGCAATGTTAATTGCTTTGTATAATCATTAAACTTAATATTATCAGTTCAGTCTACTCAAATCCAAGTTGAATTAAATTAAAGTCTTTTGCAATATATATTGCTTTGTAGAATTATTCAACTTAAAGCTATACCTACCGATGTGGCATTTCTCACAGCACTTAGTAAAAGTTTGAACATGAACAACCCGCCTCCCTCCAAAGCCCCGCCCATTTCCCCTTGCCTGAGCTCTGATGCTCGCCTCCTCTCACCTGATGCGCGTGGAGGAAGTGGAGGGGCAGGTCCGGTCCATTTTGGTGTGTCTGTGGACCCCTCCCTCAGTAATCAGATGCATCATCCACCTGCCGCGGGCCCGCGGCCCCTGTTTCATCAGTAGACCCTGTATTTAAGGGTCTGGTCTGTGCAGTACTGGGTCAGTGTCTTCACTGCACCACGGAGATGAGATGCCCAGGCGACGGGCGTGCGCACTGTGAACGTGTGGCCTCCGCGAATTTTTCCATGGACATTTGAGGTTTCATAGTCCATACAATTATCATCCTACATCATCCTACACTGTGTGACACCATGTACATGTACCTGTATGAGTCCCACCGTCATAAAAGCTGATCTTTATGCAGACCTGTTCAGTCCAGTACAGCTGACTTCCGGACTTTTATCTCCATCCTTCATTCATCTGACTCCTGTTTGTTCTCCTTAGTTGTTGTTTCTGTTCATAAATCTGTTTAATCCCTTCCACATGAGCATGTCAGTTCTATCCAAACACATCCTAGAAAGACTGTGGTCAGTGACAGGAGAAGCAGTGCGAGTAATGCGTCAGATTCAGAGGTACCCGTATAGGATGTGAGACGGCGATAATGGATCGGATGCTGGACGGCCGTAATGGATGATTGACAGGAGGCTCAGCCAGGTTCGGCCAATTATTTTATTCGGACCGAATAAAATGACTGGTCAGACTTTTATCAGAAATATATGAGGATTAAACATTTTTGAGTTTCAACACCTGGCAGATTTCTTTTACATTTTAGTTTAACACACGCTTATTAGGAGCATTTTAAGATGACAAAAGAAAAGCGTAAAAATGCCACATTATACGGTATAGCTTTAATATACTGCAGTGTGGATGGAAGTTAGGCAGGAAGTTAGCTAACTGTAATTTGCCAGTACAGGAAGTGCTTTTAATTTGACAAGGCATTAAGATTTTTATTAAATAAGAACAATCCCCGATGAACAGTGAAGCCATTGTTGGGCATATGGCTCTGACTCATGGTGCAGCTCTAGAAAAATACAAAAGCAAACACAAAAAGGCCAATAAACACTGCCATACACACATAAAGTCCAAATTAACACTAACACCACAACCCCGCTGAATCCCTGCACAGAAAAAGAACACATTTACAACAACATGGCCAATACCCACAATGCAATGCAGAGATAAAAAGGTGTGGTCATGACTAAAACTTAGTGATTTAAATCCATTCAACTTAAACTTTTTCATACTTTCGACTATGTCTACAAATTAGTAGAATATACAGAACATTTTATAGTAATGGAATAAAACTGAAATGATTTAAATACATTGTAATTAAAGCATTTTAGTAAATACAAAGTCCAGGTTTACAGTGTATCTGTACTGTGAGGTTATAGGTCACTTTACCGTTTTCCGGTTCAGTGTCATGGACATGGACCGCACACATGCACCTCTGTGCACTATGTGTCCCTTCTCAAATGTTTTCTGGCAAGATGTCTGTTTTTTATTTGTCAGAATTTTGTTTTTGATTTTTCTCTTACTGATTCAAAAACACTGCTTGGTATTTTGTCATATCCTGCTAACAAATCAGATCAATATTACATCATCAATCTAATTCTATTTTTGGCAAAATATCCCTTTCGTAAATCCAAATTCTCCAATCACAAACCCTCCTTTTTAATCTTTAAAATTGAGCTTACTCAATATATTTCAAATATTCAGTATTCTGAAAACAAAAAAGCTATCAAAACCACTGATCCATGTAACCATTATGATGTTTGTGTAATCTGATATATTATTTTTGTTTGCATATTTTGTCCCCTGGCTATGTTCTGTTCTGTTCTGTTCATGCTATTATACTATTATTGCACTGTACTTTTTATGTACCTATTGTACTCTGTATAACACTAAATAAATATATATGTTAAAAAAAAAAAAAACCTCTATGCACTACAACTAAAGTAATGAATGGTACAGGACTAATCTATATTCATGTGTGATTTAGACTTAGCGCTGTGGAGACCTGGCATCGTATGGTTCCTAAATGTGTAATAAACTAAGTATCAGTGGAAAATCTGAAAGTCTTCGCTCTTCTCTCAGCTATCCCAGAGCACATGTTAATAGCTATAGCTAGTGCACTCCGCCTGACCTCCACTTCACATTACAATCCACTGTAATTATTGAAACGTATCGGTATCGATATCGGTGATACTGGCTCTGCATTTACTTGGTATCGGCTCGATACCAAAATATGCAGTATTGCACACCACAAGTTAATATTCTGAGGAGCAACACTTTCCCCCCATCCGTTTCATCATATGATACTGTTGTGAAAAGTCTAAATAAATCCAACACACATACTGTGACAGAGGTGTTACCAGCATAGTAACATCTACTCTACATTTAATCAACAGCAGGTCTGGGTGTTCCTCCAGGATTTTGAGGTCTTTTTTGGTTTGTTGCAATCTGAAAAGTCTGATTATGATGCATGATGTGTTTTTTTGTAGCACGTACTGGGAAAGACGTTTTCTTTTTCAATCAACTGCAAATTGTTGCAGTGAGAATAAAAAATGTACTGGCTCAGAATAAGAAAAATAAATAAATAAATGCTTTAATTTTAAATTAAGTGCACCTGAAGAATATTCCTCAAAGCAGCAATATGTTTGTTGCAACCGCAAAATAATTATTCATATTAAGGTTAAAGTGTGCAGAATGTTGATTAAAGTCAATAACGATGACAAACTTTTTTTTTTTTTCTGTCAGTAACTCAAGGACGAACTAAAACATTTACATTCAGAGACATGGGGAGTGAGCTCAGCTGTTAGTGAAAACTACAGAAATTGCTCTTATTTGGAGAAAAAACGGTGGTGACAGAACTAAAATTGCACAGCTTTACATAATTCATGTGGACTGGTTGAGTTTATGTTAATTTAATTGCAACTTCCTGGAGTGACTAAAGAGAAAAACCTTAAAATATCCCAGTTTGGAGCGATCTAGTAATTAGAAAAAAAAAAAAAAAAAAACTAAAGAGGGGACATAACCCTGTAGACGTTCAGAGTGTCTCTTGATTATTTCTACAATTCCTAATAAATGAACAAATAAAAGACAGTTTGAACTACTTCACAGTAAGAGTATGCTCATAAGGGATGCATAAATTCTTTATAATCACAGTATTTAGGATGAAGACACTTTAGAAATCATGCATATGCTCTTAGAACACATTCAATGAGAGCTGTCTTTTGCCAAATACTGAGCTCGTATTAGATTTACTGTCAAACTGCAGATGTAATCGGTTTCTAAGTGTCCTGTGCTTACATGTCATTTCCATCTGAGACTTATGAATAAGTTTCTGCCATTAAACCCTAATCAGCATATCTTCATACTCAAATCTGACACAGGACCTTAGCAGATTTGTACACTAAGGCCCAATCCCATTTCACCCCTTTAGCCCTACCCCTCCATTTTATGCATTCAAGTGAAGGGGTAGGGATGTCCCGATTCTTGATCAGTCAGAGGGAAAGGCCTAAGGGGGATGAGTCAGAGCTGTTCATATGTCGCATCTGTTAATAACAGCTTCAATGACTGCTGATGACATAACAAATCTCAAAGGGTTGTTCCATTTCATAGGAGAATGTTTCAACCCCTACCCCTTGCAACTCCATTTCATGGGGTAGCGCCAAGTGCGAGGGCCAAGGGGTAGGGGTAAGGGTAGGGGTGAAAATGAGAATTGGGATTGGGCCTATAATGCTTCAATCAACAGCAGTGTATTTTACACTTTACAGTACGTCTCCATTTGCAAACTGTTTATGTGACTGTTGTTTGTTTTCATATCCAAATAATTCCGTAAAACCCTGTGAGGCAACCTTGCTGTGATATAGGGCTCTACAAATAAACTTTAACTGAATTGAACTGAATTAACCCCTTTAGCCCTATCAGCTCACAGGCTGAAAAAATTATATTAACATTCATCTACTATAAAAATATAATAAATCAGGACAATGCATGTTTTTTTCAACTTTTGCTCAAAGTTTAGACCCTAATAAAAGTACATCAAAAGTGTATTTTAGTGCAAACTTTAATGTTCAAACATGATTTTTAATCTTTGTGGGGTGAAATATATGCTATTAAAAATCTCCAACACGAACAATTAATTTATGCATATCATCGTCAATCCAGCCGAAAAAAAAACAGGCGAGGATAAAAAATTCTAATTTCTCTTTTAGTTTGTTACAGTTTACTGAGGCATAGTAATAGATAAAATATTTTAGACAATGGGAATAGATTCTGTGAGGTCTCTAAATGTCCATAGACACCAAGAACATCCATATGAACCTTATTATTATAAGTATTATAAGTAATTCTTCATTTACTTTGGGTATGTCTTTTTAGGCATTTTTCCCCTGAAAATATGGTCAGGGTTAAACAGGTTAAAGTGGCGACAACCCATCAGTAAATGGTATTAACATGCTAACTAGAGGGTCAAGGTAAACTAATTAAAGCTACACAATAAGCAATGCCTGATATTTACGAGAAAAGGTGGACAAAAAGTGTAGCAGTAGCTTGTAATTGCCAAATTTTGAGTCTGAATCAAAGAGTGTGTTTCGTAATGACCTATAAGGGGATCAGGCATTAATAATCTAATTTAAAGCATGTATAAAGCCTTTATAATCATAGTCTTCAAGGTGTCAGATAAAAACCCATTATCATGATATGCCTCATCAGTCTTCTACATGGAAATAGATTAACATTTGCTATTTTGACAGAACAAGTCTCTTCACACTGCACACACACTCGCAGATAAACATGTACAGTAGCAGAACCTGCCATATTCAAAACCAAGGAGAAACGGTATGTCCGTCAGTATGTAGTGGAATAACACACGATAAAGGAGTGGAAAGCAAAGGCCGTCGGATTTGAACTGACCTTCAAATGCTCTGAAAGACACAGGATGATACTGTCAAAGGCAAGTAGGGGGCTCAATTTAGACTCACCACCATCTGCCTCTTCCCATGGTTTAGGACATTTAAAAACATAAAAAAACATATGCTTTGCTAATGCTACAAAGAGTTACCAAGCCACATATCCCAACACGAACCTAAAACAAAGTTCCAACTGTAGGTTGTATGAGCAATGTATCTTAACTCTTTATCAGGCAAGTGACTGTTTTTGGTAATTTCCTCAAGCATTAAATATGGGGCCAATCCCGTGTCTCAGTGAGGTCCAGAACTATGTTGGTTTTTACAACATTATGCAGTGATTCAGAGAGATTTTATAGACATTTTGAAGCTATCAATAGTGAATATGAGGGATTATTGTCAGTTTATGACCTTGTAACAGTTGTTTTATTGCATGTGTTTACTTTTTAGCAAGTGTTGCTCATATGTTTTATGGCGACAGGAAGGAGATGACGAAGTCCAATAACACACTAAGGTTGAAATTTTGTGTGCCCTATAAAGGGTTAACCCATAAAGACCCAAACATCCACCGGCGACCAAAACCATCAACTGATGTAAAATGTTGAATACCTGTTGATCCACTAACCCTATCAATGCATGTAAATAATTGGTGTAAAATGCAGTTTGTCATCTTTTCATGGTCAACAGATATGACCCATTTGGACGTTCAGAGGCTCCGTAGTGAACGTGGAAACACCGTCATCTATTACAACATTGATTCACCAGTAAAACCCATGGAACAGAATCAAAGTTCTAAGCACTCCCAGTTTAAAATACCACATTAACGTCAGGGATTCCGCTAGCACTTCGGCTAACACGTCGCCCAGCTTGCGACAAACACATTAAGTGCATAGGCCTATATATTTCCTTCTTTCCTGAGTCTGTTTGCTCATGCAAAATTAAACACAATTAATATAGATTAAAAAATGAATGATATTTAATTGTGATTAACTGAAATTAATCCACAGCAATCCTGTGATTAATCTGATTAAGAATTTTAATCGTTTGACAGCACTACTTGTAAATAATCGGTGTAAAATACAGTTTGTCATCTTTTTATGGTCATCAGATATGACCCATTTGGATGTTCAGAAGCTCCGTAGTTACCGTGGAAACACAGTCATTTTCTACAATACTGATTCCCCAGTAAAACCCATGGAATTGGATCAATGACAGTGGATGGACACACTGTGTTTATGTTCAGTTAATAATATATTTGACTGAAAAACTCAGTTTTTCTTAAGTTTTTGCTGCTTTTGATATAATAATGTTCAACTTTACTTTTAGCTTTTATAAACACCGATATGATTAGTAAATTGAATGTAGGAAAATACCTGATTGTCACTGAAAAATCTAGAAGATGATATTACAATAAACTTAAAGGTTAAATATAGAGGAAAAATTCACTTGGAAACTGCCACAAAAGTAACACTGGGTCCTTATGTGTTGAGTAAAGAAAAAAAACAAAACAAAAAACTGCTATGCTTCAGATACAAACTTTAAAAAATGGACTCATATAATATCTAGTTTAATATCTATTTCAGAATGACTACCTATTAATCTATACTTCACATTAAAACACAACTGGAACTTAGTTAAATGCATTAGTATATATATTTGGCCACAAGATGTCAGTTGCTGTGCTTTGTGGGTGCACTTCTTCTGTTATGACATTACAATCTATACAATATACAATATATTCAATATAATATTCAGTATATGCAACTAATGTGCTAAATATCACATATGTACATTTTCCATCAAATTTGAACAGCACTGTTTCAGTTCTAAAATAAACTGATTTGAAAACTGGAAGGCTGCATATCTAAAAATTTAAAGTTGTCCCTTGACCTAAAGCATGAAATGTGTAAACAGTGTGGGTCAGTTTGTACAGTTTGGAAAGAGCATGGAGACAATAAAAACAATACTGAAGACCAATGGGAAAAATGTACAATTACTATAACCTACAACCACAGCTTTATGTTGTTAGTAGCATTACAGGAACAGATATATAGTAATATTAGAAAGAGAAGGTACTCTGGTTTCACATTAAAACCCAAGATTAATGATTAACAAAATAAAAAGTAACTTAGGTATTAACAAGACTGAAAACCAAGATCAAAACCTGTGGAAATGTGGTCTGGTTCCAATGGTGTTGAATGGAACCAGTTCAAGAACCAATACTAATTTGGTACTTGACTGATACTAACTGATGTTGTCTCTTTTTAATGTTTTTAATGTTGAATATTTAATTTTACCCTATTTTGGTTATTCATTTATATTGACATACATGATGCTGTTTTATTCCACTCCTTCATTTCACATTGATCTGACACCATCATGTTCTTTTATTTCTGCCCTCTCCACTATGATACATTCAAAGTTAGTCATGTTTTCATGTTTGCTGTACTCATCTCTTTTATTGTGTTGTGTTGTTTGCTATGTTTTTATTCTGCTGTTGTGCACTTTTGCTTTGTCTGTCAAAGCACTTGGTAAACCCAGTTTTTAACCCTTTCATGCATCGTGGTCACTACAGTGGACAGTCACTCTACAGCTTTACTCTTGTATATTCATGGGTTTTGTTGTTTTAGTTCCATATCAACCAACACAGTGGACACTTATGCATCATCTCATAAACTGCAATTCATACCATTATTGTAACTTTGCTGTTCTTGAGTGGAAATCAATTGTTAATATTTATTTTTTGCATATTATCTCCATGAAGTGAGTAATAACTAGTATTAGAATATGTTAAAATGTGACAAAACATCAGATTAGCTACATTAAATATGGTTTCATTTCACTGTTTTCATATCACTTTATGATATTGGGTTTTCAATACATGTTTCTTTGCTTCAAGAATAAAATTCATGGTGTAGCTGAGTGGACATTTTTATAACTCCATGAAAAACAGGTTGATTTTTAAAAAAATTCAATCACATTGTTTTTTTTTTTTTGTTTTTTTTTCATGCCTAAAGAGGAATAAAAACACTCAGGAAAAAAAAAAAAAAAATCTTGATTAAGGTTCTCATAATTCATGCATGAAAGGGTTAAAGGTGCTGTATAAAAAAAGTTATTATTATTATTATTATTATTATTATTATTATTTTGTTAGAAAAGGTCCAACACTGAACATTTTTCACATCCTTCTGAGACCCATCAATGCATTTTTGTCCTCTGTAGCAAATGAAAGTTTCACAGTGATCCTTAAAAAATGCTGTCCATTAAAAAAGAAATAAATAAAAATAATTTTAAAAAATGTATCTGAAAAAACTGTTGCATTATGCAGTTTCCAAACAAGACAATTGTTTAATGTAAAAAAGCTAAAACATTCATTTTCCTGGGTCTCAGGAGGGTATGAAGAACTCTGTAAACTGTGAGCGTACAGTAGATGAAAAGCAGTAACAAGAAGCAAGACATTCATGTTGTCAGTGAAATGAGCAGAATTAGATCTGTCTGTCATTGTACACGGAAAATATACAGGATAAAACAGTCCCAGGTACAGTTCCTCAGTTTGATTAGTAAAACACTCATAAATGCACACAAAACTGCATTACATCAGTGTTACTGGTAGTTAAAGAGGTTTGTTTTTCTTTTGTCAAGGCAGATTGAGTCTCTTTCTTTGAGTAAAACAAATAGTCTTTTATGCCTGTGGCTATTTTTTTGAACAAATGTATGTTTGTTTAGAAATAGCAGCCATTAGCTTATTTATTCTTCTTTTCTATTGCCTTTGCTGATTGTTCATTGACAAAGGACCATTTCACAACAGCAACAATAACATAAATCTGTGTGTACCTGTGTACAGACTTCACATATTATGCAGATCTATTTTTTTACTGCATGGATTATTATGGAATATTTTATTGGCTGCTGTCTTTGTGCAAAATTGTCCTTCAGGAACATTAACGTTTTGCTCCACACCAAATTAATGTTAGGATAATTAAAGTTAGAAAACTCAAGATGTGAAGGCAGGACTGCTAAACAGACTGGGTAATGGTGTTTACGGTGGCCAGATAAAAGATGCTAGAGCAATATCCATACTTCTGACATCAATTAACCTTTTCACATCCGTTCTTATACCCTATTCATCCCTCAGATAGGGTTAGAGTTGGAGTAGAAATAGTGTAAGGTCAACACGCATCATTTGAGAGAAAACATCTTCTATTTAATGTTTAATGAGGCAGAAACACAACTAAAATGATGACAGTCAAAACATGAGTCAAATGTAACCTTAACCCTAAGCTATGGTTAGGTTTTGGCTTGGAACAGAATCACTGTAAGGTCAACACATGTAGTAAATGCTAGGGTTAACACACTTTATTCCTGTAGGGAAATGTAGTCTCTACGTTTTACCCCGTTTAATACATGCATCTCCTACCATTTGCATAATGACTTAGCATTAGCACTTGGGACATCTGGAGCACTGAGCTGCCATGGAAGCTCAAGGACTAATTGGTAGAGGTTGGTCAAGGACACTGACAGGAGAATTAAAGGGTACCTGTGGTGAATTTTCATTGGTAGCTATTTCAGAAAATCATGTATAATACTAGTGGTTCCATCAGGTAACTTATGTTATAGCCCACAGGTGTCAAACAAGCGGCCTGGGGGCCAAATCCGGCCTGCCAAAGGGTCCAATCTGGCCCGCGGGATAAATTTGAGAAATTTAAAAATTACACTTTAGATATTAACAATCAATTTTGTCAAAAATCGTTTTAATTCAGGTTCCACATACAGACACATACAGTCCGATTAGATTCCAAGTGGGTCAGAACCAGTAAAATATTATCATTATAACCTATAAATTATGACAACCCCAAATTCTCTCTGTTTTTTTTTTTTTTTGCTGTAAAAAAAGTAAAATTACATGAAAATGTTTACATTACCAAACTTACTTTTACAAAAAAACATGAATAACCTAAACAAATATGAACAAACAGAAATGTCTTAAGAAAAATACATGCAATTTTATTGATATTCTGCCTGTTACTAAATGTTTTGTGCAATTGTAATGCACATGTTTAAATGATAAACTGATAAACCGAGGCAGAATATTGTTAAAATTGCACTTGTTTTTCTTAAGACAATTCAAGTTGTTCATGTTACTCAGATTTTTAAGGAAACTTTGTAAATGTAAACCTGATCATAATAGAATTTAACTTTTTTTCCACTGTTATTATTTTACTGATCTGGCCCACTGGAGATCAAATTGGGCTGAATGTGGCCCCTGAACTAAAATGAGTTTGACACCCCTGTTACAGCCTGTTGTCAAGTACATGCGAGTACTACATCATTGCTCGGTCAGTCAGGCATGGTTAGCAACATGTTGCCTCCTTCACAGGTTGTTCCAGCATCAGTAGTGACACAGTAATGTTGTATTGTCCAATTAGCTGGGCTGTGATGGACTGGTCACTGACCCCGTGCAGCAGACACCAGTCTAAGATGACACATTATCGGATCGAATAGGTAACCATTTACAGGCATTTCCTCAAAATTGCTAGCCATAGTTTGCTTCTTGAACACATGCTTTCCACCAGGGGCAGAGTGGGCCCCTTTTTCAGCCCAGGAGTTTCATGCCCAAACCGGCCAACTTTTTCCATGAAGGAGCAATTTCAGTAAATGAAACAGCAGCTAAGCCCTGCAATGAACTGGTGACTTGTCCAGGGTGTACCCTGCCTTCGCCCCTATGTAGCTGGGATAGGCTCCAAGAGACCCCCGTGACCCTAGTGAGGATAAAGCGGGTTCAGAAAATGAATGAATGAATGAAACAGCAGCTAGCTCTAACAATGCCTTTGTATTTGGTATAAGTTCAGGTGTATGTTGGTAGGTTAATAGAAAACACTTCACTTTAACAATGTGTTTAATTCAAATTTAAATCAGATAAAGATTTATAAGGTAAAAATTATAAAGATGAAAATATATTTATCTTTGTATGGGAGCAATAAGTTCAAAATAAAATAATTCAAAACTAAAATGGCCTTTTTCTTCCCAACAGTGAGGTGCTCTATTGTTGTACTGACTGATGAATGGAGAATGAATCCAAGAAGAAGATTAGAGAAGTGACAGATAAGTGTCAAAATTATTTTTCCCACCCAATCAGCCCAAACTCGAGATTGACATGAGCCAACCCATCAGGAATCCTCCCGAATCTCCCGATTAGCCACTCTGCCATTGCTTTCCACTCAATCTTGCTCACTGACTGCTGCTTGTTTACTCGCACTCGATCACCTGGAATCAACAATGGCACATCACTTTTGGCCTGCAATGGCTGCTCCCTATAGGTTCTGCCCCTGCCCATAATTCACTTAATAAAAAGGTCCAGTGTTGTGCATTCTGGGGCCCCATAAAGGGAGGGTAAACATGACAAATTCATGGGGCCCAGCATTCCCAGGGGGCCCAGCGGATATAGGTGAGAAGTTGTGAAAATTTCATGGAAGCTCCGGAGTTAAAGAGAGGCATAGAAGCCAGGAGTTGGACATCCAAAGTCAACTTTCAGTTTCGGTTTCACGCAAGTTACGGTTGTTACGGCACTTATAAAATGCACCCCTTTACCCCCAGTCCCTACACAGCGCACATACGCCCCCCCCTGCCACCGCTCCGATGACACATTTAAAGATAATTTTTATTCTGAAGGGCCCACCACGTTTATCTACCATGGGTTCCACTGTAATGGCAAAATTACTTATATCCATGTATATTCATATACAGGGTGGGGAAGCAAAATTTACAATGAACATTTAGTTGTTTTTTCTCAGCAGGCACTACGTCAATTGTTTTGAAACCAAACATATATTGATGTCATAATCATACCTAACACTATTATCCATACCTTTTCAGAAACTTTTGCCCATATGAGTAATCAGGAAAGCAAACGTCAAAGACTGTGTGATTTGCTGAATGCACTCGTCACACCAAAGGAGATTTCAACAATAGTTGGAGTGTCCATAAAGACTGTTTAGAATATAAAGAAGAGAATGACTATGAGCAAAACTATTACGAGAAAGTCTGGAAGATACTATTAAAGAAGAATGGGAGAAGTTGTCACCCCAATATTTGAGGAACACTTGCACAAGTTTCAGGAAGCGTGTGAAGGCAGTTATTGAGAAAGAAGGAGGACACATAGAATAAAAACATTTCTATTATGTACATTTTCTTGTGGCAAATAAATTCTCATGACTTTCAATAAACTAATTGGTCATACACTGTCTTTCAATCCCTGCCTCAAAATATTGTAAATTTTGCTTCCCCACCCTGTATATTTTCATATATTTCATATATCATACAGGCTTCTAACTCTATTTCAGATATATTCATGTCACTGTGTATTATAGAGCAGTTTTGACCTCTTTTGTGTTTTGTCCAGAGTAGAAGGCCAAACCAATATTTCTCACAGGGGTCTTATCTCTAAGTTCCTGACACTGACCAAAACACTTTCGACACATCATAATTTTCTCATGGGAGACAGAAGACTAATTTGTGATTTGTATTTTTGGGTTCAGACCGTCTCAGTCTTTTGTCTGAGTGATATCTCTTTCTATGGAGCTCAAAATAAAGGGATTTCTTTGACACTGAACGCTTGAACTGACCCTTCTTTTTTGAAGATGAATTAGTGAAGTATTTTTCCATAACACCACAATTGGTAGTGACACCCCAGGGAGCATTTATGGCATTTTTTTTCCTGAATTTGCGCCTTTCTTACTTAGACATAATTCACAAAACACAATTAATTTTGCCAACAAAAATCTGTTTTTGATGGCAGGGGAAACCAGAGGACCTGGAGGAAATCCATGGAGTGATAACAAGTAAACTCAGCTCAGAACCTTCGGGCTGTGAGGCAAAAGTGCAGACAGTTACGCCACCACGCTGCCCCATTAAACTTCATTTGACTTCGACATTTTTCAGAACCTATACTGTTACTTCCATTAAATCATGACTTTACCCTCACCCTTACCCTAAATCGGAACCAGAATCCAGCAGGTTGATGGTGATATGATGGATGGTTGAGTTTGGGTTTAAGATACAACATGTCATAGTCAAAGGGAATGTAAGGGGTAGGGGTGTGTATCAGCAAGAATCTGGCCATACAATACAAATCACAATACAAGGATCACAATTCAATATATCATGTTATATCACGATACTGTTAAAAAGTTAAAATTAAAATTATGTTAAAATTATGTTTTACAGACATTAAAGTTTAAGATCCTGTTCAAATGTTCATATTCTATTAGTTCATAACTAACATAAGAACATTATTTTTGTGTAATCCCAACAAAGGAACTGACATTATTTAATAAAAGAGTGTTAAATATTAATAAATAAAATACAAACCAAAGAGAAAAACAAAAATGAACCTCCACAATATCTGCATTTGAATAAATACCTAAAAATATCGATACAGTACTTTTTAATATCGAAATAGTATTGAGAAATGAAATATGGCGATATATTGCCGAACCCATATTTTCTTACACCCCTATTGCAGAGGTCTTCTGTATCTACGACTACTTCAGATCTCCAGATAAATGTTAATAAACAGCTCAATCTCTATACATGTTTATCACTGAGTCTGTTGATTGATAATACACTGGAAAAATTTTACATCTTACCAAGTGTATTTTTCTCATTTCTAGTCAAAATATTTCATCAAACTTAAAATAAGACATAATCACCTAAAGAGTAACTTTTCAGTGAAATATAAGGACTTATTTTTAGACAATAGATCTGGAAAGTCTGATTTCAAGAAATCTTACCAAGATAGTTTTAACTTGTTCCATTGGCAGATTTTTTTGCTTAATTCAAGATTTTTTTTTGCTTAATTCAAGCAAAACAATCCGCCAATGGAACAAGTGAAAATAATCTTGAAGCTTTGCCACATCTATTTAGTAATACCTCTTGTAAATGCAATTGTCCACATGTGATTTACACTGATTTTACAATAACCAACATGGTTTTTATAACTACACTATAATTGAACTATGCAAAAATCCCTGTATACCACAGCCTCTTGGGGCTTATTGCTTTAGTTTTAATATCAATATTCTCTTGAATATGGGTGCTACAGTCCAGAATGGTGCAGAAGCATTAACTTGCTTGATTTGTAATCACTTTTCATATTGCTGAAATTTTGCCTTCAGGCATTTTAATATTCTTCCTTGTAATAAGGTTTGTTAACTAATGCTGGACTCATTAAAACCGGTGATGCACAAAACTGTGCAATGAATGATTTTATTAGTCCAAGAAAAAAAAAAGAATACGCAGGGATTTAATGAGATGTATTTATGTATTAACCTCTTATTGTGCGGAAATCTGAGCCCGAGCCACCCACAGTATACGGAGGAAACAGAACAATGCAGTTAATTCCTTTAAGCAGGTTTTACTCTGAATTTTCTCTGCTCATTTAATGTGGTTTTGTATCATTTACATGGTGGCCTTTGTCTTCCCCTCCCCCCTGCAGACAATTCTCTGACTTAAATGCAATTAGACACAGTTGACAATACTCCTCAGTAAATTAAGCTGCGGGCTGTGGATAAGATTGTCGCCACTTCCTCCCAGTTCAAAAACAAATCTCATTCATCAGGAGAAATAAAAACTGAAAGGAGTAGCCGGCACAAGCAGCAATTCCGACATGAGCTCATTGACACAGGTTGGAGCGTTTCCGCAGAAAAGAAGGGAAATTGTGTTTATGTGTGGTTCAACAGTGGCGTAGTGTGTGTGTGTATGTGTTTTTTTTTTTTTTTTTTTTATATATATATATATACCTATAGGGTGACATTGGAGGATTCGGCAGGCACTGAGCTATAAAATTGCTAGTTGAGTGGGAATTAGTGGGGATGGAGAGGTGAGGAGGGAAGGACAGCACAGTCGGGAGTCGGATGGAGAGGTGTGCCTCGACAGCTGATTTGATCATCTGCACCAACACTGCTGTTTACAGTGCCTTTCAGCATAATGATTATGTATGCTGGTGTCTAGATGACAGAATACAGAAAAAGGGCACCTGCCCACGCCGTCAGACAAAGAAGAAAATACATTTTAATGCAAAACAGGTAATGGCCGCACTGCACACAAGAATAACAGCAATTACCTTTTTAAGATTATAAATGGGTTAAACAGCTACCGTGACCCAGTCATATCCTGGGGCTAACTCTGTCAGTTGCCATTACTAGTCAATATGCACATCTGCCGCTTGTGTTCTGACTGAAGCAGATTGAACTGCAAGTATCCTCTTTTACTTACACATCAAATCAGATGAATCACATCAATATTGATTATAATATATTTAGTAAAACAAGTATAATGCATGCAACAAATGGCATTAATGTTGTTTCTTATTTTCTACCTTAAAACAAATTCCACATTTGTCAACATAATACACATCATCATAGATAGATAGATAGATAGAGCATTGAAAAAAGAAAATGACGTTTTTTGCATTTTAATTTTATTTTTAATTCTAATTCTATATTTATATTTTATATAAATACCAAATTTGTAATTTTTCTCTTTTCATTTTTCACTTGTTTATATTTTTTCTACCTGTCTTTTTTTCTATATGTGCTTGTTATATGTTACTGCTGCTAACTGTGAAATTTTCCTATGGTGGGATAAATAAAGTCTTATCTTATCTTATCTTATCTTATCTTATCTTATCTTATCTTACACAGCAGTCAAATGAATACACATATTTTATATGGAAATTATTGTCAGTAATTTTTAGAATAAACAAATATTAACTTCACTCAAACAAAGCTATTAATAGGAAAACAATGTATAATGATTTCTACAGCTGTCTAGCATATAGATAGATAGATAGATAGATAGATAGATAGATAGATAGATAGATAGATAGATAGATAGATAGATAGATAGATAGATAGATAGATAGATAGATAGATAGATAGATAGATAGATAGATAGATAGAATCGCAGAAAAAAAACATTAGACCACCATTGTTTTCTTCAGTTTCTTGTTCATTTTAATGCCTGGTACAACTAAAGGTACATTTGTTTGGACAAATATAATGATAACAACAAAAATAGCTCATAAGAGTTTTGTTTCAGAGCTGATATCTATCCAGTTTTGATGTTTTCTTGATAATAACCAAAATCACTTCAGTTCTTACATCAATATCTATGGCATTGTACTGACAAAAACAGTGCTTTTAGACATTCCATGTTTTCCTTTCTGTGTGTTTTAGTCGCATGATACACACAGGAGTTAGTACTGGATTTCATAACCATTGTTTTTGATGACTTTTGATGGTCTAATAATGTTTTCCGCGACAATAGATAGATAGATAGATAGATAGATAGAGAGAGAGAGAGAGAGAGAGAGAGAGAGAGAGAGTCACGGAAAAAATTATTAGACCACCCTTGTTTTCTTTAGTTTCCTGTTCATTTTAATGCCTGGTACAACTGAAGGTACATTTGTTTGGACAAATATAATGATAACAACAAAAATAGCTCATAAAAGTTGAATTTAAAAGCTGACATCTATCCATTTTCCATGTTGTCTTTACATCAGTACCTATGGCATTGTACCGACGAAAACAGTGCTTTTAGGCATTCCATGTTTTCTTTTTTGTTTTAGTCGCATGATACACACAGGAGTTAGTACTTGATTGCATAACCATTGTTTTTGATGAGTTTTGATGGTCTAATATTTTTTTCCGCAACTGTAGACAGACAGACAGACTAGATAGATAGATAAATAGATAGATAGATAGACAGACAGACAGACAGACAGACAGACAGACAGACGTGCTATGCTATCTATCTATCTGTAGAGTGCTGTCAATATCTGTGGCCTTTCAGATGAGCCTTTGATTATCTACCCCAGGGAGTGAAATCGATCCTCCCCTGCCCTCGGTGCTTACAATAAGACAGAAGACCTTGTTTGCTAGAAACACTTCTGCACTTCATCTAAGCTGAAGTCATGAACTGGTGGTGACTAAAAGCCTGGCCTCAGCCAACTTGTCAATATTAATGGAAAAAAAAGGGAAAGAATTTGTGGAACAGACAAAAAAATTATAGATGCATGGAAACACTGTGCCAAATGGCTTTTACATCATTAACACAGAGGGCTAAATGTAGGAAAGATTCAGCATTTAATTGTCTTTGCTCCACACTGTGATAAAGTATTAATGAGAGCTAGACTTCAGTGTTAAAACGTTTGTAGCTAATAGGTAGAAATAAGGCTAAACAAGGAACACTTTCACATATAGATCTGAACACAGTAACAAAAGAGCAATTATCAAATCACCAGGGGGAATATGCATAATTTACACTGCTTTTACGTGTTGTGTAAGTTAAGGTGATTGACTAATGACAACTGTGACATGCAAACTGACTCAGTCGTAGCTAATTACTGTGTAACTGCTGAAAATAACAATATACAGTAAGAATCAGTCAATAACAGCTGTTTGGTTCATGAACTCTGCACTTCAGCATCTGCCCATACTGTATACTCAAAGCTCAAGACATCTAGTTTTGTTAAAAAAAAATAAAAAAATAAAAATATTAAATTAAATTCAAAAAGTGTAAGTTTTCATGGTGCAAAAACAGCCAGCAGCTACTTTAACCCTTTCATGCAAACTGGTCACTACAGTGGACAGTTATTCTACAGCTGTTCTTTTGTATATTCATGGGTTTTGTTGTTTCAGTTCCATATCAGCCAACACAGTGGACACTTATGCATCATCCTATACACTGCAATTCATACCATTATTGTAAATTTGCTGTTCTTTATACACCTACTCTGCAGTGATATGCTTAAAAGTAAACAATTGCTTGATATTTTTATTAGACTGTAATTAACTTCTTTTTTTTTAAACAGAAAGGTGTTTTTTTGCATATTATCTCCTGGAAGTGAGTAAAAACTGGTATTGGAATATGATAAAATGTGACAAAACATTGGATTAGCAGCATTAAACATGTTTTTATTACATATTTTTCACACAGTATGTCAGTAAATACATGTTTCTTTGCTTCAAAAACTAAATGCATGGTGTCCAGCTGAGTGGACATTTTTGCAACTCCATGAAAAATAAGTTCATACATTTTTTTTTTTTTTTTTCTCAATTGCATTGTTTTTTTTAATGCCTAAAGAGGAATAAAAACACTCAGGAAAAAAATCTTAAGGTTCTCATAATTCATGCATGAAAGGGTTAAAGGTCATAACTTTAAACATGCTAACCTCCACAAAGGAGGTTGGCATGTGACTAAGAAGGTTCACATGTAAAAAGGACAGAATGCTGATGAAGATGATGATGACGACGACGATAAAATTTATTTCAAACTTAAATAGGAATAGAATATTAAGGTGAACAAAAGGCAAAGAGAAATTACAAATTTAAACAGAACACTGCAGAATATTGAAGGTGATACTTTAACTAAAAAAAAGAAAAAAAACAACTATTTCATTGTTGTGTCGAGCTTGTATTGTCCGACCCCAAATTTATATGATATAACTAATCAGCTAATGTGTACAACCCATAAAAAAAGAATAGATCTGTTATTAAATTACTGAATAAGAAAACAAATTATAACATACTAGAAATAACTATTACTGTTTTTCTCCCGTGCATTGTTACTTTATCTCTTGAAAATATGTTTTTTATACATCTTCTCCTTTATGATGTTTACACACTGCTTGATATTTTGATACATTCTATTCCACAAAACCACTCCATGAAATGAATGAAATGCACGTATTTTTAAGATGTGTTCTCGTGTTTCATATTTAGTTTCTCTATAGTCATAACCCCCCTCTCTATCTGTGAATCTGTATGTTAAAGCTGAACTCTTACAGCTCCTACTTACATTATTAGAAAGATAGTTTACTTTTTGAAAGTAAATGTCAGAAAAAAAACATGAAATTTTTGTAATTTTTCTGAACAATACACAACACACATTCATCTGCCCACACACACAGACAACCAGAGCTGACAGAAAAGTGATAGAGGTTAAATAATGCGTACACTGGAACTAATCCTGCGTTCCAGGCAGGTTTTTGAGTCCATAAGTCACAACTTCAAACCACGACTCACGACCAGGGATGGGAATCGATCAGAATTTAACAATTCCGATTCCATTATCAATCTTGCTTATCGATCCGATTCCTTATTGATTCTCATCGGGTGAGGGAATAAAAGAGTACAAACGGGTGTGTTTGCATTAACTGTCTTTTATATTTCCATCTCTGCACAGAAAATATACCATAGACAGTATGTACAAATAATATTAACAGATGACGCCGGGCCCATTTTTTTTGGGGGGGGGGGGGGGGGGGGTGAAAGTGAAACTAAAGACACTTTACTAATTCCTCTGTTGCCACATTTCTACTACGCGGAAGCAGTTCGACTCATCCCATCTCCCGTTTTTGTGCACCTCATTTCCTTTCCCCTACCTTCAGAAACTTGTATTTGAGGGGGTACAATGTTCGCTGCCCGCACCGGAACTGAAACTGGGCCCAGATGACGGTCTGGTGTGCACTCTGCCGCTGGATTCACAAGTGCCACTAAGTAGCGAATCAAATGAATCACATGCTGTGGACAAATGTCTGAGCTGTTGCAGGGATTCCGCCCTTTTGAAGAAATGGAAGCTCTGACAGTGTTCCAGTGGACCTGGTTGGTGTCGTCTTTTTAGACCGTTTCTGCCTCAACGCCATGTTGGCTACATTCTGACCAAAACAATGCAGCATACGCATGACGTCATTGCACATGCGCAACGAAGGCGGAATCAATAAGCAGAATCGTTAAGCAGGCAGGCAAACGATTCCAAGGATTCGAGCTACTGGGATCCAGTTCTCAAAAAGAACCAGTTCTCAGTTCCCATCCCTACTCACGACTGTGTAACGTTCCAGGCAAATCACGCCAAACTGCCTGAGCACAAGGAACTGTGGGAGTTAGATGTAAACAAACCAGCATGGCAGACCGTACGGGGCTTATGTTCAAACAGAGGAGCATGAAGTAAGAGAAGCTGTTATACCTTTAATGTTAAGTTATTTGTATGTTTGGATACATATTTGGTATAAATTTATTCTTGTCCTCAACTGACTAAAAAGTAGCTAACACTAGATTAGCTGCTGATTATGCAGAACATTTGCGGAGAAGTAATGTTAGGGCAATACCTTAATTTTGAAGTTTTAATAAACAATTTGCATAAACACCACATCCATGGGGGCCTCTGTTGTTGTTTCACGGGCTACGTGACGTCAGAGTGCGGAACTGGAAGTACATCGATTTAGTACGAGTTCACGGCTGGGAAGTCACATGAGTTATGGGTTTCCTGGAATGCAGCATAAAAACAACAAGTGGTGCCAGGCACAACAAACCCCGCCCCTTGCACATATTCCATCCATTTTAAGTAAATGGGAAAAATTTTTTAAAAATCATGAAAAAGTTTAATTTTGACCTACTCTTCCCAAAATGTAATCACGTCTATTCTGGTCACTAGCAATCTATAAACCCAATTTGGTATGAATTCAACCAATAGTTTAGCTGCTAAAGTGTTAAAAAAACAAACAAACAAACAAACTGAACCAAGAACAAAACCCCTTGCCTCTGCCTCAGGGGGTGGGTTAATAATCCAGAACCACCATCAAAAATATCTTTATAAAGCTCAAACAGCAGCAAAGTTAAGGCCATAAAATAAAGGCGATGAGCTTGGATTAGCAAAACAGGTGGCTAGCATATAGTACAGTAGATATCAAATGTAAAAATTACAGAAAGCTGTGAAAAATATTCAAATAGTCAAAATGCGAAACCTTAACACTTACATCATTATAAATATAGCTTTGGATATTTAAAAGTAGCTTCTTCAACAGTGAACCATCAAGGTGATAGCCCCAGGCCTGTCCCATGAGCCTCAGTGGATATCAGACACTGAGAAGTTGTTTTGTACATAATCAAGGAGACAGCCCCAGGCATGAAGCTAGCATTTGGCTCAGTAGACGTCAAGTGTAAAAATGATAGACAGCTGTGAGAAGAAACAGGGTCAGCAGAATGTTACGGCTGAACTCTTAATTACAACGTTGTTTTAAATTCATAGCTTCAAAAACCTTAGAGATGAGACCCCTGGGATTAAAGCCTCAGAGCAGCTAATGTTCAGTCAGTGAAGCTAATACTAGCATTAGCTAAACCATTACACCGCACTATCATTAAAACAACCAATAACCCAGTGCTAAATAGATAATTGTCATTAGCATATTAAATCATTCTTATATGTGATTTCACAGCAGTTGGACAAGTTTACGTTCATTCTTTTCTAATGATAGTACCACTTATGCCTTTATCGAAACCTAATGTTTGTGAAAGGACTCTTTTCTGTGACTTTTCTTTAGTCAAACATTGAAAGAATATGAGTTACTTATTTAACTGCATCCTCTAAATACCCTTTCACTTGCATGCCATTTCTAATCAATATCATAATATGAGGAGAGCTATTTAAAGCTGGGCTAAATGTGTGCTACTGGCACTCTAGCTTGGCACAGCAAGTGTGTGATATCAGCTTTATTAAACATCCAAATAATCAATCACAAAGAAAGATGGAAGCATCAGGAAGTCCTTCAGTTTAGTCACAGCCTCTGTCAAACTAGGAGAATGTGGCTGTATCAGATAAAAACATACACAATGTTATCATAGATAGATAGATAGATAGATAGATAGATCATCGAAAAAAGAAAATGATGTTTTTTGCATTAACCTCAGTCTGAATACTGCACTTTACATGTAAATGATATGTTTAATTTTAATTCTAATTTTATATTTATATTTTATATGAATACCAAATTTAAAATTTTTCTCTTTTCTCTCATTTTTCACTAATTTATGGTTTTTCTACCTATCTTTTTTTCTACATGTGCTTGTTATATGTTACCGCTGTTAACTGTGAAATTTTCCCACGGTAGGATAAATAAAGTCTTATTTCATTTTATCTTATCAGACAGACAGACAGATAGATAGATAGATAGATAGAAACAGTCATCCACATTAATGATCAATAAATAAATGCAGAGTATAAGTAGCTAAGAATAAGTTAGATTAAAAAGAAGGTAGAATTAAAAGACAAAATATGCATGGTATGGGCAGATTTTATACACACACACACACACACACACACACACACACACACACACACACACACAGTTAACGGTGGGGTGAGATGTTTTCTTTGGAGCAATTTTTACTATATTGCTTAAAATCCCCTTCACACCCTAATTACAACCAATTAACAACAAAAGAGCGCAGACCTCCGCCAAGACAGATCCCCCCCCAGTATCAACATTTCCTGAAAATTTCATGAAAATCCCTCCTTAACTTTTTGAGTTATCTTGCTAACAAACAAATAAACACACCCACACGCAAACACACAAAGCAAAGTGATCACAGTACCTCCTGGTGGAGGTAATAATGATAAGTTAAGGCATCATATTGTTAAAATTGCACTTATTTTTCTTCAGAAATGACAGGGTTTTTTTCAGGTTATTCATGTCTTTTTTTGTGAAAGAATAGTTTTTCATATTTGCAATTTAATGTTTTGTTTTGCATAAAAGATAATAGAAACAAGAAAGCACTCGGAGAGTGCAGACCTCCACCAAGACAGATCTGACCCCCCTCCTCCGATCACCACCAAAATTGAATCATTTCTTCCTTGTGCCAGTATCAACATTTCCTGAAAATTTCATGAAAATCCGTCCATAACTTTTTGAGTTATCTTCGTAACAAACACGCAAACACACAAAGCAAAGTGATCACAATACCCCGGCGGAGGTAATTAAATGCTCTAACAGAAAAATTAAAAAAAAAAAATTAGTCACCTGTGGAACGGACAGGACTGAAAAAACACCATCCAATCATTTTGAGCGCCCAATTGAAATGATTGAACGGTGATATGTCTATCAAACTCAACTGTCATTTGTCCCTCCCCCCTCTGCCCGTACCCCTCTTCGTACATGAATCGTGCGTTCTCAGAGGCTTGGAGCACTTGTACTGGAAACAAAGCCAGAGCCAGAGCTTGGCTATAGTTATATTAGAATGGAAAGTTCACAGACAAACTGTTTTGTCACTAACATAAATCACTTAGAAATGTAACAAAGTAAGTCAGATAGGTATGAACTGGGGCTGTTCTGTAAGAGCGGGGGTGTTGGAGGAGACTGAATGAGGCATGCATGGATCAGGAGCGTGAACCCTCAAGAACAAGCATTGCGGGTGCCAGTAGTCTGGAGGCGTGGCTTCGGGGGGACTTTTGAATTGCGTATTTTAAAATGTAGCTTGCTGGAACCGTTTTTCTATCATCTCATACCTCACCTTTAATTAATATGTTATGTGTGTAAATCTGAACAGACATAATGACTTATTATTGCAAACTCACATTAACAATACAAGGAAAAGCATATATATTGTGTATTTTTTGTTAACAGCTCCGATATGAAATACAGTGTGTGTGTTTATCTTTATAAAATATGTCGGCGCGAGAAACCTTCACACACTGTTGGCTTTAAATTGAAGCAACAAACAACTCCTCTGAACCTCTGTGCTAAAAAATGCAACGTGATGACAATAAACCCTAACACATAAACTAGGCTGGCTGTGCGTGAAAGAATACACGAGAAACGAAGAATGCGCATCAGCTCCAGCTTCAGCTTCAGACTCTGAATCACGCTGTGTACACAACGTCAGAATTTCAATTGTGCAACTGGGGCAAATTTATGGCATCTCAATTAGAGCTGATGTTTTTGTGGAGAAAAAGTTGCCTGAAGCAACTTTAAAATGTATAAAACCGGTGAAGAAAACTGCACCGGCGCAGCTCTGGTGTTCACAAAAGGTGAGGAGATGTCAAAGGAATGATATATGTGATTATCGCTGAAACACAAGACATGAGTGGATTAAAGTGGCTGGCTTGTGTGTTTTTGCTTCCAAGCCCTCTGTTATCACATAAGGTCTGACTGGTCCTCCCTAATTCGTGTTATCTCAGGTTTGACTGCTGCCCATGTCACAACTGATGACTCAAACTTTGTAATTGCCTTTTAATCCTTTCGAGGATAGAAGAATGTGTCAGAGTCGGTTAAATCGGGGCAACAGTCGCCTTATGACACGGAGCAGAGCAAAGGACACAGAGGTTGGAAGAATGATTCATCATCTGGAGCTGGAACATTTTGGATAAAGTAACAGGATGCACTTGCTTTCCCCTCCAAACCAAAGAAAAAAAAAAAAAAAAGACTGTGTCCTGTGTCTAGTAAGCACAAACTATCTCAGCGTTCGGAAAGAGGTGAGCGTTTATGCTGATGTGGGCTGAAAATTTATCAGGATGACCTCGTACCACATTTGTACAAAAACACATCCTGAATTGAAATCTGCTCCTACAATATTTACAACCAAACAAACCTACAGGCGCATTCCACTACCAAAATTTTTTATCAATGTGTGTGTGTGTGTTAGGACTGCATGATTAATCGATTTTAAATCAAAATCAGATTATTTAATTAGGATAATGTTTAAAAAGCTAATCATCAAATTGAATTTCATCTCTCCAAGGTTATTATCGTTAACGAAAACTAACGAAATGACAACTAGAATTGTAAAAACATTTTCGTTAACTGAAATGAATAAAAACTATAATTAAAAGAAAAAAACATTACCTGAAACTGTATTGTGTGCTTACAAAACTAACTAAAACGTGTAAAAATTATAGCTGAAATTCCCTTAGTCTTGTTCTTTGTCAATGTTGGATTGATATGAAATCAATGTATTTCCCTCAAGCAATTTTAGGTGGCAGCACCATAAGATATTTAATGGTTCGTCACTTGTCATTTAGAATTGTCTTCTCGTCCCCACTCTACTTGGAAACATGGAGACTAAAGTTGGGAGAAAGCAGCAGAGTCCTGTCTGGGATTTATTTGAATTTGATGGCGAAGAAGAGAAAAGATATGAAAAAGCTAAAACTAAATTAAAACCAAGCATTTAGAAAATAACAAAAACTAATAAAAACTGGCAAACCTGCTCTAAAACTAATTAAAACTAACTGAATTAGAGAAAAAAACAAGTCACAACTAAATAAAACTAAACTATAATGAAAATTCCAAAACTATTACAGTCTACTCTCATTAAACCGCCCGCCGTTATACCGCCATTTTCGCTCACCGCCGACCAAAACCATTGCACAAAAATCCCCAATGCATTATTCCATTAGCTACCGCCATTTCCGCCTATCGCCATCCGCCAGCCCAGTTCCATGCACAAACAACACTTATACCATTGATTTCCCGACCATTATACCGCCAGCGTGATTGCCATCGAGTACACATACATTTTAACAATGCCCTGAAACAAATGCGCCAGACGCTGATCGCGACAAGCTACGAGTAGGTCTACGGAACGGCCACTGTTCATTTATCGCAGAACACTCAGTAGGTCAGGCTGTCGGGAAGAGGACGTGGGATTAAGTCAAAGCCTCAAGATGATGGGGTGTCATTTCCCGACACGGTATAATAATGCTTAAAATGTTTCCCCACTTTAAATGATCCCTTACAACATAACAGAATCAAGATTTATTTAGAAACGCAATTAGAACGGGTTAACGGAGGCAGCATAGACATCATATAGTAAAGACATGCACATTATGGACGCAACCCGTTGTCACGCCATTTTCGCTATACCGCCAATTTGGCCGTGAACGGAAGTTGGCGGTATAACGAGAGTAGACTGTATAACCTTGCATCTCTCTCATGTCTCCAGGTCATGTGCCTCTGGTGGTCCACAACCATAGGCTCCTCCTCCAGGCTACCATAGGCTCCTCCTCCTAACTGAGAATGGTCTCCACACCCCAGTACAAAAATGGCGTTTCCTAAGAAGAGTGAAAAGTTTGTGGCTAAAAGTAACAAGAGCAAGTCGGTTGTGTGGAATTGGTACGGCGTCGAAGTTTCCGACGAAGACCAAACCATTCCTCGCTGCAAACTCAGCCTGAAGGCGGTATTTGTCAAAGACAGAAGCACAGCCAACTTATTTCAGCACCTCAACATCACACGCCAGAGTGGGAAGGGTGTTGCAATGCGGGTTGCACACAAAAATGACATGCAGACTTCTGTTGTCTTTTGTAGTTTCACCCAAAAATTGAAATCGAAAATCGAGATTTTAGAGTAAAAAAAAAATCCTGATTTTATTTTTGTCCAAAATCGTGCAGCCCTAGTGTGTGTGCTTTCTTTCTTTCCATTCCTCAAATCAATTTACTGCAAACTCCTACTGAAAGGTAACCACAAAGGGAAAACATGCCATCATTATCATTGAGTATTCACTGATTCTCATCCCACAGAATGGGAGACTGACAGCAAAATGACAGCAATGATCATCTGTGTGGTAAACAAATGCTTCAAATGACTAGTTTTTTTTTTTTTTATTTTAATGAGCATGCACCCAGGAGTAAACGCCTCACTAACAAAAAACTTTTTCATCAGACTTCATTCTTGATGTTACAGTGGTAGTGTTGTACTGTTATATTCCCACAAAAAGCCTTTCAGAGAAGGTTACAGATCATGAGTATAAGTCCAAAAGCACCCACACACAACAGATCACATCTCCTGGTCCTTCAGTCAATGCCTTTCTCTATTAGTGTCACGTCTGCTACTTAATCTTATAACATCTGTCTTGTCCATAGAATGCCAAGTCCTTAGGGTCATAGAAGAAGAATAAAGCTGAAGAGCATCTTATAGACTTCTTTTGATCAGGAATATAGCGACTAATGTGGCTAAAGGTGAAGACACACCAACCTGACAGCCGATCGTCACCAGAAAAGGTAGCCTGACTGATCAGTCGGCTTTCGTCTCCCCAACACGGTGTCAAAAGTGTGAAGAACACACCAAATCGACTACCGACTTCAGCGTACGTTCCGCACAAGACGTAAAACCGGAAATGACAAAACATCTCATCTCTCCAGACCAGAACACCGAGCTCACTGTTGTCATTGTTGTCAGACGAGTGTTGAGTTGTTCAGAAGGGTTGTTGTTGTGGTACTTACTGAACAAATAATAATAAGATACAAGTAATAATAAGATACTGGTGTTGTCAGCTCTGAGGCTTCTTCTTGTGGAATAGGAAAGATGTTGCACGTCAAAACCAAGGAGAAATCGCACTATGCTAACAATGCTAACAGTGCTCACTACATGGAATGAATGATGTCCGTAGGCAACACTGACTGGCACTTATTCAGATACGATATGAGCAGTGAATGGACTGTTATAGAAGACAATAACAATGTGAAGTACCTTGGCATAGCTGGATTCACAGGAAAACTTCTCGTTCACCCGTTCATTAGTCAGGGGCTATCCCTTCACCAATCAGATTAGTCCGACTGATAGACTAGCAGTGGCCGATTACACATGTTGAATGGGCTGAAAAGGCTGGCAATGGCATTAATGACAGATGATCGCACAAAACACACCAGACTCATGTCACCGACCTCGCCAGACTGCCCGACAACATCTGACTGCCGAAAATCGGGTTGGTGTATCTTCACCTTAAAATACAGCCAAAACATTTTATTTCAACCATAGCTTATATAACCCTAAACATTGACCCATAAAGACCCAAACAACCATTGGCAACCAAAACCATCTACTGATCTAAAATGTTTACAAACTTCTGAACCACTAAACCTATTAATATACTGAAATAATTGGTGTAAAATACAGTTCTTCATCTTTTCATGGTCATCAGATATGACTCATTTGGACGTTCAGAGGTTCCGTAGTGAACGTGGAAAGACTGTCATCTATTACAACATTGATTCACCAGTAAAACCCATGGAACAGTATCAAAGTTGTAAGCACTCCCAGTTTAAAATACCACGTTAACGCGAGGCATACGATAGTCGGGGATTCTGCTAGGATTTCGGCTAATGCATCCCCCAGCTTGCGACAAACACATTCAGTGCATAGGCCAGTATATTTCCTTCTTTCCTGAGTCTGTTTGTTCATGCAAAATCAAACACGATTAATATAGGTTAAAAAATGAATAATATTTAATCACGATTAATTGAAATTAATCCACAGCAACCCTGTGATTAATCTGATTAAGAATTTTAATCGTTTGACAGAACTACTTGATATACTTAAGTACAGAAAATACTAAATACTTAAAGATTTTAACTTGAGTAGCATTTCAGTTGGTGACTTGAACTCCTACCAAAGTCATTTTTTGGTACCTGTACTCTGGGGCGTCACTACCAATTGTGGGCCCCATGAAAGGTAAACGTGGACCCTTCAAAAAACTTAGTATCCTGTCGATCTGTCGGAGCAGGGGGGCATGTAGGCGGGTCTGCAGTCTACACATATAGCCGCTTACAGTAGCGTGAAACGAAACTGAAGCTTAACACAATTTCAATGTCCGATTCCTGACTTCTACGCTTCTCTTTTACAGCAGATCTTACATGAAATTTTCACAACTTCTAGCCTGTATCCACTGAACCCCCTCCACTGCTCTATGGACCCCCCACAAATGCTGGGCCCCATGAATTTGCCATGTTTACCCCCCATTATCATCAACCCAGCCTGTACTTCTACTCAAGTATGACTTCCCAATACTTTACACAACACTGGGAAACCATATGTCACAGTACAGGGTTATTCAAAAAGAATGAACCTGTTTGATTACGCAATATTTTACGAAGGAAAAGCAATACAAAACTCCAGCCAAGTCACAAGTATTCTACCCACAATCAACTTTTATTTCCTGTCTTACAAGTGTTCGATGTGGCCACCACCTGCAGCACGGACAACATCAATGAGAATTCCTCCCGGACGCGTATCAGCATATCATGATCCACTGAGTTGATCGCTGTTGTTATTCAATGTTTAAGGTCATCGAGGCAGCCATTCAAAACTTAGACAACTCCTCTTTCTAATGGTCACTGACTCATTCCGTGACAATGGTTGAGAACTGAAGCAAATCGGTTCATTCTTTTGGAATAACGCTGTATGTTTGGACGCTAAACAAACTCAGGGGCCAAACGAGGATGTAGTTCTCTCTAGTGCTGCTGTTGCTGCCACAATAATCACAAATTAGTCTCTATAAAGTGCTGAATCATATTGCAAAAGCTCCCAAGCTGTCATTTCAACATGTGGCTTATTCACTGTACATCATGTCCTTATTATGTTAATGAGAAGAAGATTCAAAGATACTGAGCTGCATGCATAAAAACCTCTGGGCTACGAAATCAATCCGGTCTGTGTTCGACCTAATCTCCATACACCTTCTTGCTTGGTCATTCACACCCTTTGTCTTGCCACCTTCTTGTTGCAATAGTTTTTGTCTTCATTGCCCTCTGCACATTTTTCTTCTCCCTTCATATCCTTTCACAGTTCCCATTCTCTTTCCCCTGTGCAGCAGCGGCAGCAGCACTGGTCTCTTGGACATCTCTTCCATTAGTGTGACTTACAGTGTCTTGGGCCAGAGCAACACAGCGTGTGAAAGTGCTCCTCTTACTCACAGTAATAAAGGCATCCATTTCTCTGAACGCTTGCCTTTTGTCCCAAGCACACACAACAGGCCCATTAACAAAGCCAAGGACTGCCTTCTGACATGCCAAATGGTGAGTCTATACACCCCGCTGACTGTGCAGCGCCTGGACTGACCACGAGGTCACAGGAAGAGAGCAACCACTCAGTCAGCTTGTGTTGTACCAGAGGTAAGAGAAGACAGTGGCACAGCTGGAGAACAGCCAATGTCAAAGGAGTTTGTTTACAGGTTGAACCTTCCAGGGAAACTAAACATGGATTGGTCAAACTGCATACACTGTAAGCCCAGACTTTGTATTTAATAAAATGCTTTAATTACAATGTACTTAAATGATTTAAGTTTTGTTTCATTACTATAAAATGTTAAGTATATTCTGCTAATTTGCAGACATAGTCGAAAGTATGAAAAAGTTTAAGTTGAATGGATTTAAATCACTAAGTTTTAGTCATTACCACACCTTTTTATGTCCGCATTGCATTGCGGGTATTGGGCATGTTGTTGAAAATATGTTCTTTTTCTGTGCAGGGGTTCAGTGGGGTTGTGCTGTTAGTGTTAATTTGGACTTAATGTGTGTATGGTGATGTTTATTGGCCTTTTTGTGTTTGTTTTTGTATTTTTGTAGAGCTGCACCATGAGTCAGAACCACAGGCCGAACAATGGCTCTCCTGTTCATCTAAGATTGTTTTTGAGTTAAATAAATTTTCATGCCTTGCAAAATTAGAAGCACTTCCTGTACTTGCATTGAGTTAACTTCCTGTCTAATTTCCATCCGTGCTACAATATATTAAGTAGAATAATTATACAAAGCAATTTATAATGTAATGAAATTTTCATTTAAATTAATTTGGAATTGACTACAATGAACTGATGCTATTAAGTCTAATGATGACACAAAGCGATTGACATTGCAACAAATTTTAAGTTACATTAACTTGGCATTTAGTGTGTTGTACTTAAAATAGCAATTCCATTCAAATCAAGCATTTAAGTTTAATACGCTCAAGTTTTCATTACTCATTACTTAAATTTTTTAAGGCAACGAGTTACCTCAGATTTTTTTTAAGTAAACTCAACTTATCCGGTCTTACAGTGTAGTTTAACTGTCAAGAGCACACATGTATATGTAGAAAGAAAAGGGGAAGATCTGCTGCTTCACATCCTGAACAATGGCATTACTTTCCTAATATTTACCATCTTCTTTCCATAGCTCCTGCAAAAGTGGTTGACTTTTTTTTCATTATATTTTATGTAATTTGTTATCACCTCATTAGTATAAAGATGCTTCTCTGAAACTGGTCCCTGAAAGCCGGACAGATGGGGCTGAACATTTAAACAAGATGCAGACTAATGTTATGAAGCAAGTTTAGAAGCACTTTGGATCTATTTTAAAAAGAGATATTTACTGAGGTAAAAGAAACAATTTTTCAGATAAAACACATTTTTATTTGACGTGCGCATACAAAAATCTGCATGTAACACGATTAAACGGACACGAAAACTAGAAAAGCACTCAATGAGGGCAGACCTCCACCCCCCCGACGCCACCCCCAATCACCACCTAAATTTAATCATTTTTTTTCTTGTGCCAGTATCAACATTTCCTGATAATGTCATCCAAATCTGACCATAACGTTTTGAATTATCTTGCTAACAGACAAACAAACAGACAAACAAACCCCAATGAAAACACTAGAAAAGCACTCAGAGAGCGAAGACCTCCGCCAAGGCAGATCGCCCCCTCCCGATCAACACCAAAATTTAATCATTTGTTCCTTGTGCCAGTATCAACATTTCCTGAAAATTTCATGAAAGTTCATCCATGACTTTTCAAGTTATTTTGAACACGAACAGATAAACAAACAAACCAACGTCAGCAAAAACATAACCTCCGCCATTCCTTGGCGGAGGTAAATACGTGCTACTGTTTTTTTAATATCTTTTTATTTCTCTCCCAGGTACATTTTGGTTATCGAAGAAGATGTGCAAGGCAGAGTGTTGCACAAAAATGACCGCTGTTGAAAAATTACTCCGTGTAACACAAGTAGACTTGGAATGAGACTGAGATTCATGAAAAACCTGCATGTCTGGATTAGAAAAACCACTACGATCTTCAAATGTAACACAGTATCTTTATTTATAGCGATATATAAGACCATTTACGGCCAAGTTTTCAAGATAAAATGCACTGACACCTAGGTAGCTTTTCCTGTCCCAATTTTTGGCCCCAATATTTCATAAAAAATTCATTAATTTTGGGATGGCTCAGAGCAAGAGTATAATTTTTTTGCATTTATCTGAGGTCATCATTAGGTACATCCTGGGGGCAAATATGTCTAAATTTCTCTTTAATTATTGGGTCTAAAAAGCTGGTAAAGTGCCAGGTACCAAAATGAACCCAATTTCATGGAAAGACCCATATAGCAATAAAGAGTGGATCAAATGACATAAACAGCTTTATTGGTGGTTCAAAAATCATCTGCTATTTCTAATTAATAAGTAGTGATCAAAACCTAGAACAGAATGCATTGATACCGGGACAAAACAAGGCCGCTAAGAGGATGAGACTGTATAGAAGACCTGTGACATCTGTGATTGGACCGTCACCATCTTAGCTTTTTGGAGTCAGAAGTTGACCAAAAGGAACAGAGTTACAGGAGTTTGAGGGATCAGAGATGAGCTAATTGCTAAATGCTAACCTGCTGACTCAGTAAAACTGTAAACTTTATGAAGCATTGTGTAATAAAGGCATTTACAGTCTCACCAGTGGAACCTGTTAACAACACTGCCGTTTTAAACCTGACACAGCAGACGACTAAGTTTTTCAGTCTTTAGATATTAGAAAAATAGGACTAAAATAGTATCATGTGGCAAGATTCATTTTCATACTAATAAAATAATACATTAATCATCTTTAAAGAGATTTAATAGAAGCATGGTGAAGGATCAATGGAGAATTGTCTTTGAAAACACACTCGCAGTAGGCTTCAACTGCACAAATTCTTATGATGTTAACAAATAAATCAGATAATGCACAGGAAATTGTCACTGCAGTTGTTGACTTAACCAGTCTATCCTCCTGAGACCCAGCAATGCATTTTTGTCCTCTGTAGAGGATGAGAGTTTCACAGCTTTACTGAAAAAAAAAAAAAAAGAAAAAAAAACTAGAAAAGCACTCGGAGAGCACAAACCTTCACCAAGGCAGACCAGTTCGTCTGACCCCCCATCACCACCAAAAGTGAATCAATTGTTCCTTGTGCCAGTATCAATATTTCCTGAAATTTTTTATCAAAATACGTCCATAGCTTTGTGAGTTATCTTGCGAACAGACAAACAAACAAACAGACAGACAGAAAAACCCTGATGAAAACATAACCTCTGCCATTCTTGGTGGAGGTAAAAAACAAACACTGTCCACCTCAGAGGACATTCTATAAAAAAATTTAAAATGCATCTGAAAAAACTGTTGCATCATCTTGTTTCCAATAAAGGAAATTGTTTAATGATAAAAAACAAAACAAGTGTTCAGGGAACGCAAACCTCCGCCAAGCACCCCGAACGGTGTGCATGTGTGGATCGACTATTTCTTTTTAAATTAAACAGTTTCAAGGTTGTTCCATACAGCAGAAAAAGTTGAAGCTTGGTACCAGTCATGTGTTTGTCAAATTATACTAAATTCCAGTCAATATTTGTTGAGTTATAATGAAAAATGTGTCGTAAATGGGATTTTCAATGTTAAATGTAAATGTCCACAGAGTCCACATTCCATAGTGGATGTGGACAATTTTGTGCCAGATACAAAATACTGTTATAAGCTACACGTGTATCAAATTGGAGGCTAATTGGGGTCATTTTGAATTTTTAATGAATTTTCCAAAATTGCTCAATCATGAGAGATAGGAAAATTAGAGATTTTGTGACCTTGCTGTGACCTTGAACTTTGGCCTACTTGGCCCAAAATTTGGTAATTTGGTAAAATTTGGTAAAGATGGTTGTAATAGTTTTCCCGTAAAGTTGCTAACAAACAAACAAACAAACACACAAAGCAAAGTGATCACAATACCTCCTGGCAAAGGTAACAAACAGACAGACAAACAAACCCCGATGAAAACAAAACAAACGCTGTCCACCTGAAGGACATTCCATAAAAAATTTAAAATGCATCTGAAAAAAACTGTTGCATCGTCCTGTTTCCAATAAAGGAAATCATTTAATGTAAACAACCAAACCAAAACAAAACTTGTACTTTCCTGGGTCTCAGGAGGCTATGATTAAAGTCCAGGGTGCTTTATAAGAACTAAAAACACAGTCAATTACACCTTCAGAAAGTGGTGTTGGGATTGATCTCAGGACAAAGACTGATATCGACAAAAAGCTGGATGCGAGGTTGGGAAAAGACAAAAATCAAACACTTGCATCTGTGATCACTTCTGGAAAACACCTTTTATTATTGACCATTTTACATTTATAACTACAGGACTGATGGGTAATTAGAGACTGGGAGACACACATTGGAACCACATTCAGATATGTGGTTTTCACTGAATCTGAGGTCTGGGATGTAATACTCCTGGCATCGCCTTCTAAGAGATCTATAAAAGTTATTATTAATCATTCATATCACTTGGCTTCCTTTCGGGTTCCTTTTTAGTGAGTGGTTAACACTTTGGCAAGACTTTAAATTTTTTTGCAACACTTCCTAAATCTTCAACAATACAATTACAAACTGAGAACAAACACAAGCTAATTACCGGTCTACCTTCGTGATACTGAAATAGCTCAGGGCTCACTTTCCACTTCACCTTTTATTTAAAGATCCTTCTGTGTTTTTTTTTTTTTTTTTCTCCCTGCCTTTGTAATTCCCTCAACGTCCCCATGCAACTTTAATGAAGAGTAACCCTGTTAAAAGCCTGCAAAAGAGCTATGGATACAGGCTGTGGGATGACAGTAATAGCCTTGGCTCTTTGCTAAGACACTACTTTCTTCCCCAGTGTTCACAAACGTGATGCCAGCCTGCGGTACAAATTCTTACGCAATAACTTCAACCAACAGCTCAGGATAGAGCGATTAAATATTCACAGAGGCTTTCTGACAGCAGTCCCGCTATGTGAGATTTATTTTCCTATATATTAAAGATCTTTGTATAGGGCTCTGAAATGTATCTAAACTCTAAACTGCAGCATTTTGTGAGGAGTGGTGTTTATGTTCAACATTTTGACCACAGTTATGCTACGTCTGTGCTATCTCATTTTCATTTTACATAGGTACTCAATCTCCATCCACACCAGTGTCTTAGCAAAGTCTCAGTTTCATGAATATAGACAGTTCTATTATGATTAACCCACAAACACCCAAACATCCACCAGTGACAAAACCATCTACTGATCTAAAATGTTTAATTCCTGTTGATCCACTAATCCTATCCATACATGAAAATAATTGGTGTAAAATTCAGTTTATTATCTTTTCATGGCCATTTGGACGTTCAGAGGCTCTGTTGTTACCATGGAAACACTGTCATCTTCTACAACATTGATTCACCAGTAAAACCCATGGAGCTGGATCAATGACAGTGGATGGACACACTGGGTTTGTGTTCAGTTAATGATAGATTTTACTGAAAAAGTCTCTTTTTTTTCAGTTTTCTCTCTTTTGAATTTACTGTGAGTCAATCCAGGTAAATAATTGGTGTAAAATACAGTTATTCGTCTTTTCATGGTCATCAGATATGATCCATTTGGACGTTCAGAGGCTCCATAGTTACCGTGGAAACACTATGATCTTCTGCAACAACGATTCACCACTAAAACCAGAGTTTGATCAATGACAGTTAAGTTAATGTTATATTTGCTGCAAAACTCACTTTTTCCTCATTTTTTTTTCCTGTTTTGATATAACCTTTGAATTAACTCTAAGTTTTCATGGATATCTAAATTAAATATAGGAAAATTAATTATAGAAAAATATATGATTTACAGCAAAAAATGCTAAATTCAGAGGATAATATTATATTAAATGGTGATAAATCATGTAAGAAAGTTTAAATAGAGAGAAAAATTAATTTGGGAACTTCCACAAAAGTAGCACTAGGTCTTTATGGATTTAATGCAGAATTGAACTGAAAAAACAGCTGCTAAAATGGACAGACACGTCTGTAATTCAGTATTCATGTTGGATTAACAGCTGGTTGTTAAGTTCAACATCTTGTTTTTGTCCATAAAGGGTCATGTAATGAATCAGGAAAGAAAATGTGATGATGTGCAATTAGATGAGACCCAGTCAGCCTGAAAACATAGACATCTGTTATTGTTTCTAAAAGTCTCTGTTTTTTTTTTCCATTCACAGTACAACTAAAACTAAGGCAGGGTCAACGTAGTTTCCAAAAGTCTCAGCGTTACTGAGAGTTAAAAACAGGGATAGAGGTGACACTAAGGCTACGTTCAGATGCACAATTCGGATTTTTTGGTGAAATCCGATTTTTTTGTGCGCTCGTTCATATTACACATTGAATGCAACTTCTATCAGTTTTAAGTCTGAACTGAATGCGACCCTGAAGTGACCCACATTTGCAAAAGAGGTCCTGATGTAAAACCTGACCACGCAGGCACGCACTGTGTTTACGGAAGTAACACTCCTTTATTGTGACATTTGATGCATTTGAATGACGTAAAGGTCGGATAAATGTGACCTGGCTGTTCAGACTTAATTCTTATTGCAAAATATCAGATAGGTATCAGATTTAGGACCACATATGAAAGTGGCCTGGGCTGGATTTGAAAATACTGGATTTGTGCTGTTCAAAGTGTATTTAACAGATCGGATACAGGTCACATATAGGGGGTGTGTAATGGGAAGAATCTGGCAATACGATACAAATCACAATACTATATATCACAGTATATCAGATACTGTTACAAAGACAATTTTTTTTGTTTGTTTCTTTTTTAAAATGATTATTTCCTTGAAGAATTGAATTACACAAGAAATAGACACAAATACTAAACACATTTTTATTTGATCAGAACAGGATCTAATGCTATATCACAACATTTTCCTGTGTTAAAACTTAAATGATGTTTTACAGACATTACAGTTTAAGATCCTGTTCAAATGTTAATATTCTATTAGTTCAGAACTAACATCATAACATTATTCTTGTGAAATCCTAGCAAAGGAACTAACATTATTTAATAAAAGAGTGTTAAACAATAATAAATAATATAGAAACAAAAAAGAAAAAAAAAACAAAAATGAACCTCCACAATATCTGCATTTGAATAAATACCTAAAAAATATCAATATAGTACTTTTTAATATCAATACAGTATTGTGAAATGAAATATCGCGATATATTGCAGAACTGATATTTTCTTACAGGCCTAGTCACATATGGCCAAAAAATCAGACTCGGGCCACATTTGCCTGCAGTCTGAACACAGCCTTAGTTTAAACATTCAACACAATTAGGCTACATTCAGACTGCAGACAAATGTGGTCCAAATCCAATTTTTTTGCCTATATTTGACCTGTATCCGATCTGTTAAAGACAGTCTGAACAGCACAAATCTGATTTTTTTAAATCCGACCCAGGCCACTTTCATATGTGGTCCTAAATCTGATATGTATCCAGTATTTTGCAATGCTACTTCAGTCTGAACAGCCAGGTCACATTTATCCGACCTTTACGTCATTGAAATGCAACAAACGTCATAATTCTATGTCCGAGGAGGAGAAAACATACTTACTTCTGTAAACACTGTGTGTCACTTCAGAGTCACATTCAGTTCATACTCAAAACTAATAAAAGTCGCATTTAATGTGTAATATGAATGAGCACAAAAAAATTGGATTTCACCAAAAAAATCTGGATTGTACATTAAGACCTGCTGTTTGAATGTAGCCTTATTTGTTAAATTATAGAAGTCTTTCCAGTCGCTTTTCTGGCCATACGTTCACAAACTAAAAGAACATCCAACAGCTAAATAAAGTAATTACCATTAAGACAACAGAATTGTTTTGTATCATCAGTAATTATTTCAGTGAGCACCACTAAAACAAAAACATGCCTTGGCCCTCGCAGCAGTGTCTGCTGAGCTTTAAATATAGAGGAGAGAGTGTTGAATGATACAAGCTACCATATTTCAACCACATCTCCTGAGGCCTTCTAGTATTTCAGGCACAGAAACTCAATTATGAGGCTGAGGTTGTGATTTCTTGGAATAATAGGGCTACATAACTGGATTCAATTAAGATCACCCAGAATATATCTGGCAATCTCTCAGTGGAGGGCGCAGATAAAATTTGCCTCATTCATAGAATTAGAGTCGATGGTGTTGGTTTTAACCCATAAAGACCCAAACATCCACCAGCAAACAAAACTGTCTATTGATCTAAAATGTTTAATACTTGTTGATCCACTAATGCTATCAGTACATGTCAATAATTGGTGTAAAATTCATAGATTGATTACTTTTATTATGTCTGCCATTCCAAATGTTAGTTAGAGATTTTCTTTTAATCAAAGAAGTAGAATTGTCAGCAGGTAAAAAAAAAAGGTTTCTCAATTCTACTTGTCTGATCACAAGAAAATCTCTAACTAACATGGCGTAAAATACAGTTTATCATCTTTTCATGGTCATCAGATATGACACATTTGGACGTTCAGAGGCTCCATAGTTACCATGGAAACAGCATAATCTTCTACAACATTGATTCACCAGTAAAACCCACAGAGTTGGATGGAGACACTTGTTTTATTGTTTTTTGTTTTTGTTTTTTTACTGTAAATGCCACTTTTTCTTCAGTTTTCTCCGTTTCCGTTTTAATAACCCTCAACTTTAATCAGATCATCTACATGATCAGTAAATTAACCCTATAACGCTAAAACATATCATATTTAATACATGAGTTTTGAAGCCTGTACATGATCAGTGTCATATTTTTTTCTTGAAAAACCTGATGTATATAATTAGATCCATGCAATACACAGATAATCCACCAGAGAGGGGCAGAACTCATTCATCAGAGGCCTTTCCAGTGACACTAGAAGACTGTCATTAATGAGGAAGGAGGCAGAACAGGAATTACCAATTTGTTAGACATGTTTGTGTTATATTATATTTTTGTTTGTTCAAAAATAATATTTGAGCATTGAGACCCAATGTATCAAATATGATGCAAAATTGAAACTTGTACATGGAAATTGATATTTGAAAAAAAAAAGAAAAAAAAAAAGTTTGGGTTGTTCAGAAGGACCAGTAAAGGCTCCAGTTTCAAAGAACTGGAACTTTCCATCAATGATTTAATAGTTCAGGCTTTACAGGGCTAAATATTAGAAAAATACCCGATTTTTCTTGAACCCTTTCATGCATGAATTATGAGAACCTTAATCAAGACTTTTTTTTTTTTTTTTCCCCGAGTGTTTTTATTACTTTTTAGGCATGAAAAAAACAATGCGACTGAAAATTTTCTCTTGAACCTATTTTTCACGGAGTTGCAAAAATGTCCACTCAGCTGGACACCATGGGTTTAATTTTTCAAGTAAAGAAACATGTATTTACTGATATATACTATATGAAAACTATGAAATAAAAACATCTTTAATGCAGCTACTTTGATGTTTTCTCACATTTTTAACATACTCTAATACTACTCACTACTCACCTCATGGAGATAATACACACACACAAAAAAAATTGTTAAAAAACAAAAACAAAAACTGTTAATTACAGTCTAATAACAAGCAATTGATTTACACTCAAACATGTTACTGTCGATCATGTTTATCAAGAAAAGCAAACTTACAGTAATGGTATGAATGTCAGTCAGAGGTGATTTCTCATAGACTGCAAGGGAAGCTCAGCTTCCCCTAAAGTTACAAAAATTAAATGGTTAAATATGTTCAGTTGTGTTGACATTTCATTGACTACAAATGTGTTAGAACATGTTCATCTCACAGACGAGTTCGTTCAGAATCAGCTTTATCACAAATCAGCGGACTCGATGTTGTTCACTTCTCATACATTCCCGTTGCGCTGTTTTCTCATTCGATCTCTGCTCAGTGCATTTGTCCGTAGACGCTCAGTGTCCATGCACTTCAATGGGACTGAGTGGAACAGTTTTTTTTATTGCCTCACAACTGGACGGTAATTGGATAAATGCCACGATATCGTCCCGCCCCCGGACGCTCAGCGTCTCTTGGGGTGAATGGAGCTGTGGGCGGAGCTCGGCTGGGCTGGACGCCAGGCTTCCACGTGCTGATTGGAGGATCAGTCAAAAGGCTGAATCCTGTTTGATTGACAGCTGTTTTGAGATCTACTCCTTCACTGACACAGTTCAGTTTAATACCATCGCACATTCTGCTGTGAAATCAAGAGAGAAACCACTACGAAATGACTTGTTCATTTCTTGCACTGTAAATAAAACACACTCATTGTACTTCCTTGTTTCAATTTAACATATTTTCAATGTTTTCTTGTTTACTTGGTATGATAAGGTCACTGACCATTTTCTTAAAAAGGAACGGAGGGCCGAATTTATGTTTAAATAACTTAGCAATTTTTTGATGTAAGCCGACAATGAGCTTCCCCTCTGAAAGACAAGCAGCCGCCACTGATGTCAGTGTATGGGATGATGCATAAGTGTCCACTGTGTTGGCTCATATGGAACTAAAACAACAAAATCTGTGAATATATAAGAGAACAGCTGTAGAATAGTTGTCCACTGTGGTGTCTGGTATGCATGAAAGGGTTAAAAATGTAAAACACTAATATAACAATATTAGAATAAATGGTGATAATTCACTTAAGAAAGGTTCAAATTCATCTGGGAAGTGACACATCAGTAACCTTGGGTCTTTATGGGTTAATAGAAAAAGCCCACAGGAGGGTTGAGCAGAGGTTTGCACGCAGCCTGAAGGAACAGTGAGAACATTTACAGAGGAGGGGGGAAGAGAGAGATCAATAATTAATGGTGATAGATGATTGGACGGTTTGGCGCAAACACAAGAAGCGCATGGTGGTCAAGTTGCACGCACCAGTCCAACCCCCCCCCCCCCCACACACACACACACACACCCCTCCCCACCCCATCCATCCACTGATCCCCCTTCTCTGAATCCTTAAAAACAGAAGCATTGCAGTGCAGAACGCCACCTGTACAAAGGTGCCTGAAATCGGACAGCGTTTGCAGACTCCTATTAGAGACTAAAGGTAGCAGAGTGGAAGTCACGGTGAGTGGCTCCAGATGTTGCGCCTTCCCCCTCCCCACGTCCACGCCGTACAAAGTGATTTTCCACCACTGTTCCCTTTCAAGCTGACAGGAGGCAGCGGCTGAATTACAATGCACCCTGCAGTCCTCCTCTCCTCTCTCCTCTCCTCTCTCCTCTCCTCTTTCCATCTCCCCTTTCTCTGACAGTGCATGTGCGTCCACGGTGTTTCTCGTGACCCCGCTTTGACAGCTGACAATGAGCCCACCCCCCCACCCCACGCACGGCTGACGACGCCGTGATTGTTTGAGCCTTGGCATCCCAATTTGAATCCTGTAGTCCCAGCCCCTTCATCTCATCAGCTGTAGAGAAATGTGATGTTGATGGAGACGAGGAGAGGAGAGGAGAGGAGAAGCCAAAACGCCCGGAGGTAAAACGCCGGACTGTGTTTTTTTTTTTTTTTTTTTTTTTTTTTTTTTTTTTTTTATAACACATTTGGACTAAAAGGTCTAGCCGGAGCTGGCTGTCTGACAGCAACTCAACCATCCATCCTGCATCCACTGAATCTGGCAAAGCAGGTCATTTTTTTTATTTTAGAAGAACTTTTACCTCAATGCATATGAATAAAGTGTAAAGAAATCGAGTAAAAGACAAATGTGAAATAAAAAACCAGTTGCCCACCTCATCCTGCTGCGGCTGGTTCGGTCTCTGGGCCGTCTGTTCCTTTGTAGCTGTCATTGTAACTGTAAACTCCTCCTGTGATAAACTTGATTCCTACAACAGGGAAACCACTAGATTCCAGGGTTTGTTTTGTTTTTTTCCCGTGCAATAAGTAAAAAACAAAAACAAAAAAATAAAAAGGGGATGATGCGGCACGGGCAAAAACAAGCAAGCAAGCGCCGTCTTGTCTTTTTTTTTTTTTTTTTCAGCTGCGGAATCTTAAACAGGAGTGGAATGGAGTAGAGTGGATCCGTCACGATTGAATTCTGCGATGTCTTGGAAAGCGTCTGACGAGAGAGAGACAGAGAGAGAGAGAGAGAGAGAGAGAGAGAGAGAGAGAGAGAGAGAGAGAGAGAGAGAGAGAGGATACAACGCAACGCAGCTTCCCTGTGCGTTCACATCACATCAACCCCCCCTGCCTCTCCAAAAGGACAGAGGAGGAGGAGGTGGAGGAGGAGGAGAGTTTCGGACGTGCTCGTTGTAGAAGCGAGAAAGCCCAAGTGTTCTCTCCCATCTGAACCACCCTGCACTTCTGTCGTTGTACGCCCGGAGGAGGGCGGTGGAGGATGAAGTGCAAGCAAGTGGTGGGTTCGATAACTCCCGGTGCTGTCTGTGTGTGATGCTGGTATTTTGGAGGATGAGGGGGATATATAAGAGAGAGGAAGAGGAGGAAGGAGGAGGGAGGAGGAGTGAGAGGGGGATGCTGGAGTGGTCTTGTGACTGTTTCCCCAGAGGGTGGGGGGTTGCATTTGAACGATTAAGTATGTGTGAAGAAGTGTACATCATGAGTATTTTGTCTCCACAGTGCGTGTTTTTTTTTTTGTTTTTTTTCCTGTTGCAGCTCCACACCCCACTGTGGAGCCTAAAGCCATGCAGCCGCTGTCCATGGTGCTGAAAGCCCGGAGTTGACACTTGCACATTCATCTTCATTTTCTGCGTGGGCGCTATGGGGTAAGGCTGCTGTCAAAATATCCGTGTGTATAAGATAAAAATGTGTGCATATTAGTCTATAGTTGTGCAAAAACTGTGCAAAAAAAAAAAAAAAAAAAAGCAGGGGAACACTTTATTTGAAGGTGTAGTTTATAATGCATTAAGCACACATTTAATGTTTTGTTTTAGCAAAACAAAGAGTTATTAAGAACACTTTGATGTAGAATTTTTGACTTACACTTTACTTAGAGCCAGCAGATATTGCTCATACGTCATCATACTTGTGTTATAATGTCATACAATTGCTAATAACCTTATACAGTGTTGTCAGTTTACTAAAAGCTCTATAAGTCATCCTGTAACTTATTATTGATGTTTATAAGGCATTAGTCACTTTCAGAAACTACGTGTCAGAGCAGTTCTCTGTGTCTTTATATAACTGGCTAAATTTATGATGGTTATAATGTGTTATGTAGCCTAACCCAGGACTTGAGATTCTTCCCACAAACATTGTTTTCACTTTGGTATGGATGTATGAAACATAATGAAAGCTGAATTTATAATACATTATGCCTACACTTATAATACTTTATTAACCTTGGTATAAGTTGTTGTACACAGCAACAATTGGAGAGTTGAATCAACTCCCACAGAGTTGATTTTAACTCTTTTTCAGAGTTTATATAGGTCCACATTTTACAGAGTTAAATTAACATTTTCATTGGAGTTAATTATTTAACACTACGCCAGAGTTGCCTTTTTAACTCAGAAACCTGAGTTAACTTAACACTGACTGATTTAACTATTAACACTCACAAGAGTTCATAAATGGTAAATGGACTGAACTTATGTAGCACATTTTCTACACCTTAATGGCACCCAAAGTGCTTTACAATTCCTCACATTCACACACACTCATACAGGGACATTAGTGTCTTGCCCAAGGACACTTCGACACATGGACAGTTGGAGCCAGGATGCGAACTGCCGACCCTTTGGTCACCGGCCGACCCGCTCTACTAACTGAACCACAGCCACCCTTCATAATCTCACCGACCTGGGTTAAATGAACCCATATGGATTTATTATTTATACTGTCAGAGTTTCTCCTTTAACTCAAACAGAGTTAAATTAACACCATGAAAGTAACAAAAATAACACTCATTTTACTTCATTTTCACTCTGAAAGTAGTGTTAATTTTAATCATAAAAAAAGTGAATCCATTAAAAATGACTTAAAATTCAATGTGAACAGGATGATTCAAAGAAAACTGATGCATTTTTTTTAGAAAATGTTTTTTTTTTCTTTTTTCTCTCTGACAGCGACAGTCTGATAGAAATTGCACAGGTTCACCTGGTTTGAAATGCAGGGGCCAGGCAAATTAACTATGGAGAGACGCAAAACAAAACTTCTCCTGAGTTAATTTCCACAGGCTTGACGAACTCTTTTCATTAACCCCAACTCTGAATGACATTTAACTCACAGTGAGTTAAAACTACACTTTGAGAGTGAAAATTGACTCTCAAATATTTAACCCTGAAATTTCAACTCTCCCATTTTCGCTGTGTACATGATCATAAACTGTTGTAATGACTTTTATAATGCATTATAAATGCATTATAATGTCTTGAATGAATGAATATGCGCTTAATGCATTATAAGCTAGACCTTCAAATAAAGTGTTACCAAAAGCAGTTTTAAAAACAGCTTTACAATGCATACAATGAGCATTGTAAAGAGGAGTTGATAATATTATTTATCTTGTTGTTCTTTTTTGTTTTTGTGTTTTGTTTTGTTTTGTTTTGTTTTCTCTCTTTTGGGGGGTTTAATAGGTTTGTAGGTTTGTTGTATAATTTGTTATTTTTTTGTATTGTGTCTGTGTGGTTCCTTATGTCTACGTATGTGTTTATGTAAATGTATAATTTAAAATAATAAATAAATAAATAAATAAATAAATAAAAACAGCTTTGTTCCTGTCCCCATCACTGAGTTCAATAAGAAATAATGACATTGCACTTGACTTACTTATTTAGTTATGTATCCTTTTTTTTTTTTTTTTTTTTTTTTTTTTTGCTCTATTTATTATTATTGTGACTTCTAATTTTTAAATTTTATGTTCTTATCCTGGTTTTTATCCCAGAGACTGTTTTTTTTTTATCTTCTTGAGGTTTTTATTGTGTTTTATTGCATCTTGTTTTTATTTATTTGATCTTGTTTTTTTATTTTATACTTTTATTTATCCATGCTACTGTTGAATGGTGGAACACTGAACACTTTTTGTCTTGACACTCGATCAAGTACCTGCCGAACAGGTTCAATGTTTGTTTTGTTGTAATGTCAAATGCAAAACAAATCTACCTACAGGTATAAATAAAGTAACCTTGAACCTTGAAAAATAAATATGTGTAAACTCTTACATGAGTTCAGTTGTAAATAAAATGTATTGTGTGTATTACATCTTTCGGGCGACACAGTGGTGCAGTGGTTAGCACTCATGCCTCACAGCAAGAAGGTCCTGGGTTCGATTCCAGCACCGTTTAATGGGGGTGGGACCTTTCTTTGTGGAGTTTGCATGTTCTCCCCATGTCTGCGTGGGTTTTGTCCAGGTACTCCAGCTTCCTCCCACCACCCAAAGACATGCACTGATAGGTTAATTGGTTAATCTAAATTGCCCATAGGTGTGAATGTGAGACTGATTGTTTGTCTCTATATGTTCAGCCCTGCGATGAACTGCAAAATGTCCTGGGTGTACCCCGCCTTCACCCATTAGTAGCTGGGATAGGCTTCAAGCGACCCCCGTGACCCTAATGAGGATAAAGGGGGGTTCAGAAAACGAATGAATGAAGAATATGTATTTTGTTAATATTATTAGCAGGGGCAAAAAAAAAAAGCCCTAACTCAAAAATGGCTGTTGTGAATGAAATTTATGACATGGAAAGACTGACCTTCTCACTAGTTGCTTTTCCATTGACCTTCAAATTACACAAATACAAGTTGCGCATAAAAAATGTACCTAATGGAAATATGAAAATTTCGCCAAAAGTCTCATTTTTCAATTGAAAGTTTTTTGCACTGGCAAGAGGTGGTTTTTCGGGCATAGTGCAAATGTTATATCATGCAAAACTGCAATGGAAAGACCTTTTTTCGCAACTAGAGACAGGTGAATTAAAAAAACGGATGTTGACGGACGTTACAACAGGTGAAGAAGAAGAAGAAACATGTCGCAGTATGTGTGGACACACCAGGAAACCCAATCATTATTTTATTTAGTACGAGATAGAGGGGTAATATATAAGAATAATGAATATATCTGTAAGTCAACACCATATTTACATTCGTTGCCATGTTTATTGAACGACTTCTAGTGTCATGTTGTGATAATAAACAAATCATTGCATTTGTAATTTGATGGAAAAACAGACATTGCGCACTTCTGTTTTTTTGACATTTAGTAAATATCAGTAAAATTTTGCACAGATGTCCAATGGAAAAGCGACTACTGCTGATAAATGTAAAAAAAAACATTGGGAAAAATGGAATGTGTATGTTAATCAAAGAAATCCTTGAACCTGTATAAATCTTATCCTAATTTGTCCTGAACCTGTCTGTATTTTGTTTGTCTGGAGATCGAACCTGGATGCTCTAATTGTTGTTGTCTGTCTTTTGTTTGTTTGTTTGTTTTTTTGTCTATCAAAATATGGAGATAAAAATAAAGTATAAAAAAAAAAGAATATGGATAAATAAGTTTTGACAACAACTGCAAACATGAAATGCAACTTTACAATTGCGCTTTCTCCATCACAAATACGAATTAACCCTTTGATGCATGAATTATGCATCAAAGATTTTTTTCCTGAGTGTTTTTTTTCATACATACATACATATAAATGTGCAGTTCGGTCATAATGAACTCTTATTGTTTTCTTCAAACATATAACAATAAAAGAAGAACAGATATAAATATGAGATACAAAACACAAATGAGTAAAAAATACCTTAAAATAAAAACAAGGATAACATAAAAATAAATATCCCTCCCTCCCACCCCACTACCCACCCAAACCCTTCCATCTTTTCACTACTTTGTTAGAGTAAAGGTGAAAGTTAAATTCTGCTAAAAGGTGAGAGATACTGAATGAGAGATGACCGAGTTTTTTCAAAGAATGTGAGTTTATCCATAAGAGTGAGGCCCAATCCCAATTCAAATCTAATAAGAATAATGATATAGTCGAATTGCTACATCAGTTAGCTAAAAGTCTTATCATCTCCCAGGATTTGAAGTGGACTTCCAACATAGCCACTATTACCAAGAAAGTCCAGCAGAGGATGTACTTCCTGCATCAACTCAGGAAGTTCAACCTGCCCCAGGAGCTGCTGATCCAGTTCTACACTGCAATAATCCAGTCTGTTCTCTGCACGGCCATCACTGTCTGGTTTGGATCAGCCATCAAACTGGACAGGAACAGACTGAAACATACAATCAGGACTGCAGAGAAGATCATTGGTGCTGCTCTGCCCACCATTCAGGACTTATACATATCCAGACTCAGGAAACGGGCAGGAAACATCGCTGCAGACCCCTCACACCCCGGTCACAACCTGTTTGAACTTCTTCCCTCCAGCAGGCGATACAGAACACTGTACGCCAAAACAGCCAGACACAAGAACAGTTTTTTGCCCCAGGCCGTCACTCTGATGAACACTTCACACTTCATGACCCATCCAGTGCCAGTACCCCCTGACTCCAGTTCACCAACTCACAAACTTATATTTTGCAGTCTTTATAAAACTGTCTAATTTGCACTATGTAAAAAAAACGTATTTGTACTACAATAATTTATATATATATACATAAACATATATTTTTACAGACTGTATTCTTGTACACATCCACTCACTGTATAAATACTTCAATTTGCACTTTCTGTACATATTACAATGTGAAAACCCACTGTAAATAATATATACATAAACATATATTTTTAATAGACCAGATCCACACACCCACTCACTGTATAAAAATTCCAATTTGCATTCTGTACATATCACATTGTAAATCTGCTGTAAATCTCAACCCAAGAGCTAGACTCTGTGTCCAGGGATCGGGTCGTCGAGTCCCCTGCCGTCAACTGCCACCCAATCCACATTGCACCCGGCCCCTACGGTTCCCTCGGTGGGTGATGAGTCCACCGGAGGGTGGGCCCACGTTGCTCCTTCGGGCTGGGCCCGGCCGGGCCCCGTGGGCATAGGCCCAGCCACCAGGCGCTCGCTTTTGAGCCCCAACCCCAGGCCTGGCTCCAGGGTGGGGCCTCGGCTGCGCCATGCCGGGCGACGTCACGTTTCTTAGTTGTTTCTTTTTCATAGGGGCTTCTGAACTGCTCTTAGTCTGGCCCGTCACCCAGTACCTGTTTGCCTTAGGAGACTCTACCGGGGGCATAAAGCCCCCGACAACATAGCTCCTGGGATTATTTGGGTGCTCAAACTCCCCCACCACGGTAAGGTGGCAGTTCAAGGGGGAGATTTACGGGTCAATCTGTGTTCCTACTCTCACCTGTGGTCATGAGCTTTGGGTCATGGCTGAAAGGACAAGATCCCGTTTGCAAGCAGTCTTAATGAGTTTCCTCCGCAGGGTGGCTGGGCGCACCCTTAGGGATAAGGTGAGGAGCTCAGTCACCAGGGAGGAGCTCGGAGTAGAGCCGCTGCTCCTCCACATCCAGAGGGGCCAGCTGAGGTGGCTCGGGCATCTGTTTGGGATGCCTCCTGGACGCCTCCCTGGGGAGGTGTTCCGGGCATGTCCCAACAGGAGGAGACCTCGGGGAAGACCTAGGACACATTGGAGAGACTTTGTCTCTCAGCTGGCTTGGGAACGCCTTGGGGTCCGCCCCAGAAGAGCTGGAGGAGGAGTCTGGGGAGAGGGAAGTCTGGGCATCCCTGCTTAGACCCCTGCAACCCGGCCCCGGACAAAGCAGACGATAATGGATGGATGGATCAACCCACTGTTGTCTCTGTCTCTAGTGGACTGTTTGTCTATATTGTGTCTCGGTCCACATGTTGTCTGGGTTCATGTCAGAACTGTATGTCATGAGCAATGTAAAAACCAAAGCCAAATTCCTTGTATGTGTTCACTTGGCCAATAAAGCTGATTCTGATTACATTACTAGCTTAAACATAACCCCCTTTAGCTGAGGAAGAGACTTTATTGTGGTGTAAAAATGATTTCTTATCATTTGTGTTCATAGTTATTAGCTGTTGTGCATAAAACAAAGCTAAATTATACTTATCAAGCCTTAAAGTTTAGTAAAGTTCTGTGCAAAATCGTGTTTCTCCCTTTTCTTTCTGTGCTTCCCTATGTTTCTTGTGTCAGCTTTGTATTCAGCTTTTAAAGGAAGCTTACAATATTTTTAAGCTGTACTAATTTAATATGCTTCTATGTTAAGTTAAGGCAGAGATGTCTGTTCAAAATTGATATGTTATTAAGTTAAGACTGTTTTCCTTATTTTTCATTCAGACCAAATTAATAAAATAACTTATCAACTGATTACAATGCGTACGTATAACAAACTCAGTTTTTTAAACAGAAAAATAACCTTGCAATACACACCCCTGGTGATTTAGGCTCTAACTGTATATGCAAAGTATTTTAAATATTAAACTGAAGATATTACACCAAAATATCTTAACTTTGGGATATAGAGCAAAGCTGTGAAGCAGCGTTTTTGTCGTTCTTGTTTATTTTCTCTTTTTTTTTTAAAAATCGTAAACTCAACACTGCTAGTCATTGTCCTCGTCACAGAATTGTTTCCACGTTGGAAATCTTATTATTTTGTTGAACAGCAGCTTTTACTTTGCCTGAAGCACCCAGGCTTAAATGGTCAATAAAAAGAGACTCGACGCCACTCTGCACAGTTCACCGTGGGTTGTTAAATACACGCAGGCTAAAAATGCAATTGCTTAGTACTTAGCGGCGAAATGACACCTGCGAACCCGGTGCTATATCAAACCCACCGCAGGCTTATGGGAGAGTAAGGTTAGAGACACAAGTTTATGGAGGTGGAAGCCACATTGTCAACACAGAAGCAGACAGTGATATTAAGTACTATATCTGTAATGCCTCTGCCAGACACCGATCAATATGTTGTATCTGCCTTTGACTTCCCATTTGCTGCTCCGACTTATGAGGTACCGTGAGGTGCATTCACTGACACCCATACTCTGGAAAACCTGAATGTGGACCGTGTTACTCGGAACAGTTCTAATGCAGTAACAATGTCAGAGGGACTCAGAAGGGGGTGAAACAACAGTGCATCATCTTCCAGTGGAATCCCTTCACTGGTAACAGGGAACACACCAGGGACTGTGAAAGAAGTGGACTAGTACTCAACTAGAACACAAGCATTAATAGTACACTGTGGAAATACTGCACTATTAGTTAAACGTCTGCTTTCAACACCTTTATCGGGCTGCTATAATTTCTGTTTCTTTTTTAGGCTGTTGTTTGTCTCCTGTTTACATTTATTGTCATTCTTTATGTATGTCTGTTCTCATTTTAGGGCAAGATCTACTAAAGATTTGCATGTGAAATATTATTTTAATTTAGGTAGTTGAATTCTTAAGTTTAATCACATATTAGTCTGTATGAGTTAGGATTCCTTTGTGTCACCAGATTTCTTTGTTTCGCCGGTCAGTGGTACAGTTCTTAGGATAGGTCACATCTTGGTCAACATACTAAACTGACAGATTTATGATCACAGGACAGAGGTTTTACCTTAGACACACTTTTAAATACAGATGCTCACAGACAATCATAAACAACAAGAGAAAAGAGGTAAACACTGTCAATATGGGGTTTTACATAGAGTTGAGGTATCACATCTGCTTGACTTTGACACTATGACAATGACACTAAATGGAGACACTTGTTTTATGTTAAATGGAGCGCATTTTCTACACCTTCATGACGCTCAAAGCGCTTTACAAAGCCTCACGTTCACCCATTCACACACACACTCATACACCAGTGGGGGGCTGCTGCCATGCAAGGTGCTGCCAGACCCTACTGTTAGCAATTTAGGGCTCAGTGTTTTGCCCAAGGACACTTCGAGATGTGGACAGTCGGAGCCACGATCCGTTCTACCAACAGAGCCACAGCCATCCAACAAATGTTTATGTTCAATTAACTTCCTAAGACCCAGCTATGGGTTTTCTGTCCACATTTGTGGACAAGAGTTTCACAACTTCATACAAAAAAAAAAAAAAGAAAAGAAAACTGTCTACCACAAAGGACATTCCATAAAAATTGTAAAAACTGCATCTGAAAAAACTGTTGCATCATGATGTTTCCAATATAGGCACTTATTTAATAAAAAACAAAAAAACCTTGTACTTTGCTGACATTTCCTGGGTCTTAGGAGGCTAATGATATATTTTGTTGAAAAAGGCACTTTATCTTCAGTTTTCTCGGTTTCTAATATAATAACACACAACTTTGATCTGAGCTTTTATTAACATCTACACGATCAGAAAATTAAATCAAAAGGCTGACTTGATCCACTGTTTCAGAAAGTTTCCAGATCTGTTTGGAATGGAAGTGTCTGTTAACCCTGTAAAGTCTGAACCATTAATTCACTGACAGAAAATTCCAGTTCTTTGAAACTGGAGCCTTTATTGGTCCTTCTGAACAACCCCAAAATGTTTTTTTTCAAATATCAATTTCCATGTATGAGTTTCAATTTTGTATCATATTTGATACATCGGGTCTCAGTGCTTAAATATTATTATTTTTGGGCAAACAAAAAAAAATAAAATAACACAAACATGTCTAATAAATTGGCAATTCCTTTTCCAAATTGCCAAAGTTCTGCCTCCTTCCTCATTGAAGACAATCCTGTAGTGTCACTGGAAAGGCCTCTGTTGAATGAATTCCTCCCCGCTGGTGGATTATCTGTGTATCTTTGCATCTTTGCATGTATCTAATTGTATACATCAGGTTTTTGAAGGAAAAAAATATCACATTGATCATGTAGAGGGCTTCAAAACTCATGTATCAAAAACAATACGTTTAGCATTATAGGGTTAATCTGAGCTTTTATGAACATCTACATGATCAGAAAATTAAATATAGGAAAATGCATGATTTTTACCAAAAAACACAAAATACAGAAGATAATAATATCATAAATGGTGATAAATCAAATAAGAATGACTAAATGAATACAAAAAAAAAAAAAAAAAGGGAACTGCCACAGAAGAAGCACTGGGTCTTTATAGGTTAAACGTTTTAGATGTTTGTCACTAGTGGATGTTTGGGTCTTAATGGGTTAAGGTTGACTTGATCGACTGTTTCAGAAAGTTTCCAGATCTGTTTGGTATGGAAGTGTTTGTTAAGTCTTAGCTTAGGGTTCAGTTCAGCTAAATGACCCTTTGACACATGAACAGGAGAACAGGTCCAGTGGTTGGTGGATGACCCACAGCTGCTTAGTGTGTACATATAGTATCCTTATTATTAAAAGTGCGTGGTTCAGTCTCAGCATTAGAGGAAGGGTATCATATTCCAACTGTGTCTGTGGGAACGCTCAGCCCTCCTGGGACTCGTGTGTTTTAGAATTCTTGCCCGGTCTCCCGCAGTTTACCTTTTGAAGTCTTCTCCATTATACAGATTAAATATACACTGTATATAATTAACATAAAAGCAAAATGAAGGATGGAGGTCTGTGTCTTACTATAGAACTAAATTAAGTGCCTTTGTAAAATATGGCTCTACCATGAGTCTTGTGATCTTCTTTAATATCTTAACTCCAAACTTTTCTCCCTAGAGGTATTCACTTAGTTGATGTTTTTTTTTTTTTTTGGCTATAATAATCTTGCAAGGCATTAGGATTTCCATCACTTTCATAATGCAATGCAAAACCTCCTGTATGGGATCTTCTGCTTCTCTATCATTTTTATTTATTTATTTTTCTTTCATTTGTTACTCATCCACAGAGGAAGGATGACATTTGACAGGAGTGGAGTAGAATATAGCAGTGTTGAAAAGCCAGTCTGCTCGCATTATAATAAAGGCACAAATTGATCTGTGCGCTCCATTTTGTAGACAAGGGTAATCAATCTACTTTGAAAGTAAGTTGTTCCAAGTTGGCCTCAGGCTCCACTCAGTGCTGCTGTTGGAGCTGCACCGTTGTCGCAAGCAGACCTCAATGATTTACTTAGCAAATATACAGACAGGCTCTGTCTGACATGGTTTTATTCCCTCTGAACTCATATGTAAAGGGTTTGTATCGATTTAGAGTATATTGAAATACATGTTTGAATTTCCCTAGAACTTCTGCAGTCACTTCTGAATGACTATATGAAGATGGAAGACTGTGGCTGTTCTAATACTAACCTACTGCTGCTTTTATGTGGTTCATCTGGTCCCTTTTGAAATGAGATTTAGGGTGTATTCATGCCTACTTCGTTTGGTCTGTTTAACCCTTTCATGCATGAATTATGAGAACCTTAGTCAAGATTTTTTTCTTGAGTGCTTTTATTCCTCTTTAGACATGAAAAAAAAAAACAAAAAAAAACCCCACAGGATTGAATTTTTTTATGAACACGTTTTTCATGGTGTTACAAAAATGCCCTCTCAGCTGGACACCATGCATTTAATTTTTGAAGCAAAGAAACATGTATTTAAAATCTATCATCAGAAAGGGATATACTGTGTGAAAGTATGAAATAAAAACATTTTTCATGCTGCTAATCTGATGTTTTCTAACATTTTTAACATACTTTAATGCTAGTTATTACTCACTTCATGGAGATAATATGCAAAAAGAACAACCTTTTTGATTAAGAAAGCTTTTAAATTACAGTCTGATGACAATTAGAGAGAGATCGGGGGTAGAAGTAGATAAGTTTTTACTTCTTCCGACTCCTTTTCGAGCATGTATAATTTCATTTAATTTATTATTATTATTATTATTATTATTATTATTATTATTATTATTATTATTACTATTACTATTATTATTTCTTTTGTTTACTTAGCAACCTTTTATGTACCAGTACTTATATTTTGTTGGTTGATTTTTGTTTGATTTCACTGTCTACATGTTTGAAATTAAGATTTCAATCAATCAATCAATCAATCAAAATTAGCAATTGATTTACACTAAAACATGTTACTGCAAATCAGGTTTATTAAGAACTGCAAAATTATAGTAATGGTATGAATTGCAGTGTATGAGATGGTCCATAAGTGTCCACTGTGTGTGTAACTAAAACAACCAAACCCATGAATATACAAGAGAACAGCTGTAGAGTAGCTGTCCACTGTAGTGACCAGTATGCATGAGAGGGTTAAAACAGACCAGAGTTCGTTTCCTCTGAAACATTTTCTTACGTGTGAATACAAACACGTGAACTCTGATTTGAATCAAACAAGCGGACTGGGTGGTCTCGGTCCGCTTCCAAACAGACTCTGGGCTGGTTCACTTCTGGTGTGAATATAACCGGACAGGAACCATGCACCTTTTTGTGCTTGACGAGCCACTGTAGCCGCTGGAAGTAGCCGAGCCTCATGGGTAGTCAGAGTTAATAGCAGCAGCCATGTGGAGCAATGAGGACACTGAATGTCTCATTGACATTTGGTCAGATGCCCATGTTACGAAACTGGCTCTGAATGAGCTGTTCTTGACAGTGAACATTATTTTCGGAAATTTGTGTCTGTAAAAATAGAATACATATTCTGGAAATGATAACTGCACACAAGACCTTCACATTAATGTTCATCAACACTCGCTGTCTCTGATTCACCCCGCCCCCGACTTTTCTGTCCAATGACATTCGACCCAAATGAAAAAAATAAAGTCTGCATTCAATTTGAATCAAGTAAGCGGACCAAAGGACTTTCCAGATGTGAATACACCCTTACACTCTTACAATGGATAAAATTGCCATAACCTCCTCAGACCCAGCTATGGGTTTTCTGTCCACATTTGTGGACAAGAGTTTCACAACTTTATACAAAAAAGAAAAGAAAAGAAAACTGTCCACCACAAAGGACATTCCAGAAAAATTGTAAAAACTGCATCTGAAAAAACTGTTGCATAATGATGTTTCCAATATAGGCACTTATTTAATAAAAAACAAAAGAAGCTTGTACTTTGCTGACATTTCCTGGGTCTCAGGAGGTTAAACATCATTTGTAACGCATCCAAAAGTCAGTTGTTCGATAACTTTAATACTGACTTCCATTATGATTTCAGGTAAAAATGTAAATGAATATTGCTAACCTTAAACCAGTGTATGACTTATATCACAATTTTTTTTTCAAATTTGTAAAACCCGAGTGACAGCCTAATTATTACTAATCCATTAGTCTTCCATGCTTAAGCACCTGAATCACATCTTTCATGGTGAACAACTTCAAAGGTGACTCCGTCATAAGCACAGTCCACTTGTTTACATAAAAAAACTGTAATGTCGTATGGGCCTTTTCGGAAATTTTGTCGCCAAGTAAATTGTGGGAATAGGAATTCCATGCAGCAGCAATTTCGCTATGTCTTAGTGCTGAACCCAAATGTGGCCTTTACCTCCATCCATCAACTATACTCAATCTTTAAACAGCTCATATTTAGCTCAACCCACTTTTATAAGTCTGTGGTTCATTTATTTGTGTATTTGGACCCTAATAGTTCATAGTTTGAATTTGAACCCTCCAGGTGCTGCAAACCTATCTATATATTCATTTTGGCAAAAATCAGGGGGATTTCTACACTGTAACAAATTACTGTAAAAAAATGGTGAATTTTGTACAGTATCATACTGTTATTTGTAAATACAGTATAATGCTGTAAATAATGAGGTCTTTAAGGAGGAAATTTAAAACAGTAAGCTACTGTAAAATTTGACTGTATTCTCCAGTATTTTCTTCAGTTCCTCCACTGCTGTCCGCCCAGAACTGGTCTGAACAAAGTCATCTGGCATCAAGTCCCACCAGCTCGTTTAGAAAAAAGATTCAATCTAATGTTAACCAAAGACTTACTGCATCAAAGGTTAGTGCTTCTTTTACGAATCAGAAGGAAAAAAATAAATACAGAAAAAACAACTCTTTTCCCCCGGACCATCCAGCAGTGGAACAGAGGCCACCTGATGCTTTCATCCTTTTCTACCTACACTGCCATCGCTCCATCCTGCTCCAGTTGTTCATTTATCAGGTAAATGTGATTTTATCAGTGGAACTGTCCCCATGCTGTGGTATTTTGGGTTCATTAAACATTAAATTGCTTCCATAAACCGCGTTCACACTGGACGCAACTTACGCGGTGTAACAGGCGGTGTAATACTGCTTCATATTTGGGGGTGTTAGCCTTATGTAGCTAACATGCAGCTAATTTAAGTTGAAGCATACTAGCTAGCTGTGAAGTGGACACAGTTAAACTAAACAGCGTGTCAATTTACATGGTTTTCGCTGACCCAGGGTTAAATTTTTAAGACATTAAATCTGTAAAGTGGAATTTACAAACTTGGACATCCATATTAACTGAGATAATTAGCCACTGTTTCAATAAAAGTAAGTGACTAAGGCTAATTTTTCCCTCTTTGTTGGGCAGTTTGTATAGGATGTGTAGCATTATTTACTGTATGTATGCTTTACAGCTCTATAAACACAGTGTCATTCATAACTGATATGCCATTGTCCAAATGTCTTCCACTGCAGCTGATACTGAGCTCACCCTGACCCTCCAGCCAGTCCCAGACTAATACTGCTGGAAGTGTCTGTATGTATGTGTTTATGTGTGGATGTGTGTCAGTCTGTGTCTGTCTGTCATTCAGTCTGCCCATTAGCTGTCTGTCTATATCCATGTAATAAAATAACTGCTTTTGCCCTTCCATGACAGTGTCTACCACTGTAAGACAAGAATAGCCCTAAGTGGCAGCAGTATAACTTATGATACCAAATTTAAATAAAGTACAAAAGAAGTACAGAATAAATGTATCACTCAGAATTTTGGGTTCATCGTAACCAATTTTCATACCTTACAGTGACTACATAGGTTCTTGGTAAACAATATATTTGATACTGTTTTGGGACATTAACCTCAGTTCTTGTCTCCATCAGTTGCAGGTGATGAAGTCACATCTGGAAGTTGGATGATGAGCATTCAAAGCCATGTTGTCTGTGAAGGCCTCCAACCAAGCTTCATCACAATGCTGCTGCTGTTGCAGTGAATTTAATAAAAGCTCAGTGTTATAAGGTCATCTCTTGTTTGAGCTTTTTCTAGCAATGTTCATGATTTTGTATTTTAAAATGTAATCTGAAATGTTAAAATCCTAGCTTTTTGCTGTGTTATACTGTAAATATTACATTAAATACATTTTACAGTAATATATTGTTTCTTGGAATACGGTAGTTACTGTAAAATGCAGCAATTGTGGCTAACAGTATTTTACTGTAAAAGGTACATTATGTACAGCCCAGTACCGTAATACTTTTTACAGTAAGAAACTGTAGTTGTAGATTACAGTAGAGATACTATAGAATAACAGTAGCATGCTGGTAACTCTAGCTGCCAGTATTTTACTGTTATTTAACGATAAAATTTATTACAGTGTACAACCTGTTTTAATTCCTGCTTAATTTGTTACATTTTATTACTAGTTACATCATGACTTTTGCACATATAAGGTCAAGACTTCCGACAAACATTTCTCCAGTACGCCACAACTGTTTATCAGCAGCAGCCGTTGTAGTCCATACTAAAAATATGTCCAAACTTTGAGCCGATTACCTAAAATGTTCAGTTGTTGGTTGAACGGGACAGAGCAGCACAGTCAACAACCTGGAGGGGGCGGGGCATGAAGTGGCTCATTTGCATATAAAGGGCCAGCGCTCAAAACGACCTTTCTGGTGTCATTACTCAGAAATAGGGTTGAAGATGGACCTGTGGAGTTGAATTAATGAAGAATTCAGACCCAAGCAGAGCATTTAAAGTTTATGTAGACCACAGGGAAATGTTTAGAATGCATAATTCAATTTAAAAAGCAAAATATCATTCATTTAAAACAACCCTGGTGGACTGTATAATTTTACTTTGTAGCGATCTGGCTCGTTTTCTTGCCGAATCTGTGAGAAACCGCTTTTACTTGGTCACCATTCCCATAATGCACTTTGTGACAAAATTTCTGAAAAGGCCCAAGTGACATTTTGGTTTATTTACAAATTGGTTTTACAAATTTCAAAAAAAATAAGTTGTGTTGAAAGTCATGCACTGCTTTAAGGTTAGCAATATTCATTCACATTGTTACCTGAAATGATAATGGAGGTCAACATTAAAGTTTTCAAAACACTGACTTTTGGATGCATTACAAACAATGTTTAAGGGAATTTTATCTGTTGTAAATCTCATTTCAAAAGGGACCAGATGAACCACAGAAAAGCAGCAGTAGGTTAATATTAGAACAGCCAGTCTTCAGTCTTCATATGGTGATTCAGAAGTGACTGCAGAAGTTCTAGGGAAATTCAAAGTGTATTTGAAAATACTCTAAATCGATACAAACCCTTTACATATGAAAGTCGTACGCTGCTTTAAGTGGACTGAATCCAACAGTCTCTCTGAATGTATATGAATATTTGCTGTTCATATGTCACATATAAGTAGGAGCACTATGTTCTGTCTGCAAAAAGGATAATGGGCTTTTTTCCTTGACCTATTATGGCCCACAGCGAGTTAGAGAGACATCCAGTAACCGAAGATGAAAACACGACTCCGTTTATGTACATTTCCACTGAAGGATATTTTGTTTCCACTTAGTTCCTGCAGTGCAGTTTGTTGCCTTACAGCTAATCTGGTTAAAATAAAAAATAAAAAAAACAGAGCAAGAAAAGGCTCTTAAAGTGTTTACCCTCTCAGCATAAAATGGTTGAAAAAGATAAAACTTATTACATATATGGACAAAAATTATATACATTTGCTGAAACCTGCTTGTCCCTTGTTACTCCATCTTGTGTGGCTTTATGTTTGATTTAAATCAGCAGCTTCTGGGAAATTACTGATGCCTTTTACATTTCACAACAAATAATGCAGAATTTAAAAAGTTAAATTGACTGAACAGAAGGTTTTGCTGCATCAGTCCATCAGTGAAATTTTGCATTTCAGATTATTTCTGTGAGTGACATATAAAGGGTTAAGAATTTTTGAATCTACATATTTAGATGAACTATTTCAGAACTCTGTAGATTATAGATATACCACGGCTCTACAACAATTAGTACTAACTTTAGGATTTGCATTTTCAAGAAATTTAAATCTATCACATAATACAAAGTGTTATTTTGTTACTTATGTTGGTCTAATGTTCTAAAATACATGTTCCTTTCACCTTACATGTGTTTCCTTTTATTGTATATAATTCTTGGATTATTATTATTTATTTAGTTAGTTATTATTGTTGTTATTAGATAAGGCTTGCGGAATCAGTAACATCTTTTAAATCACTTCTTAAAACACATTTTTATAGAATTGCTTTTATGTGATGTCTGCCGCCTTTTTAACCTTAATTTTTAGTTTTAATTTTAAATTTGATCTTGTTTGATAATTAACTTGTTCATACATCTCTCTAATTGTGTTGCCTCTGTTTTAGTGTTTTTATTTTCTTCGTGTATCCTGCTGTTGTGCCCTCTGTCAAAGCACTTTGTAAACTTTGTTTTTAAAGGTGCTATACAAATAAAGTTATTATTATTATTATTTATTTATTGCCATTTAAGGGCAAGGAACCAAATATGGTAACTTCATTAACACTGATTTTCTACATGACAGTAAAAAAATTTAGAAAAAATTCACAAAAGTAATAAGGTCTTGTTAGGTCAGTGGTTTCCAACCTTTTTTGGCTCATGACCCCATTTTAACATCACAAATTGCTGACAACTCCAGACATTAAAAACAGAGACTTTTTTTTTTTGCTAAAATTAATTTGTTTTTGATCATGTAATAATTTGCTATACTATGTTGCGATTAAACATTACTTTTAGGCAACATTTAGTCTATATAATGTATATTATTATGGACGGAGGCAGAAAATCCAGGTGTCGATTACTGCACAAAGGGAGAATTTGATTTTCCTTGTTCAGGATATGTACAGTCAGTCAAGTTTGTGTTTACAAGGCTGACAATTAATACTGAACAAACAAAAACTCAAACTATGAATTATGAAAGAGCTGCAGCATCTGAAACTGACCACAATGAACATTTGACAGATAAACAGCACCCCAATGCTTCAGTTTCAGCTTCAGAGTTTGTCAAGTCTTTTATGTATTGGGATTGTCTCTGTCAACTCACCATATATTTTTATTAGTAAGTTTTTATTTTTATTTTTGCCAATTACTAGAAATTTCAGACGACCTCATTTGAATTCCAGGTGACCCCAAGGTTGAAAAACAGTTAGTTCATCCAATAACACACTAAGGTTGAAATTCTGAATTTCAGAGTATTCCTATGAGTGAACTATAAAGGGTTAATTACTACTCCACCACAGCCCCAGTGTAACTCAATGGGAACACTGACAACACCTTTGAACATACTGGAGGTGAATCTTCTCCCACGTTAGTCTTTTGTGTAAACGTCAGCCACAGTCAGTGGAGCATGGTGATTGTTACACCCTGTAGGTTAAATGTTGGACGTGGATTTATGTAACTGGCGTGGTTCCCTGGAGGCCGACACTCCTCCACCCTCAGAGCCAATCACGGTCCATGTGCATATATCATAGGCTCTTTATCCTCCGCTGTTAAAACTACCTTCTGTAATCTTGGCGTCTCCATGGGCCAGGCTTTGAATGTTGACCAGCATGTAAACTGCTTTCCTTCGCTTCTGTTTCTACCAGCTTAAGCACATTCCCATCCTTGAGCTCACTGTGTCTGTACCAGGTGTTGGACTTGAATATTCATGTGTGTATTCTGTCCTCTAGTCTTGACTATTGTGATTTTACCTGCGGTGATTTATAGTCGTCCAAAATGATGCTGTATGTATCAAGCTCCGAGCAAGTCCTGTGAAGGGTTTTGTGTTAATGTTGTTTTTAACATCTATTTCAATATCCTGAGTTGTGTTTGCATTTAGAGCCTTAAGACAAAAGAAGCGTGAAGAAAAAGAAGCCCTTTGCCTTTAGAACTGGGTGCTTCTATGAAACTGGTCCTAAAAACAGGACATGGAGGCTAACAATTCAGACCAGATGGAACTAATATTATGAAGCAAGTTTGGGTCTATTTTCAAAATAAATACTTACTGAGATAAAAGAGAAACTATTTTTCAGATGAAACACATTTTTATATTATTTTACATATATTTAATGCAAAAATCTGCATGTAACACAGTCAAAAGGACACGAAAATTACACACTACTATTTTTTTTTAAATATCTCTTTATTCTCTCACAGGTATATTTTGGGAATTGAACTAATTATGCAAGTCAGAGTGTTTCACAAAAGTGACTGCTGTTGTAAAATCATTCGCGATTTATATGTGTTTGACTGCAGGTTCTGCATGTAACACAAGTGGACACAATGTGTTACATACAAAACCTGGAATGAGACTGAGATTCATGAAAAACCCACATGTCTGGATTAGAAAAACCCCTAGGATCGTCAAATTTAACACAGTGTCTTTATTTATAGTCTGTATAAGAGCATTTACAGCCATGTTTTCAAAATAAAATGCACTGACACCTAGGCAGTTTTTCATGTCCCAATTTTGGTTACATTTTTGGCCCAAATATTTGATAAAAAAATGCATTCATTTTGTGATGGCTAAGAGTAAGAGTACATTATTTTTTTTTTTTTGCATTTATCTGAGGTCATCATTAGGTACATCCTGGGGGGAAATATGTCTACATTTGTCTTTTATTATTGGGTCTAAAAACTTGGCAAAGTGCCAGGTACCAAAATGCATCTTGTTTCATAGAAGCACCCAACCATAGTCTATGTGTGGTGTGAAAACCATAATCTGGTCATGACAGCCCATTTCATGATTATAATAAAATAAAAGTAAGGCCAATGTGCCTGTTTTTAGCATCATATGAAAGGTAATGTTTTCTCATTTCTATGTTTGACATGTGGGATAACACAGGCTAAACTACTTCAGTTTAAACATGATTCGAATGTATTATTTACTTTGTTCTTATTTTTGTTGTTGTGTTTTTTTTTTCTGTGTTTAATAGGTCTGAAGGTTTGTTGTATAATTAGTTTTTTTTTGGTCTGTGTGGTCCCTTATGTCTAAGTAGATGCTTATGTAAATGTATAATTAAAAAATATATATATATATATATATGATTCAAATGTAACCACAAACCTAAACCTAAGAACCTAAGCCAGGGTTAGGGTCATAATATATACTTATAAAGCAATACAAAAAATAAAGTAACACATATAAAGCAATACAAAAAATATATACATGCAGGATGTAATATACATATGTATATGATTCTATGTGTGTATCAAATTTAATGCAATGCATGCAAATTAAGCCAAGGATTTACTGCATGTGTATAGTATAACCTTATGCATATTATGTCATTTAAACATAACATACATTGAGTTGTATTATAGACATGTTTTTGTATAGTTTCTTTGATTTAGTCTTGTTTTTTTTGTTTTTTTTTTCTGAATATTTGCCTTTATTGTCTGTTTCTTCATGTTTTATTGTGAAGAAACTCTTGTAAACATATGTCTTGAAATGTCCTCTGTATGTATAGAAATAAAACCCCTCCTAGTATAAAGGGCTGAGAGGCTCCAGTGCTTTGCCACTCGACTGTTTACGTTGAGCTGTGTTTGCTCAGCTTTACTCTGTGGCGCTTATGGATGAAGTAGGACAGGTTCATTCAATTTTTATTTGCTGTTATTTTTCTTTCTGTGTTACCTCAAGCATTATGTTATTTTTCCAGGAAGGCCTGATTATAGAGGAGGGCTTACTGTTTTTGCTGGTAACGGTCCTATATTCTTTCAGCTGTTAGGGAATTCATTTGTGCAGCTGTACTTTTTCTTTTGGTTTGGTCGATTTTATAAATTTAGGTCTGCTTTTAGAAGGTGGTTATTTTCTCCCTCCAGCAAAACTCCTCCCTCCGTATAAATCCTTTAGAACCATGTATCATTTATGTTAGTCCTAAGTACCCAATCACATTGCTATAAATGTAAAATTGTGGAATTAATATTGAAAATGCAAAGAAAATGTGTACATATTCACTTTTAAAGACCTAGAATTATTTTTAAGCCACAAATTTTTCTCTCCATTTAACTTTTCCTCAGTGATTTATCCCTATTTATTATAGATGATCATCTGCATTTTGCATTTTTCAGTGAAAATCACATATCTATATTATAAAAGGCAAGTGGCCTCTGTGTGCGTGTGTGTCTTGGGAATCAAACAAAATCTGGAATGTGTTGACTGCAGATTTAGTTTTGTTCAAGGAAGACAGTAGCAAAACCAACAAGTTAACAGGACCAATATTTTGTGAGATATTAGTAATTATGGAATACAATAGTCTTACAATGACGTTGCTATACTCAGAACGCATTGGCGGTGATTGCTGGATAAATGTGGTACAGCATGCACGAATACACAACAGCATAAAAACCACCACATCTAGAACCCATGGATCATCACAGGTCAATGCACAAGTTTTCTTATATTTAATTTACTGGTTGTGCAGATGTCCATACAAGCTCAGAGCACAAAGTCAATAGTTATTACATCAAACCAAAAAAGCGGAAGAAAATCTGACTTTTTCAGTGAAATAGTTCAATAATTGAACATAAAAACAAGTGTCTACACCAGTGGTTCCCAACCTTTTTTGGCTCGTGACCCCATTTTAACATCACAAATTTCTGGCGACCCCAGACATTTGAAACGGAGACTTTTTTTTTTTTTTTCTAAAATTAATTTATTTTTGATCATATAATAGTTTGCTATACTATGTTGCAAATAAACGTTCATTTTAGACGACATTTAGTCTATGTAATGTATATTATTATGGACGGAGGCAGAAAGGCCAGGTGTAGATTACTACACAAAGGGAGAATTAGATTTTCCTTGGTCAGGATATGTACAGTCAGTCCAGCTTGGATTTACAAGGCTGACAATTAATACTGAACAAACAAGAACTCAAACTATGAATTATGAAAGAGCTGCAGCATCTGAAACCGACCACAATGAACATTTGACAGATAAACAGAACCACAGTGCTGCAGTTTCAGCTTCACAGTTTGTCATGTCTTTTATGGATTGGGATTGTCTCTGTCAACTCACCATATATTTTTATTAGTAATTTTTTTTTTTTTTTTTTTTTAGTCAATTACTAGAAATTTCAGGCGACCCCATCTGTAATCCCAAACCCATGGTTGAAAAACCCTGGTTTACACCCAATATCGTATGTCAAACATAATATATCGGTGAATAAGTGTTGCATAAGTCGATGGTATTTCCACATTCACTACTGAACGTCCACATGGGTCAAATCTAATGATGCTGAAAATCCCCAAATCTGCATTTTAACCTGAATTACTTACATGTATTGATAGGATTAATGGTTCATTAGTAACCATTTAGATTTCTGAAGCCCAGGATTAAGTCTGATTGTTTAACAGTTTCTCTGTAACTAAACACATATTTGCTTCTGTGAACTATGCATTTCTAAATAAAATCACCTAGGCCATCACATTTAGGTATAAGATATATGGCAGTTACTTAATGTATGCACTAATATAAATGATAAGGAACATTAAAAATATGTTCAAGTGTCAGCTGAAGTCCAGAAATAATGAAAAAGAACAACGAAATGTGTTACATTTTGTGATATTTTAAATTATTCCTAAAATTCTCAGTAAAATAAGTCTCAAACAAATAACTAATAGTATAAAACTTTTTGTTGAGCCAAAAATAACACCTGGGATGAAGTTGGCAACTGCACATAAATAAGACATTAATCTACTGCGACAAACAAAAAGAAAAAGGCCAAGTAAGGTTCAGACATTCCTCCTAAAATAACGAATTCCCCCAAAAGCAAATGCGAACCTTCATAACACCTGCATCTGCTCCTGATGATAGGCTTTAAATTAAAACCAAAAGTTTAGACCTGCAGTAATGTCCCTGTCCTCTTTTGGAATAACTGTGTTCTTATCTACTCCCTTTGTACGAGGAGGCAGACTTTCGATAGACTCTATACACTCTACCGCACCGCAACAACAAAGAATAAATCACCTGACAAATAATTCAAGGAACTGGGAGAAATGCCAGCGGAAGACCTTCATATAGGCAGTGAGGGCAAACTGAACATCTCTCTCAGCCCAAACACACTGACGCTCCAGTATTGACATCTTGTCTTTGACCCGGACTGCCTTCAGAATGTCAAAGACGTGAAATTACTGTAGAGTAAACATGCGGTGGGATGAATGTTCAAGGAGCGCAGAGTGGTCATCCATGAAGGTCAACAAAAGTGCAGAATACGGTAAAGATATTCAGGTGAAACGCATGGAAAGACAAATCTGTTTCATTCTTTGTGGGTGTGCTGAGTGCATTAGTAGAGCTCACATTAGCATAAATTCCTCTTAACCTTTGCTTGGGTGTCTTTTTTTTTCTGTTTGGTGAGGGTAACTAATGGAGTTTTCCCGTTATGAAGAGTGAGCGAGGCACCCCTTGGATCTGCCTGGATGATGAATACATTTGATAACCTTTAGTGGATTGTTTCATTTAAAGCCAAAGGTTGAATCTACATTTGTTAGCCTGCAAAAGCGTCTAACTACACAACCCATGGACATACCGCAGCCCTTTCACCTGTTAAAATGTTCCTGTCGAAGGTGTTAGGAAATTATAGTCAGTGACATGGTGGTTAGAACCGTTTCATTATTCCTGACCCCAGAACCTTCACATTACAACTCGAAACACGACTAAAGGCCCAGTTATGTTCTACATTAAAGGAGTATACAGACAGAACGTTCTGTCCGTCCTCTGCGTTTATTGTGTACGTATTTCTGTCCGTTCCCCGGGAGTTTGCGGATTCGAACCCCAACGGAGAATACTGAGCAGTACCACCAAGGTTATTATCGTTAACGAAAACTAACGAAATGATGAAAACTAGAATTGAAAAAGCATTTTCGTTAACTGAAATGAATAAAAAACTATAATTAAAAGAAAAAAAAAAAGCTAACTAACTGAAACTGTATTGTGTGCTTACAAAACTAACTAAAACATAAAAATTATCGATAAAATTCCCTTAGTTTTCGTCTTTGTCAATATCAGATTGATACAAAAGCGATTTATTTCACTCTAGCAATTTTAGCTGGCAGCACCATACGGTACTTCATGGTCCGTCACTTCTCGTCACTTGTCATTTACAGCCGTCTTCTGGTCCCCACTCTACCTGGAAACATGGAGACTAAAGTTGGGAGAAAGCAGCAGAGTCCTGTCTGGGATTTATTTGAATTTGATGGCGAAGAAGAGAAAAGATATGAAAAAGCTAAAACTAAATTAAAACCAAGCATTTAGAAAATAACAAAAACTAATAAAAACTAGCAAACCTGCTCTAAAAACTAATTAAAACTAACTGAATTAGAGAAAAAAAAGTCATAACTAAATAAAACTTAACTATAATGAAAAATCCAAAACTATTATAACCTTGAGTACCACCAGGAAGATTGTTGAGATTTGAAGAGAATAATTTCCAGAAATGGTGGAACTTTTCAAAAAAGCGACTATGTGAGTTGATAAGAAAAACTACTAAAATATTTATGACAGCTACACTTTACAGTATCAACATTAGTTTCCATATTAGTAAAACCTCCTCTGTTGTTGCCATGTTTGTTATTACTGATTATCTTTTTTTTCTCAAAAAACTTTACTCTTCTTCATGGTATTTAGCCAGTATGTTAATTAAAAGCACCGCCCTCTGGTGACTGACAAACACTCATTCCAGTGTAATGCATGTCTAGTCACTTTTACACAGAGATCCCGAAAAAAAGCTCAGATGGTGATCCCACCTTTTTTTCCACCATTGACTGATTTCTACAGTCTAAGGAGTAACAGAGGTGAGACAGGCTGGACTTTTACACAGCGGACCTGCGTTCTGGAATCAAAGGGGCAGTGACGCAACACAGCGTATAGTGTGATGTATAACTTGTGCATCGGAAATACCCCAAGCATAGAGGTCTTAGCTAACCTCTCCAGAGTCGGCCCGTCCTTCATCGTTCCACAAATGTTAGCATGGATAGAGTCCTCCACCTGAAGCCACAACAGCTCGCGGATCTCAGCGTTTCCCCAGTTCGACATCTTTCTGGTCGTGTTGATGTGTTTGTTTACTGTACACGGCCCACACTCGTTTTTAAATCCCCCCTGTGCTGGGGTCACACATGCAATATGTCATCAAAAGGTCACACATTGGTTGTGGAACGAGAGGTGTTACATAGTGTTCCAGAATCATGATTCCACCTTTATCACAGTTCTGTTACTACAGTGTTTTTCAACCTTGGGGTCAGGACCCCACATGGGGTCGCCTGGAATTCAAACGGGGTCACCTGAAATTTCTAGTAATTGATAAAAAAAAAAACAACAACTTACTAATAAAAAATCGATGGTGAGTTGACAGAGACAATCCCAATATATAACAGACATGGCAAACTGTGAAGCTGAAACTGAAGCACTGTGGTAGCGTTTATCTTTCAAATGTTCATGTCACAAGGGGGTGGAAATGAGAGGACTCGAGTGCACGGTACTGAAGGGAAAAAACACAAGTTTATTTAACATAAATGAAAACTAACACAACGGAAAAACACAAAACCGGGGTGGTGGTCAGAGTTCATAGTAGATGAGCAGAATGTCTGGGTTATGGAGTGGGTGGAGTAGAGGAATGGACCAGCGCTGCACGGCTGCAATGCCAAGCCTTAAATAGGGAAACGGGTGATGCGCCGCAGCTGTGCAGCGCTCAGCAGGTGAGTCAGATCATGGGTAATGAGGAGATGATATGGAGAGGGAGGAGCCGGCAGCCACACAGGCTCAGACCAAGACAGTTCATTGTGGTCAGTTTCAGATGCTGCAGCTCTTTCATAATTCATAGTTTGAGTTCTTGTCTGTTCAGTATTAATTGTCAGCCTTGTAAATCCAAGCTGGACTGACTGTACATATCCTGACCAAGGAAAATCTAATTCTCCCTTTGTGCAGTAATCTACACCTGGCTTTTCTGCCTCTGTCCATAATAATATACATTATATAGACTAAATGTCATCTAAAATTAACATTTATTTGCAACATAATATAGCAAACTATTACATGATCAAAAACAATTCATTTTAGTAAAAATGAAAAAAAAAAAAAAAAAAAAAAAAGTCTGTGTTTTGAATGTCTGGGGTCGCCAGAAATTTGTGATGTTAAAATGGGGTCATGAGCCAAAAAAGGTTGGAGACCACTGTGTTTCTACCTCCAGAGGTGTTACAGAGCCGTGACAGAGGTGGGACCAAATGATCCACCATTTCATTCACACAGATGTTGTTCCGGAATAAAGGTGAAATATTCCCCGAACAGAAGTGCTGTGTAAAAGGGGCTTATGTGGACTTGCACCCTCCCCTCTGTGAACATGCCTGGCCCCACCTGACAACAGCAGAACTGCCAGTTCTAGGGGTGACTGGGTACCACAGTTTAGGAGAACCACATTTGGTCAGTTTGCATTCACTGTACAAGTGGTGGGAACGTGGAACTCCCTTCCTCCTAACGTCAGAGTCAGACAGCTACGTCTCGTTTAAAAAACATCTAAAGCTCTTGTTGAATTCCACACAAATGTGTAATCATTAATATTTGTTCATACCATAGTTCGTACTTTGACACCCATACCCACTATTTCAAATACTTACAGTTGTATTTATAACTTTAATGTATTGCTTTTACATTGTCTTAAGTGTTTGCCTGCCTCTTTAATAGACTTTGTATATATTGTTATGGTTCTATTTCTGTTTATATTAAAAAAAAAAAAAAAATCACTGTATTGATTTTGTAACAAAAGGGCACTCAAAGACCTGGACAAGAAACCATTCTCTTACCATCACTGCAACTTTCTCAGTGAATATTACTAGCTATTTTTTTTTTTTTTTTTACAACATCAAACAATTTAAATCTGCATGTTTCATTTACAGAGTTATTAATGGCTTAGTTCCTCCTCCACTGAAGGAGTTTATCAAACAAAAATCTCTCATGAGTAATACGAGCCACTGTTAGAACTGACTGTCAAATCTCTTCTAGACGGACATCATTCTCACAGAATCATTCCAGGGTTCAAGCGGCAGGAACATCATCCTTCTGTCTGTGAGGGAATGCACAAGTTTCCTAATCTTTAAAACACATTTCAAATGTGACTTGAGGGAAAATCAAGAATGTGACCATGAAATAAAATGAGCCTTGTGTAATATATTTATATTTTTGTACACAGATTGTTTAGACTTAGTTTATCCTTAAAATAGAGCACTTGGGTATTTCTGCTCAGTATTTTGTGTAAGCAAGTGTTTTTCAACCTTAGGGTCGGGACCCCACGTGGGGTCGCCTGGAATTCAAATGGGGTCGCCTGAAATTTGTAGTAATTGCTAAAAATTTTAAAAAGACTTACTAATAAGAAATATATGGTGAGTTGAGCGAGACAATCACAATACATAACTTACATACTGAAGCTGAAACTGAAGCACTGTGGTACTGTTTATCTGTCAAATGTCCATTGTGGTCAGTTTCAGATGCTGCAGCTCTTTCATAATTCATAGTTTGAGTTCTTGTTTGTTCAGTATTCAAGCTGGACTGACTGTACATATCCTGACCAAGGAAAATCAAATTCTCACTTTGTGCAGTAATCTATACTTGGCTTTTCTACCTCTGTCCATAATAATATACATTATATAAACTAAATGTCATCTAGAATTAACATGCATTTGCAACATAGTATAGCAAACTATTACATGATCAAAAACAAATACATTTTACTAAAAAAAAAAAAAAGTCTCTGTTTTGAATGTCTGGGGTTGTCAGAAATTTGTGATGTTAAAATGGAGTCATGAGCCAAAAAAAGTTTGGGAAGCACTGGTGTTAGCTAATGGTGTGTGCAATACAGATGAATTTTGAATAATTTTGTACTAAATGTCTGTGCTAACACTCAAATTGCGCAAATATAACTTAAAAATACATAAAAATTTACCTAATGGAAAAACGACAATTTCGCCAAAACTCGTTTTTCGATTAAAAGTTTTTGCGTTGGCAAGAGGTGTTTTTCGGGCCTAGCACAAATGGTATATAACGCAAAACTGCAACGGAAAGACCTTTTTTTTGCAACTAGAGTCATGTGAATAAAACACGGATGTTGACGGACATTACAACAAGTGAAGAAGAAGAGTTTAAAAAGAAACCTGTTGTGGTATGTGCGGACACACTAGGAAACCGAATCAGTTTAGAATTTAGTGCGAGGTAGAGGGGTAATATATAATAATAATGAATATATCTGTAAATCAACACCATATTTACATTCGTCACCATGTTTATAGAATAACTTGTCGTGTCATGTCGCAATAATAAATAAACAAATCATCGCATTTGTGATATTTAATGGAAAAACCGACATTACACACTTCTGTTTTTTTCTTTTTACATTTAGTGAATATCGGTAAAGTTTTGTGCAGATGTTCAATGGAAAAGTGACTATTGTCCGTGTTGCATTTTACGGTATCTGTATTTGTCCCTTTACATATTTTGTGTGTTTTTGTGTAACACCAACCTGCCAGGAGGTCTACAGATGGAAATTAGCCTTAGGTTAAAAATCTGTATGTAACACGGTCAAAAGGACACGAAAATTACGCGCTACTGTTTTTTTTTTAATATCTCTTAATTCTCGGACAGGTACATTTTGGGAATTGAACTTATTATGCAAGGCAGAGTGTTTCACAAAAATGACTGCTACTGCAAAATCATTCATGATTTATATGTCTTTAAATGGGCAGGTTCTGCATGTTACACAAGTGGACACGATGGGTTACATAGAAAACATGGAATGAGACTGAGATTCATTAAAACTTGCATGTCTGGATTAGAAAAAACACTAGGATCATCACATTTAATACAGTGTCTTTATTTATAGCGATATATAAGACCATTTCAAGCCATGTTTTCCAGATCAAATGCACTGATGCGAGGTAGAGGGGTAATACATAATAATAATGAATATATCTGTAAATCAACACCATATTTACATTCGTCACCATGTTTATAGAATAACTTGTCGTGTCATGTCGCAATAATAAATAAACAAATCATCACATTTGTGATATTTAATAGAAAAACTCACATTACACACTTCTGTTTTTTTTTTTTTTTACATTTAGTGAATATCGGTAAAGTTTTGTGCAGATGTTCAATGGAAAAGTGACTATTGTCCGTGTTGCATTTTATGGTATCTGTATTTGTCCCTTTACATATTTTGTGTGTTTTTGTGTAACATCAACCTGCCAGGAGGTCTACAGATGGAAATTAGCCTTAGGTTATAATCTGGCATATTTAATGTTTGTCTTTTAATGTTTAATATTCATTAATATGCATTGGTCCTCCTTTTCTTAAATAAATAAATAACATTTTAATTAACTTTTTTTCATTGATTCTCAATAAACTCCTGATGACTACATACCAATGTTGGAGTCGATGTACAGCCATCCTAAGCAGACATAGAAGGGAACGCTGCTAGTATTTGCATAACACACCAGTTACCAGTCACCCATCGATTTTCGTTTGGGTGACCGTGTTAACAGAATGAAGACCTGGAGCAGCCACGCCAGCTGTGGAAGTGGTGCATGTCAAGCGACACAGAGCAGCACATCATTTATAAAATAGAACAGATGCCTATTTTTCACGCATGAGGTAAGCTCCTCGCAGCAAAAATAGACATTGAAAAGCCTGATGACTGGAGTGGTTTACATAGAGAGTCAGGGAGAAGGAATTAAATGACTACTGGTTTAGTCAAAGGGTGTTAAATGTATTAGTCAGCAGGGTTTGATGATAATACGATGTCAACACTAACTGTGCAAAATCATGGTGTTCTTGTCCGTGTTTCTATTATTATGCTGAAGCTGTCGACACCCTGCTGCTAAAAACATCTAAGCATCAAAGGTAATATTAATTATACAGTAAACTTTAATGAGATTTCACAACATTCCCAAATTCTCATTTCAGCCTCTGTACTTAATTATCCAAGTTCAGGTCTACAAAATAAACCTCATTATCTGCTGTTAGTACTTTTATGTATATGCATTTATATGTATAACCTTTAAGCTATGTTGTAAAACAAATAAATTACTACCTTTGCCAAGGAACGGCGGAGGTAATGTTTTCATCGGGGTTTGTCTGTGTTTATTTGTCTGTTTGTTTGTTAGCAAGATAACTCAAAAAGTTATGGATGGATTTTGATGAAATTTTCAGGAAATGTTGATACTGGCACAAGGAAAAAAATGATACAAAATTTGGTGGTGATGGGGGTGGATTTGTTTGTTTGTCTGTCTGTTAGCAAGGTAACTCAAAAAGTTATATAATGATTTTTTATAAAATTTTCAGGAAATGTTGATACTGGCACAAGGAATAAATGATGAAAATTTGGGGGGGGGGACTGATCTGCCTTGGCGGAGGTCTGCGCTCTCCGAGTGCTTTCCTAGTTTGTTTGTTTGTTAGCAGGATAACTCAAAAAGTTATGGACGGATTTCCATGAAATTTTCAGGAAATGTTGATACTGGCACAAGGAACAAATGATAAAAAAAAAAATTGGTGGTGATTGGGGGGGGGGGGGGGGGGGGGGTGATTTTGTTTGTTTGTCTGTCTGTTAGCAAGATAAGTCAAAAAGTTATATAAGGATTTTTATAAAATTTTCAGGAAATGTTGATACTGGCACAAGGAACAAATGACAATAATTTGGGGGGGGGGGGACTGAGCTGCCTTGGCAGAGGTTTGTGCTCTCTGAGTGCGTTTCTAGTTTATTTCTTGATGCTTTTGCTTCTTTATGACGCTATCACAGTAAGTATACATGTGGTACGATAAAAAAAAAAAGGTATATATGCATTATATCAAATCACAACCCCTGAGTTCTGATTCAAGCCCTCCTATAAACTGTGTAAAATGTTTAGTGTTGTCAAAATTTGCTTAACTAGATTAAGTTAGCTAAACTAAACTGTGTTAAGAGAAAAAAAACAACCAAACATTGACACCTGATCCATGACCAGCATTATTAGAGGTATTAGAAGTAGCAGTGTTTCTAACTTATCTAGTGAATCAAATACTTTTTCACTTGTGCTTTTATTGGTCTAGTACAGCAGCGTCCACACAAACACCCTTAGTATGTATAAAGCTCAAAGCATCATGGACCTGTGTGCACTGACCTTCAAAGTCTGCATTCATATCCGAAAGTGGTCCTAAAAACAGGACATGGAGGCTAAAAATTCAAACCAGATGTAGACTAATGTTAGGAAGCAAGTTTGGAAGCACTTTCAGTAAATTTTAAAAATAAATACTTACTGAGATAAAAGAGAAACTATTTTTCAAATAAAACACAATTTTATATATTTTTTTACATTATATTTAAAACAAAAATCTGTACGTAACATGGTCAAAAGGACACGAAAATTACACACTACTGTTTTTTTTTTTTTTGTTTTTAATATCTCTTTATTCTCTGACAAGTACATTTTGGGAATTGAACTTATTATTCAAGGCAGAGTGTTTCACAAAAATGACTGCAATTGCAAAATCATTCATGATTTATATGTCTTTAAATGGGCAGGTTCTGCATGTAACACAAGTGGACACGATGGGTTACGTAGAAAACATGGAATGAGACTGAGATTCATTAAAACCTGCATGTCTGGATTAGAAAAACCACGAGGATCATCACATCTAATACAGTGTCTTTATTTATAGCGATATATAAGACCATTTCAAGCCATGTTTTCCAGATCAAATGCACTGACACCTAGGTAGTTTTTCCTGTCCCAATTTTGGTCCTGTTTTTGTCCCCAATATTTGATTGAAAATTCATTAATTTTGGGATGGCTCAGAGCAAGAGACTAATTTTTTTTGCATTTATCTGAGGTCATCATTAGGAACATCTTGGGGGGAAATATGTCTAAATTTCTCTTTTATTATGGGGTCTTAAAAGCTGGAAAAGTGCCAGGTACAAAAATGAACCATTTCATAGAAGCACCCATATGGGCATAAATATACAGCTGATCACAAAATACAATGAAGAGTTTAATTTCAAGACAAAATGAATAATATTCATTATTCTGAACTGCTCTTTTTCCTTTTTTCCCCTTGTATTCTGTAGATCTTCTAAAAATTCAACTGGCTCTTGAATATCGGACACATCCCTGTTATTAAATATACATCTGGGTTTGCATCTAATTTAATTATCTTGATGGTTTTGAAATTCAAGTGACATTTTAATTGCTCTGGCTTCACAGTTATTTTACAACAGATAAAAAATGTGCCTTTAAAGCTGTCAGTCAGTTTTGATGGTCTTGATCATTTTATTGGAAATCTGTAGCACACAAGAGAGAATTCATGTTCAAAGATGATGGCTGCTACAGGCTGTCCAGCTCCCGTGCACCCAGAGCCAGAGTTTACATTTCTGATATAAGTATGTCTCATTCCCAGAGCTGGTTGGACTGTCATGGCTGCCCTTTGTCACTGATTTGCTTCATAACTTTTATCAACTTATTCCATAAAGACCCAATGCTACTTTAGTGGCAGTTCCCACATGAATTTTTCTCTCTATTTAACCTTTCTTGAAAGATTTATTACCATTATTTATGATATTAACCCTTTCATGCATAGTGGTCACTACAGTGGACAGCTATTTTACAGCTGTTCTCTTGTACATTCATGAATTTTATTTATTTATTTATTTATTTATTTATTTATTTATTTATTTATTTATTTTTTACACATATCTTTATTGAAGTTTTAAGACACTACATATCTTTTCTGACATGAATTGGTAACATTATGTTGATCTCTCCTGAGCATAAACCCCCAGAATCACAAGCCCTCCCCATAGTTTTCACACAATTTTTCAGTAAATACATGTTTCTGTGTAAAAATTAAATGTGTGGTGTCCAGCTGGGTGGACATTTGTGCAACTTCATAAAAAATACACTCATAAGAATTTTTTTTCATTATTATTATTTTTTTATGTTTTTTTGTTTGTTTGTTTGTTTGTTTGTTTGTTTGTTTTCTCAGAAGAAAATTTTCAATCGCATTGTTTTTTCATGCCTAAAGAGGAATAAAAACACTAAGGAAAAAAAAAATTGATTAAGGTTCTAATAACACTGGTCTGCAAGGAAAATGCTTCCAGAATAAAAGTAATGAAATTTTACCAAATGATAGTCACTGATAAAGACAAATCAAGTCAAAAATGCTGGTTGGCTGAACTTTCCAAGATACAGTCTGGGGTCAAAATGTGAAATTCAAGAATTAACAAGAGAATGGGTTTGACTCAAAAGGAATATTTGTGTCAGAGCTACAAGATCTACTTCAAAACACTGTCTGCACATTAGAATACATTCACTTTACAGGTTCTATTTGGTGGAAGATTTATAAAACTATTATATAAATGTACATAAACCAATATATATGTGTAATAACACTTAATCATTACTTTGAAAACATTAGCAAACCGGCACTTTTGTCATTTATTTTCCAATTAATCTTATTAAAATACGTAACATTTAGCACATTTAATCTCTGAAGCAAATCATTTCTAAAAAATTGTAGACCAGTGTAATTCGTGCATGAAAGGGTTAAACTCTGTAGTTTTGAATTTTCCACTGTAAATCATGTATTTTCCTAAATTTAATTTCCTATATTTGATTTAGATATTCATGAAAACTCAGTTCATTCCAAGGTAATTTTATCAAAACAGGAAAAAACTGAAGAAAAAGTGAGATTTAGAGCAAATATATCATTAACAGAACATAAACCAAGTGTGTCCATCCACTGTTATTGATCACTAACATCTCCTAATGTTACTAATATCTCCAAAAATATTGGTCCTAATCAACTTGCTGTTTTCGCCACCAAAAACACTTAAGTATGCCGATCTGCAGCAGTCAGCTCTCTCTGGATTTTGTGTGATTCCTGAGACACACACACACACACACACACACACACACACACACACACACACAGAGGCCACTTGGCTTTTATAATATATATATTACTTGAACTCAAATAAATGTTATTTTACATTTGTTTTGTTATTTTAGGTTCTGTGTTTGCTTTGGAATTTATGGGACACATTCTTTTTCAAGGATCTTTTTTCATTGCCAACATTTTTCTTTTAATTTCTAGTTTCTCCTGGATGTGAAAAAAGCATCTTTCAGTGCATGAACAGTGTATGAGTGTTGAATTAATATGAAAAAAATGTATTGAAAAAGATATATCTTCTGTAAAGAGGGTCATTTGTTTGATGTGATTCACACTGTGAGTACTTGTCAAAATAAAAAGTAATTATACAACTAATTGTAGTTTTTTTGTTTATTTGTTACCTCTGCCAAGGAGGTTATGTTTTCACCGGGGTTTGTCGGATTGTTTATCTGTCTGTCTGTTTGTTTGTCTATTTCTGTTTGTCTATTTTTGTTTGTTTGTTTGTTTGTTTATTTGTCTAGCTATTTTTGTTTGTCTGTTTGCTTGTCTGTCTGTCTATTTTTTTTGTCTGTTTTTGTTTGTTTGCCTGTTTGTTTGTTTGTTTATGTGTCTGTCTATTTTTGTTCGTCTATTTTTGTTTGTTTGTCTGTTTGCTTGTCTGTCTGTTTGTTTGTCTGTCTGTCTATTTTTGTTTGTTTGCCTGTTTGTCTGTTTGTTTGTCTGTCTGTCTATTTTTTTTGTCTGTTTTTGTTTGTTTGCCTGTTTGTTTGTTTATGTGTCTGTCTATTTTTGTTTGTCTATTTTTGTTTGTTTGTTTGTCTGTTTGCTTGTCTGTTTGTTTGTTTATTTGTCTGTTTATATATTTTTGTTTGTCTATTTTTGTTTGTCTGTTTGTCTATTTTTGTTTGTCTGTTTTTGTTTGTTTGTCTGTTTGTTTATTTGTCTGTTTGTCTATTTTTGTTTGTCTATTTTCATTTGTTTATCTGTTTGTTTGTCTGTTTGCTTGTCTGTCTGTCTGTTTGTTTATTTGTCTATTTTTCTTTGTTTGTTTGTCTGTTTGTTTGTCTGTCAAATCAAAAAGTTATGGACAGATTTTGATTAAATTTTCAGGAAATGTTGATACTGGCACAAGGAACATATGATAAAATTTTGGTGGTGATCGGGGGGTGGGGGGGGTGATCTGCCTTGGCGGAGGTCTGCGAGGCTCTCTGAGTGCTTTTCTAGTTTATCGGGCCATTTTTCAAATTCCTTAATTTTCCATTTATAAGCAGATATATCACCAAATGCAGTCGCTGTGTGGAGCTTAAAATGATATGTAGCTTCTTTTAAATGAAACTGCTTCTAATCTCACATCCAAATGTAAAAGCATTAAGCTAGACTAATCTTCCCATTCACACAAACATAAAACGCCGTCTATAGGATTGTTTCCCTCTGCTGAATAATAAAAAGCAGAGGGTATGCATATTAACAGATGACAGTGTGAGTGCGGAGCTGGATTGTCGCCTGCATCCGCGGCAGAGGAACAGTTACACTGATTGCAGGAGGATTGCTACGGGATCTTGACGCTATTTCTCTTCACTTCACATCAAGTGCTCGCTATTTCAGAGAGGTGCTCGTTCTCGGGCTTGTTTAAGGCCCGCTGAAGTCCTTTTGAATGAATAGCATCGGCGTCCTGCTTCAAACACCAGTATGCACGCAGCACCACGAGAATAAAGCCAGCGACATTAAAGCTAAACAGGCTAGATTTGAATTGCTAGCACCGGATCAAAGATGCGAGTTTAGAATTTGAGCTTTGAAACGTTTAAGGATGTTTTCTCCTTTTTATTCAATAAATGTGGGTTGTTTGTGCTCGCAGGTGGACGTGCTACACACCTCTACCTCTGGAGCGGCTCCATACGCTGTAAGCCTGGACTTTGTATTTACTGAAATACTTTAATTACAATGTACTTAAATGATTTAAGTTTTATTGCATTACTATAAAATGTTAAGTATATTCTACTAATTTGTAGACATACTGTGCGTTTACATCACAACTTTTATTCCTGGTGTAAACTGATTAAAGGTTAGATCCTTCTTAAGATGTCCATGTAAACACCTTATTCCAGTTGAAAAAGAAAAGTTGGGATTAAATTTAAACCTGATTAAAGTCACTGGTTTAATCCCCTTTTGAATCCGGGCTAAATTATTCATCGGACATGTAAAGCCTTTATTCCGTTTGGACTTTATTCCTTCCATTCTGCACATGCTCGTTGTCTTGTCCTGTCGCGATGACGCACACATTCTGCGCTGACGGAAGAATATGCACTGCAGGCTAGTCAACCCAAACCGCTCCAGTGGGCTATTCTGATGGGATCTACCAGCCTGGAAAACCCTGAAGGAAGAGTTCACCACTTGTTTTTTATTCAGTCATTTGTCAGGCACTAATGAGTTCGATAAGTGGGCAAAACAGTTTACACTGCAGTGCACCAATTGCCTTGTTCTCTCAGCCCTTCCGTTAGCTTAGCTTAGCCTAGTTTAGCATAATCACTTCATTCCTATGGTTAGACGTAGCCAGGCTTTTAGAGGTGATTCATAGTATTTTATGAGTGATTTTGTGAAATTCAATTCTCCCTAATCATTTCTTTAGTCCAGTGTCCAAAATAGTCCAAAATAAAACATTTTCTTATGAAATAACATTTTATTCTCCTCAAAACAAGAACGATAAATGTGTGTAAACACAACAGTGATTAATCCCTGCAATTACTTAAATACCTGAACTGTAGTGCAATTCTCAGAACAAGAACAATAAATGTGAGTAAACAAACAGAAAAAAAATTGCACAAAACACAACAGTGATTAATCACTGCAATTACAGTACTTAAATACCTAAAAAACTGTAGTGAAAATAAAATACTTCCAGCAACATTCCAAAATACCTGATATCGCTAATGTAAATATGGAGGAGGAGTTCAGGAGTTCTCTCACCTCTACTCTGTATATAAAGCCAATGCCTCCCCAGTGACGCTAAACTGACAGGCAATCGGACACTCCCTCCTTTAAAAAAAAACAAAAAACAAAAAAACACGGCTCTTTACAAAGACTCGGTTCCCATCGTTCGTTTCAAAGAGCCGTTCAAAAGATTCAATTTGTTCGTGAACGTCGCATCACTACATTGAGCTAACTTTGTCTGAACTTCCAACTGTGCTATATTATATTAAGTTGAATAATTTTACAAAGTAAATTATGTTGCAACACATTTAATTTAAATCTATTTGGAATTGAGTCCAATGACCTGATGATATTAAGTCTAATGATTATACAAAACAATTGACATTGCACCAAATTTTAAGTTAAATTAACTTAGCATTTAGTGTGTTGTACTTAAAATAGCAATTCCATCAAATCAAGCATTTGAGTTTAATACACTCAAGTTTTCATTATTCATTAATTACATTTTTAAAGGCAATGAGTTACCTCAGATTTTTCAAGTAAACTCAACTTATCCGGTCTTACAGTGTGGTGGGTGCCATCTGTAATACAGTCATTACGTGGGCTTTAAATTCTAAGGCGGAGACAATGCCTATCTGTGAGGGTGAAGTAGTTTACTTGAAACTACCGTGCAGAGTGGTGTAGCGCTAAGGAAAGAGTGGATATGGGGGTGGAGAGGCAGTCAGCAGAAGAAGGAAGGTGGGAGAGAGGTAGAGAGACATAGAGACCCAGAGAGAGAGGGAGCCCCGGGGAGATGTTTTGCTGAGGTGTCTGCTGTTGATAAAGTATTTATGACCCCGGGGCAATTTAGTGCAGACATTCAGGAACTCAACGCCACCAGACTGCTGATGAAAGTTTCATGACCAAACTCCACTGTGTGCCACTGTGGTTTAGCCATGGAGTAACTGCACATTCAGCGTCGCACATCATTATAGCAACTGCTCCCACTTCCACTGGGCCGCTCTTTTCTCCTCTGGCTTCCGGTCTGTTCGACTCATTCTGAAAGCACTTATATAAGCTTTAAAAAAATATTTACATTTAACATTAATGTAAATATTTCGATATGACTTCACGAGGCAGAGTGATGTTTTCATTGCTGGTAAATCTGGGTAATGCTTAGACAGAAAAAAAAAAAAAAAAACTCCCAAAAAAACTATCCTCATATACAAGTAAGGGTGCTGTCACTGTCAAGTTTTCAGTTTGGTCTGAAATGTTTCTCTTTGACACAAATCAGATAAGATAAGATAAGATAAGATACGATAAGATAAGATAAGATAAGATAAGATAAGATAAGATAAGATAAGATAAGATAAGATAAGATAAGATAAGATAAGGTAAGGTAAGGTAAGGTAAAATAAGATAAGATAAGATAAGATAAGATAAGATAAATCTTTATTGTGCAGTCTTTATGAACCCTTTCATGCACGAATTATGAGAACCTTAATCATTTTTTTTTCCTGAGTGTTTTTATTCCTCTTTAGGCATGAAAAAAACAATGCGATTGAAAATTTTCTTCTGAAAAATAAATTTAAAAAAATAAAAGAAATAAAATAAAAATAAAAAAAACAAAAATAATAATAATGAAAACAAATTCTTATGAGCATATTTTTCATGAAGTTGCAAAAATGTCCACCCAGCTGGACACCACATGTTTAATTTTTGACGCACAGAAACATGTATTTACTGATAAATTGTGTGAAAACTATGGGGAGGGCTTGTGATTCTGGGGGTTTATGCTCAGGAGAGATCTGCATAATGTTACCAATTCATGCCAGAAAAGATATGTAGTGTCTTAAAACTTTATTAAAGATATGTATTAAAAAAAAAAAAAAAATCCATGAATATACAAGAGAACAGCTGTAGAATAGCTGTCCACTGGAGTGACCACTATGCATGAAAGGGTTAAACAACCATACTAAATACACAGTACAAAAAAATTGGAGTACTGCCCCACACAAGAGGAAGGCTTGCAAAAAAAAAAAACAACAAAAAAACTACACATAATATACACAGGATATAAACTCTGGGTCAGATCTACTAAAGGTGTGCATGTATTAAAACGTGTGCAAACTCATTGCACACGCAAAAAAGTATACAAACTGATTTACTAACAGTGCGCACTAAGGGTTGCGTCTGTCAAAGGTGCAAAATAGAGCGTCTGCATCCAGTTTGTACATTTGACACAATGAATATGAAATATGTGGTGTTTACAAGCAGTTGTGTGTGTGCTGGGAGGAGAAAATGTAAATCTAGTAATTTAGCACACGCAAAGAGATTTATCAAACCCAAAAGCAATTTTGCTGATAGAAACTGTGTCTGTATTTAACATGTCTCAAAAGGAGGTGCAAATGGTTTGGATGTGTAATTACGCACACATGGAAGTGGTTAGGAGACAAAGAAATGATGAAAGGAGATGCAGAGAATGCTTTTTTCACCCTTGTGTGAACATTTATTGGAATGATTCTTTTTTACTTGGTCTGATGATTGTGATTAAAAATACGCACCAACATTAGGCTACAGTGTGACAAAATTATATGCGTGTGACAGTCATTCCAACAACTTCCACAGCCCCCCCACCTCTAAAATCAAAACTAAATGAATGAATGAGTCAAGCAATATCTTCTATGACAAAACTCCTCCAACTTTACATTTCCGTGCGTCTGGATCATTCAGTCATTGTTCCCATTAGTGCTGGTGTACCCAAGAGCAGTTTTTACAGCGTATTGTCTCCAGTAGTGCACGCGAAATCCTCATTTAACCCTTTCATGCACGAATTATGAGAACCTTATTCGAGATTTTTGTTTTGTTTTGTTTTTTTCCAGATTGTTTTTATTCCTCTTTAGGCATGAAAAAAAAGTGATTGAAATATTTTTATGAACTTACTTCTCAAGGAGTTACAAAAATATCCACTCAGCTGGACACCGTTCGTTTAATTTTTGAAGCAAAGAAACATGCCTTCACTGTCATACTGTGTGAAAACTATGAAATAATTTTTTGATGTTTTCTCACATTTTAACATACTATAATACTAGCTATTACTCACTCAGATAATATGCAAAAAAACAACCACTTTTTGTTTGAAAAGAAACTGTTCTTTACAGTCTAATAACAATTAGCAATTGATTTACACTCAAATATGTTACTGCAGATCAGGTTTATCAAGAACAATAATGTAAAGTTACAGTAATGGTATGAATTGTAGTGTATGGGATGATGCATAAGCGTCCACTGTGTTGGCTGATATAGAACTAAAACAACAAAATCCATGAATATACAAGAGAACAGCTGTAGAATAACTGTCCACTGTAGTGACCACAATACATGAAAGGGTTAAATAGAGCATCTGCAAGACTTTGCACCTGTTGTCAATCATAGTAAATCACCCGCAAACCACGGTTCAACCAAACACACAAAATTCTAGATTCATTCATTCATTCATTATCTGAACCCGCTTTATCCTCACTAGGGTCACGGGGGTCGCTTGGAGCCTATCCCAGCTACATAGGAGCGAAGGCGGGGTACACCCTGGACATTTCGCCAGTTCATCGCAGGGCTGAACATATAGAGACAAACAATCACTCTCACATTCACACCTATGGGCAATTTAGATTAACCAATTAACCTATCAGTGCATGTCTTTGGATTGTGGGAGGAAGCCGGAGTACCCGGAGAGAACCCACGCAGACACGGGGAGAACATGCAAACTCCACACAGAAAGGTCCCACCCCCCGTCGACTGGTGTTGGAATCGAACCCAGGACCTTCTTGCTGTGAGGCACGAGTGCTAACCACTGCACCACCCTGTCACCCTGAATTCTGAAATCTGAAATTCTAGATTGTGCACGTGAATTAGTACACACAAATTGGGATCTTAGTAGATCTGGCCCACTGTGTGCAAAAATATGCATATATGAAAAAATAATAGATACTGTCAGTAAAATGTATGTAGCTTTATATATAAAGTTTTAATATATATTAGGGGTGTAATGGTACAGAAAAATGTCAGTTCAGTACATTGTAAGTTTGATACATTTTTGATATGTTTTCGGTTCAGTGAAGGAGACCAGTGGGGGGGAGTATGGGGGGATGCGCTCCATAACTACTGAAAACCTGAAGTGAAACTTAACATGCTTCGAACGTCTGACCCAGCTTCTGTGCATCTGTTATACTCTATGTTGTCATGTTTACCCCCACCTATCAGTGCCCCAGCCTCATAATAAAATGGGGTTTTTTTTGTTTTTTTTTTGTTTTTTTTTTGCAGTGGTGCTAAGAATTCAGCAGCGGTGCGGCTCTGTTGCTGAGTGTAAGGGAACCCTGCACATGGGTTCGGCTGGTGTCCACCATGCTTCCATAGTGTTTGCATTCTCCACATAGGCTACATATATACATTTAGTACACCTCTGTATCGTATCGAAGGCCCTGAATCAAAACGGTTTGGTACAAACTAGTGCACCATTACATCCCTAATATAGTTTTATAAATCGCCAGTCTTCAAGCCCATCCAAAAGAGGTGGTCTCAGTGCAGATCAAACTGAAATTTACTGGAAGAAAATACTGTTTGGTGGAGACATACAGACTAATTACAGATTCAGATTCAGATTTATCGTCATTCAATAAGAATATCCCAGATGCTTTTACAGAACGAAATAGCAAAATGCACAGCCCGGAATAAAAACACCGCAAAATATCTTAAAAACATTAACTAAAAACAACCCATATATATGATAAAATATGAAAAACTGCACTAAAATAAATAAATAAATAGTTAGTAATAGTTAGTACAGGTTATACAAGAGTATCGGCAAAAGAAGAATTAAGACAAATTAACATGTAAATGGTACGTCTAGCTATAATCCTACTGATGTCATGGATAGAAAGACTTAACATGTAGATGATGACAGCAGGGTATAGGTCTGACATGAAAAGTAGTTCAAAGTCTTTATGTAACTGTAAGAATTATCATCAAACAGTCGTATTAAGACAAGGACAGGGTCAGTTAGACATAGGTAGATACACACACTTGATTTAAAAGGTTTACTTTCATTCATTAAGGCAATAGATTACATGAAAGACCCAAGGATTTGAAAGCTTCGTCATACTGATGGTATTAATAAAGTTAATTAAAGTGGTCTCCATCAGATTTAAAAAAAAAAAAAAAAAGATTTTACAGTTAGACTGATGATGAATGAACGTTTTGAAATATTTATCTATAGATGTATTGCTTTAGCATTTATCAACTATCTATGGATCTTTCTACATTTGGTTTGTTAGGGTAGAACCAGACACAGATCAAGCCCCTGATCTGAAGTCTATGCACAAAACAGCTATTTTCAGCTTTTTTTTTTTTTTTTTTTTGTGAGTATTTGCATATCAGCATCAATTTCAAAAACCTTACAACATGCATACTGACATCAAAATAGTCCATTTGCACTGTAATCAGCCTGGGGTGCATAAACATCAGACACAGCAAATGACCAGCAGAGGCCTCTTTTATCGTACTGCAGAGATAAGGTATGCTAATTTTGCAGTATTTAAAGATCAAGAGAAAAACTGCTCAATAAGGGGGAAACACTTTTAACCTGCAATTGGGCGAAAAAGGTATTCCATTTCAGTTTCTGAACAGTAAAAAAATCATTACTTCACTATCTTTGATTTTTGAATATGCGTTGTAATCTTTGGTCATGTGTCAAGTAATAGCTGTAATTGTTTCAGATTCAGAAAACTTCATTTATCTCATACGGGCAATTTGTTTGCAGCTTACCACAGACATCAGCCCACATCCAAAGTGCAAAGTGACAAACGTAAATAAATAAATAAATCAGTGCACAAATACAAGATCATTGAAAGCATCTACGAAAAATGCATTTAAATAATCAACAATAAATAATCAATTAATACCAATGCAGACAAAAGACCCTGTTGGTTCTGCTAACATAAAATAAACAAAAACAAAAACAAACAAACAAATCTCATATAAAATGACTAAAATGGCTGCTGTCAGAGTTTAAGTGTGATAAGTGAAGAAATAAAAGATTTTGGGTTTATTTGTTGAATAGTAAAGGGATTTAAAGCCAAACACTAAGTGCTAGCAAGCTGAAAACATGACAAAGCTGATTCTAACATAATTCATTACCTTAAGTTTTATGCACGATGGTTCAGATCCCAGTATTTAATGATCAAGAGAAAAACTGCTCGATAAGTGGGAAACAATTTTGACCTGCAATCGGGCCAAAAAGGTATTCCATTTCAGTTTCTGAACAGTAAAAAAATCATTACTTCACTATCTTTGATTTTTGAATATGCGTTGTAATCTTTGGTCATGTGTCAAATAATAGCTGTAACTGTTTCAGATTCAGAAAACTTTATTTATCTCATACGGGCAATTCATTTGCAGCTTACCACAGACATCAGCCCACATCCACAGTGCAATGTGACAAACGTAAATGAATAAATAAATCAGTGCACAAATACAAGATCATTGAAAGCAACTATGAAAAATGCATTTAAATAATCAACAATAAATAATCAATTAATACCAATGCAGACAAAAGACCCTGTTGGTTCTGCTAACATAAAATAAACAAAAACAAAAACAAACGAACAAACAAATCTCATATAAAATGACTAAAATGGCTGCTGTCAGAGTTTAAGTGTGATAACTGAAGAAATAAAAGATTTTGGGTTTATTTGTTGAATAGTAAAGGGATTTAAAGCCAAACACTAAGTGCTAGCAAGCTGAAAACATGACAAAGCTGATTCTAACATAATTCATTAACTTAAGTTTTATGCATGATGGTTCAGATCCCAGTATGTAACGTTTAAGACAAAAACTGCTCAATAAGGGGGAAACAATTTTGACCTGCAATCGGGCCAAAAAGGTATTTCATTTCAGTTTCTGAACAGTAAAAAAACATTACTTCACTATCTTTGATTTTTGAATATGCGTTGTAATCTTTGGTCATGTGTCAAATAATAGCTGTAACTGTTTCAGATTCAGAAAACTTTATTTATCTCATTCAGACAATTCATTTGCAGCTTTCCACAGACATCAGCCCACATCCAAAGTGCAATGTGACAAATGTAAATGAATAAATAAATCAGTGCACAAATACAAGATCATTGAAAGCAACTACGAATAACATTTAAATAATCAACAATAAATAATCAACTAGAAAAGCACTCAGAGAGCGCAGACCTCCATCAAGGCAGCTCAGTCTCCCATGCTGTGATCTACTAAAAATAATACCTGGACTTTGGACTTAGACCCTTAGCATTGATATTATCATCTTTTTTTTTTCTTTTTTTCCTTTTTTTTTTTTTTATTGTGTTTTCCTCTATTTCATGTGTTTTGCCAAGATATAAAAATAACAAATATATTAGTTTAACTATACAATTTATGCAATTTATTAACTACCAATATATATGCATTTAGTAGAAGAGCACATTAGTACATGACATACAGGTAACATCTTCCAAAATAAAAACATTTAAGCTATACAAATAAAATTGATTTGACAACAACCGATATGTCTTTACTAGGAGAGAACATTACATGAAATAGAGCTACCTCTTACAAAAACAAAAAACAAAAAAAAAAAACTCACATTATTACTATCACAATGGAAATGAAAATATCTCCCAATGATTTGGTGTTTGTTGCATGTCAATACCATAATTTGTTCCCTTGTTAGGATGACAATTCCAAAACTCCACTATTTTTTTCCTGTTCTGGATCATGGTATCCAGAATTTTGTGAGGCTCCAGATCAATCTTCAATATCTTGAAGAACCTGGTGGGAACTTATTTCGTATTTTTTTTATTTATTTATTTTTTTTTACCAAGCACGCTGACCATTCATTGTGGAGTTACACATACATATGTTGAAAATATCCCTATCTCCCAATGATAAAGAATCATTTTAAAAAATCCGGGATCCAGACAGTGATCCGGATCATTCCCAAAATCTAATCATTTGTTACTCATCCCATTTTGGACATTTCCTGAAAATGTCATCAAAATCTGTCCATAATTACCTCTGCCAAGGAGGTTATGTTTTTGCCGGCATTGGTGTGTCTGTTTTTCTGTGTGTCTGTGTGCAAGATAACTCAAAAAGTTATGGATAAATAAAAAAATAAATAAATTAAATGAATGAATGAATGAATAAATAAATAAATAAATAAATAAATAAATAATACAGTTAAATATATATACAGGGTGGGGAAGTAAAATTTACAATGAACATTTAGTTGTTTTTTCTCAGCAGGCACTACGTCAGTTGTTTTGAAACCAAACATATATTGATGTCATAATCATACCTAACACTATTATCCATACCTTTTCAGAAACTTTTGCCCATATGAGTAATCAGGAAAGCAAACGTCAAAGAGTGTGTGATTTGCTGAATGCACTCGTCACACCAAAGGAGATTTCAAAAATAGTCGGAGTGTCCATAAAGACTGTTTATAATGGAAAGAAGAGAATGACTATGAGCAAAACTATTACGAGAAAGCCTGGAAGATACTATTAAAGAAGAATGGGGGAAGTTGTCACCCGAATATTTGAGGAACACTTGCGCAAGTTTCAGGAAGCGTGTGAAGGCAGTTATTGAGAAAGAAGGAGGACACATAGAATAAAAACATTTTCTATTATGTCAATTTTCTTGTGGCAAATAAATTCTCATGACTTTCAATAAACTAACTGGTCATACACTGTCTTTCAATCCCTGCCTCAAAATATTGTAAATTTTGCTTCCCCACCCTGTGTGTATATACATATACATATATATATATATATATATATATATATATATATATATATATATATATATATATATGTGTATATATATATATATATATATATATATATATATATATATATATATATATATATATATATAATATTTAAAAAATATATATAAAATGAAATTAAAAAAAAAAAAAAATTCAATAAAATTAAAAAAAAAAAAAAAAAAGGTATGGACGGACTTGGATGAAAATTTCAGGAAATGTTGATACTGGCACAAGGAACAAATGATTGAAATTGATTGGTGATGGGGGGGGGGGCCCACTGAGCTGCCTTGGCAGAGGTCTGCGCTCTCCGAGGGCTTCTAGTTTTTTCAGTTATGTTGCTAACTAACCAACCAACCAACAAACAAACAAACCCTGGCAAAAACATAACCTCCTTGGCGGAGGTAATAAATACCAATGCAGACTACAAGACGCTACTGCTTCTGCTAACATAAAAAAAAAAAAAAAAAAAATCCCATATAAAATGACTAAAATGGCTGCTGTCAGAGTTTAAAAGTGGGATAGCTGAAGAATAAAAGATTTGGTGTTTATTTGTTGAATATTAATGGGATGTAAAGCCAAACACTAAGTCCTAACAAGCTGAAAACATGACAAAACTGATTCTAACATAATTCATTAACTTAAGTTTCATGCATGACGGTTCAGATCCCACTGAATACTGAAGCACCCTGTGGTTGACATTGCCAGGTCATTCATTTTGGAGTCAATGGAATCCGTTTATTACATTTCTGTCATCCCGCTGCGCTGGTTGATATACCATCAAGGGGAGTGTCAGATGAGCTGAATGAAATCCTAATGAGGGTGTCTCCCAGAGCGAGAGGACGACAACACCAGAGTCACAGTTCAATCAAACACCTGCTGACGGGGACAGACAGCTACAACACTGCATAGCATGAAAGACAATACAGGCCAATCATTTCTCTGTACAGTCTCACATATTTCATTACGTGGGAAACTGCATATCCAATTATCCTTTTGTATAAATACACTTTACACACTGCTGCAAATGTAATATTTACCTTGAATTTTCTTGTAAAGAAATGTAGTTTCTCAGTGCTAGAACTTCTTTTATCCTTCCTCAGTAGGCAGAAGCTTGGTGGGTAGACAGAATCCAGCAGTTCACAATATGACTGCAATAAGTATTTAGGTTCAGGTCATTAATAATAATAATAATAATAATAATAATAATAATAATAATAATAATAATAATAATAATAATAATAATTATTATTATTATTATTATTATTATTATTATTATTATACTATATTTGATTTGTAAGCACCCAAGGACACTGTACAGCAGGAGTGTCAAACTTATTTTAGGTTAGGGGCCACATTAAGCCAAATTTGATCTCAAGTGGGTCGGACCAGTAAAATAATAACGTAATAACCTATAAAGTAGAAAAGCACTCGGAGAGCACAGACCTCCGCCAAGGCAGATCAGTCCCCCCCCCCTCCTGATTACTACAAAAATGTATTCATTTGTTCCTTGTGCCAGTATCAACATTTCCTGAAAATTTCATCATCAAAATCTGACGATAACTTTTTGAGTTATCTTGCTAAACAAACAATCCAACAAACAAGCAAACCCCGATGAAAACATAACGTCCTTGGCGGAGGTAATAACTCCAAATTTTCTTCTTGGTTTAATGTGAAAAAAATAATATTACACTATGTCTGTTAATAATGACTCCAAATTTTTCTTTGTTTTAGTGCAAAAAACAACATTAAACTATGAGAATTTTTACATGAACAAACTATCCTTTAATGAATAAAATCTAACCTGAACAAATAGGAACAAAAAAGAAAATTAAGTGCAGTTTTAACAATATTCTGCCTGTTACTAAATGTTTTGTGCACATGAATAATTGATCATTTGTGGCATAATAATGTAAAAATTGCACTTATATTTCTGAGGAAATTTCAGTTTTTTTCAGGTTGTTCATATCTTTTTTGTTTGGATAATTTGTAAATGTAAATATTTTCATAATTTAACCCTTTCATGCATAGTGGTCACTACAGTGGACAGTTATTCTACAGCTTTAATCCTGTATATTCATGGGTTTTGTTGTTTTAGTTCCATATCAGCCAACACAGTGGACACTTATGCATCATCTCACAAACTGCAATTCATACCATTACTGTAACTTTGCTGTTCTTGATTGGTTCTTGAGTGGAAATCAATTGTTAATATTTATTTTTTGCATATTATCTCCATGAAGTGAGTAATAACTAGTATTAGAATATGTTAAAATGTGAGAGAACATCAAATTAGCTGCATTAAACATGGTTTCATTTCACTGTTTTCATATCACTTTATGATATTGGGTTTTAAATACATGTTTCTTTGCTTCAACAATAAAATTCATGGTGTAGCTGAGTAGACATTTTTATAACTCCATGAAAAACAGGTTGATTTAAAAAAAAAAAAATCAATCACACTGGGGTTTTTTCATGCCTAAAGAGGAATAAAACACTCAGGGAAAAAAAATCTTGATTAAGGTTCTCATAATTCATGCATGAAAGGGTTAATGGCGGGGGGTTTTAACAAAAAAAAGAGAAAAATTTGGAGTTGTCATTATTTGTGGGCATAATATAATGTTTTGTTTGTTTGTTTGTTTGTTTGTTTGTTTTCCATATTAAACCAAGAAGAAAACTTGGAGTCATCATTTATACATTTTGATGCATTTTTTTTTTACTTGAGATTACAGCGCTTTTCTACCAACAAACAGTCATATACCAGTGTGAGTAGAACTGGAGGCAAGATGAGTGCAGTGTCTTGCCCAAGGATACGACAGCACATGACTAAGACAGAGCAGGACTCAAACCGGCAACCCCTGGTTACTGGATAACCTGCTCTACTTCCTGAACCACAGCCTCTCCTACAACTGGTTCGTTTCTAAAGCTGTGAACATGACGGTTAGCCAAATGAAAGTTACATTAACTCTCATTTCAATCATATGAATCTCTCATCAACTATCAAAAGGAAAAACATTTTTAAGAGCAGGATAGTTCTATTTTTTTTCCACATTCAATCAGACCTACTCAGGTGTCCTTAGATGAAATACTGAGTTTCCGATATGCTTTTACCACCACTTATTACCCATGTTCTGAGTGTAAAAACATTCCATTTCAGGTTTACATTGGTTAGGTTTCACTATTTACGTGTTTTTACAATTATATTGCAAATCAGAGCCTCATCTCCACATATTCCAAGATTAAATGAAAGTTTATAAATATGGTTGGTGAAAACTGAAAGTACCAATATCCCACAGGCACGAATTCAATACAATCTTTAACAGTTCATTGGTGTTCGCTGGTTGAAAATCTCAAACAGGGTGATATAGACACTAGGGAGTAGATATTATTAAGTTATTATGAAGTGTCAAATAGCATACAGAGAAGTTGCTTGGCAAAGAAGTAGCATAAGACTCAAAACATCCACTTGCACCAGAACACATGTATCCTCATTAAAATGAACACAGCCTCTGGTGTATTTTAAGACCCACATACACAGTCGACCTCGGCACTCGCTGGAGCAACTGAACATAGTGTCCAAAACATGCAGTTCCTATTTACTACGGTTTGAGTTATTTTAGATAAAAAATTCAGTGTTGTAGGAATTAAATTCTATGCAAAAAGAATCCGAAGTATAACATCTGCGGAAGAAACCTCTAAGCTTTGGGCTGAGTGTATCAGGCAAGGTCAGAAGAAGTGGAGGAGGAAATATTGAGATCCTTTACTTGAGAAAATATACTAGTTATACCACACTGTAAAAGTAATGAATAAGTGAAAGTCTGGCCATGAAAAATTCAATACATAAGGTTTGTGCAGGTTTGTGTTTACATAGAGTTTGTGTTGGAGTCTGTTTTGGTATTGGTTTTATATGCTAACAATTATCTGTGCTCGCTGCATCAAAAACACGTGAGAACTGAATTTTTCACAGTCTCACACAGAATCTTCGGAATATTCTGACATTTAAAAGATATTTCTCAGACCCATAGACCAAGTGGAAATGGACTTGGAGGCCAGCAAAGTCATGGGAGGTCTTGGAGCACAAATCTCCCCTGAAGGAGGTAAAAACGAGTGAATGTGAGTATTGTGTTACTGAATCTAATATGCTCTAAACCAGGGGTCTCAAACATGTGGCCCGGGGGCCAAATGCGGCCCACCATAGGTTCCAATCTGGCCCGTGGGATGAATTTGCAAAGTACAAAAATTCCACAGTCAAGGCTGTTGAACCCATTTTAGTCCCAGTTCCACATACAAGCCAATATGATCCACAGTAAAATAATAACACCACAAAAACCTACAAAAATAATGACTCCATATTTTCTTTTCAGTTTGATGTGAAAAAATGTATATTACATTATGCCTATGAATAATGACAACTTCAAATTTCTGTCTTTGTTTTAGTGCAAAAAATAACATTAAATTATGAAAATATTCAGATTTACAAACTATCTTGTAACAATAAAACGTGAATAACCTGAACAAATATGAACCTGAATTGTCTAAAGAAAATTAACCACAATTTTAACAATTTGATCCATAATGCATATGTATAAATGACAAGTTGAAGCATGATATTGTTAAAATTGCACATATTTCTCTTAAGAAATTTCAGGGTTTTTTTTTAGATTATTCACGTGTTTTTTGTTTGGATACTTTATAACAGTAAGTATTTTTACAATTTAATGTGTTTTTTTTTTGCACTACAACAAAGACAAAAATATTGAGTTGTCATTATTTATAGGTTATTATGTTATTATTTTACTGGTCCGGCCCACTGGAGATGAAATCGGGCTGAATGTGGCCCCTGACAGAAAATGAGTTTGAGACTGCTGCTCTAAACCCTTCTGACCAGGCTCACTTGGGTGACGGAAAGTGGGTACATTGCACTATCTTTGTATAACCCTATAACACCAAACGTCTCAAATTTGATACATGAGTTTTGAAGCTCTCTACATGATCAGTGTGATATTTTTTTTTTCTTGAAAAACCTGATGTATACAATTAGATACATGCAATACACAGATAATCCACCAGGGGGAGGAATTCATTCACACGAGGCCTGTCCAGTGACACTACAAGACTGTCATTAATGAGGAAGGAGGCAGAACTTTGGCAATTTTGAAAAGGAATTACCAGTTTGTCAGACATGTTTATGTCATATTATGTTTTTGTTTTTGCATTGAGACCCCATGTATCAAATATGATACAAAATTGAAACTCATACATGGAAATTGATATTTGAAAAAAAAATTGGGGGGTAACTCAGAAGGACCAATAAAGGCTCCAGTTTCAAAGAACTGGTATTTTCTGTCAATGATTTAATGGTTCAGGCTTTACAGGGTTAAAGATTATCTTATTGAGTGCCTTTATGCTGAATTTTACGTAGTAAATGTGAGTTCGTTTTTATTTAATTTTTTTTTGTAATTTTTTGTTCCTAAATTGTTATGCAATTGTTATTTTCCAGTTCATTTCAGAGGGCTTTCAAAGCAATCCCAATACTTAAAGTAACACTTTAATCTTCAATTTATGACAAATATTCAATATCAACACATTTGGAGATGCATGGTTTTCACTTTGCTGGAAGGGGATGAAAAACTCTAACCTGAAAAAGAACTACAGCTGTGAACTGTAGTGAAGGAAACAAGGATTGGTCTGAGAGATGGAGTGGGGTAGAAATATATGAAAGTGTGTAGTGTGAGATTTTACTGTATACATGGAAACAGAGGTTGAGGAATATAGACTTATCTAGCGCGTTAACCCATAAAGACCAAAACATCCACTACTGACCAAAATCATCTCTATAAACTGCTTGATCCCTGTTGATCCACTAATCCATATAAAGAATTGATGTAAAATGTACAGTAGTTTATCATTTTTTCATGTTCATTAGATATGACCCATTTGGACATTCAGATGCTCCATAGTGAACACGGAAACACCGTCATCTTCTACAGCATTGATTCAGTAAAACCCATGGAGTTGGGTCAATGACAGTGGATGGAGACACGTGGTTTATGATCAGTTAATGAGAGGCTTTGCTGAAAAAGTCACTTTTTTTTCAGTTTTCTCTATTTTTTGACATAATAATCCTCAACATTATGTTTACGCATTTATGTTTATGTTTACGCATTTGGCAGACGCTTTTTTCCAAAGCGACTTACAGGGGAAAACCAATTAAATCACTCAATCAATCAAATTTTATTTATATAGCGCCGGATCACAAAAAAGTTATCTCTTGACATTTTATATATAGAGTTGGTCAAAACCAGACTCTAAGTCAATTCTACAGAAACCCAACAGAATCCCAACAGAACCCAACAGAAAACAGAACATTACTCTGAGCTTTTAAGAACATCTACATCACAGGAGTCAAACATTCGGCCTAGGGACCAAATCCGGCCAAAGGGTCCAGTCCGGCCCTTGGGATGAATTTGTGAAATGCAAAGATTATACTAAGATGTTAACAATCATTTTAGTTCAGGTTCCACATTCAGACCAATTCAGTCTCAGGTGGGTCATAATAATCTATAAATACTCACAACTCTATTTTTTTTTCTTTTTCTAAATGTAAATGTTTTCATGTATTTACACTAAAACAAAGTATAGTATTGCAAAAATATCTGAATAACCTGAACAAATATGAACAACCTGAAATGTCTGAAGAGAAGTAAGCGCAATTTTAATAATATTCCACCTGTTACTAAATATTTTGTGTATCTGTAGATCCACTGTGATCTGTAAGTTATAGTGTACATGTGGGAATGATAAACTGAAGCATAATATTATTAAAATTACACATTTTTTCCAATTTCTTCATATTATTCACATTGTTTGAAAGGATAGTTTGTAAATGCAAACATTTTCATAATGTGATTTTACTTTTTTCACTCTAAAACATAGAGAAAAGTTTGGAGTTGACATTATTTATATATCATTATATCATTATTTTACTGGTTCGGCCCACTTAAGATCAAATTTAGCTGAATGTGGCCCCTGAACTAAAATGAGTTTGACACCCCTGATCTACATGATCTGTGAAATAAAAATACATGATTTACACTGAAAACACTCAAATTAAAGAGGATAATATAACAATAAATGGTGATAAATCACTTAAGAAAGGTTAAATATAGAGAAAAATAATTTGGGAACTGACACAAATGTCACACTGGGTCTTTATGGGTTAATACCGATATCTAGGGACTGAAGTTAGTAAATGCGTTATTCCTGTTTTTAACTTAATTTCCCATCATGCAGCGTGGTACTGCGTTCCCTGTCAATCATCATTACCTCCACCAAGGAGGTTGTGTTGTTGCCAGGGTTTGTTGGTTGGTTGGTTGGTTAGCAAGATAACTCAAAAAGTTATGGATGGATTTTCATGAAATTTGCAGGAAATGTTGATACTGGCACAAGGAACAAATGATTAGATTTTGGTGGTGAATTGCCTTGGTGGAGGTCTGCGCTATACGAGTGCTTTTCTAGTTGATATAGCAACATGATTGTAAAGCTGTTGTATTCCAAAGCTACTCATGTCTCCAAAAATATTAGTCCTATCAACTTGCTGAGATATTTAATGTGGAGATGGGACTATTCCTGTAGGTACCAAATTGGCCAGGTAAAAATATCTCGATAGATAGATAGATAGATAGATAGATAGATAGATAGATAGATAGATAGATAGATAGATAGATAGATAGATAGATAGATAGATAGATTTCACCGATAGTCAGAGGTTAAAATAACAGACCTTTGTTGATGACAAAATCAGAAACATTCTTGATACAGAGGTATGAAAGGTCTCAGTGAAAGTTTAATGGCTAAAAGCGTGTATGTTTTTCTTATTTCACAGATGCAAACAAGCACCATTAACTTCATCATTTAGTCGTTTAATGGAGACATGACTCACCTCTGACTCTGTTAAAAACAAAATCCTTTTAATTAGTTAATGAATCACTTTGGATAAAGATTTTTTTTAATGACCTACAGCACCTTGTAAAATCATTACTTTAACTCTCCAACTGCAGAGTAAAATATACACCAAAAAATGGACATATACAGAAACTATGCAATGCAGCTAACAATATATGTTTCTTTATGTAGGTGATTCATGCAGATGTCCTGACCTTTTCTTCTGAAAACAAACCTTCTTTGGAATATAAGTCAAACACACACAGACATTGCTGTGCTCAAGATATAATGAAGACAAATTATGCATGTATGCAGCTAGAGGAGACACAAAGCATTATTCAGAATCAATAGAGCCTCTGGTGCTTTGCACAGAGATGGAGTAACGAGAAGCTCTGAGCCCTCCCCCTCTGATCAAAGACACTTGGTCTCATCCGATCATGTTGCAAAGCTGATGCACTCTGGATTCTTGTTTTTCAAAAGCTTGTTTCTGCATTCTGTGCATCAAGAGATGAACAGAGGTGGCCATGACTTTGGCTACAAAGTAAAGGCCTCTAAAAGCCCTAAAGCATTCCTTGACATTGGGGCAGTGTCTTATCCTCGCCACAGAAAAGCCAAGGTGGCTGGGACCGTGTAACGCCGTCCTAATCACTGACACGTTATGCAGAACATGGGGCTGTTGGAATAAATCCATGCTGGCAGGCTTGGAGGTGATTAGAACCTGTTTTGCCTTAGAGTAATAGTATGATTTGATACAGCTGAATTTTAAACCTGATAGCAAAAATCATTCCTGAGACACTAAAGACTCTGTTTCTGCTGTATGATGTTAAAGTGCATTTGCCATACTTTTCTGAGAAGAGAAAGTCTTTTCTAACTGAAACCTTTATAAACAGAGTCTGACAACTGAGAACAGAATAATTTAGTCTAAGGGACTGAATGAAAATATGTAGCACTGTTTAAGGGTTGTTTCTTTTATTCTTCTGCTAGGTAAATCATTCAGTGTATTTAAAGACATGTTCATCCCCCCCAGACAGTTGACTCAAAGTTGACTCAGTGAAATGCTGCAAATGCTACACAGTTTACATACATTTACACACAACTGGTTGATTTCTCCTCCAGATTGAACCATTTTCTTCTCCAAAACTTTCAAAATAGAGCAAGGTATTGGTTGCATTAGAAGCCCAAAGCCTAACATCACAGTTATGATCTTAACAAATAAATGAGTTGAGGTCTTGACCGGTTTTGCAGGAAAATCCAAGTCCTCCTTGTTTGAGGCCAAGACAGGATGGAAGAAAAATATGGTCATCTCATAGCTGAGATCAAAACCTTGCTCCTCCTCTTCTCTGACCTTCTCTCTCCTAATCTTCTCCTCTACGTACGCCCCAGCAAATACATGTTACTGACTTGACTTCTTCCCTGGAGTCTCTGTGCTTTATGTCCTCACAGGTTTTACCTGGATCATCTCTGGACCTGCTGCTGTGGTCCCTCTTCTCTCCTGCCTTCATTGCCATCACTCATGTAGACAGAGTGTATCAAAAAAAGCTGTACATTTTGAAAAATTACCCCCAGTTCTGCATTTGATAATTTTTGGAATTTTCTTTTATGGACATCGGTAGGTAGGGGATTGGTGGATATTTGTCCAAATTTACAGACCCAGGTTTTCATGCATGAGTGAGCAGGGGTAAATTGCACAATCCAAGTTAAAACCGGTTTGTGCAAAGTAGTGGTGGGATTCAAATCCAATCAAAGGTCATGGGAGGGGACAATGGGCATCCATCTTGTTTTCCACAAAATTGTCAGGTTACAGCATTAACACTTTGGCCACCATGTCAGTTTTATTTCTTTACCCATGGCAGCTGTTCCTGCCTTTCAAAGTTAATTCAAGTTGTTTAGGCCTAACCCTAACCCTAACCCTAACTTGGTCTGTCCTCAGTGACATTTTCAGGCCTAAACAAGTTGAATTAACTTTGAAAGGCAGGAACAGCTGCCATGGGTAAAGAAATGAAATTGATATGGTGGCCAAAGTTTTGCCCTGGCTCACTCATGCATGAAAACCTGGGTCTGTAAATTTGGACAAATATCCACCAATCCCCTACCTACTGACATCCATAAAAGAAAATTCCAAAAATTATCAAATGCAGAACTGGGGGTAATTTTTCAAAATGTATAGTTTTCTTTTATACACCCTGTAGTTGTGATAGTGTTTATTGTATTTGTAGCCATTGTATTAACAGTTATGGACATTTGTTCTAGTTATTGGTAATTTTGCTAACACCAGCTGTTGTACTTTTTAACAGTTCAAGTTCAGTTCACTGTGCATCCATGTGTCTCGCCCTACTTCCCCCTTCTACCCCAATCTCTCTCTCTCTCTCTCTTTCTCTTCCTTTACCCTCTCTCTTTAACTCCAACTGGTCAAGGCAGAGGTCCATCCTCCAGGTTTCTGCCTGATAAAATAAAATTTTTCCTTCCACTGTCACCAAGTGTTTGCACCTGGAGGATTCTGTTGGGTGTCTGTAAATTGGCTTCAGAATCTGGTTTTGACGGGCTCTATATGTAAAGTGTCACGAGATAACTTTTGTTTTGATTTGGCGTAATATAAATACAATTTGATTGACTGATTGATTGATTGATTGATTGATTAAAAACTGGTCTTGAGGTCTAATCATGATTACTGCTGTTTAAAAAAATGTCATTGGAACATGATCACATATATAATGTCTATTATATAAAATAATTGTCAAATAATTTCAATATGATACAGCTATGAAGTGTACTCCAAAGTGTAATGTAAGATGAACACACACTGTAACAATGAAGTGAGGAAGGTTTCTCTCTGTAATACACCGTAGCCCAGAGCATCTAACACTGTTTCAAAGGGACTTGGTGATATGTCAATAACACGTGTCAATAAGCTTCTGAAAAGAAATGAAACAAAGGGAAAATTGCACCAAGTCCAAACTCAGAGCAAACAAACTATGCATTAAAAAATGCCCTGAAGAAACAGAGTTACTCCAGGCTGAACTATTTCACAGAACATTATTTTGCTATAGTGATCATGGCTGGGCTTTATATGTTCA